>NC_087472.1:76581022-76886557 GCF_036321535.1 Camelus dromedarius
CATTTCTCTTCCCTTTCTATCTGATACTGTATGTATCTATCTTATAGCCTTGGTTGTACAGGAGTCTTTCTGACAGTTTCCTGTTAGTTTTCAGTGAAGATTGTTCCACATGTAGATGTATTTTGATGTGTTCATCAGGGGAGGTGAGTTCCATGTCCTCCTACTCTACCATCTTGATTTGAGTCCCTTGGTGTCTAGGTTTCTTACAGCCCTCATGTTAGTCACACAGGTTTTCTAACCAGCTAAAGGGGACTTGTTTTCCCGGTATTGGACCCCAGGAATGTGGTGCCTAGCATGTGGCTTGAATTGCTCGCTCACCAGGGAGGCTCTCTGCCTTTGTAATCCCGTCCCTCTACTGTGTCCCCTCTGGGGCACAGGTCTCAACCTCATCGCTTCTTTTCCCTTCTTACCTGACTCCATGTGGATCTTGCTTACAGCCTTGGTTGTACAAAACTCTTTCTACCAGTCTCCAGTTAGTGTTTGGTGATAATTTCTCCACATTTAGATGTACTTTTTATGTGTTCATGACAGGGCAGTGAGTTCCATGTCTCCTTAATGTGCCATTTTGATCTCTTCTTCCAGGAAGTTTGAACTTTTATCCTAACAGCAATGAGAATTATAGAAGGATTTTTCTTATCTTATTTTGAAAATTTCAAACATATAAGAAATTTTAAATGGTAGATTCTACCATTAGTATTTCACTACACTTTATCTATCTGCTAGATATTATATATTTATCAGAATATTTCCATGATATGTGGAGAAACAATTGAAGGAATAAAGATTAGAGGCAAGGAAAAAAGATAGTTGGTGCTGTAACTGCCCAAGCAAAAGACGACGGTAATTTGGACTGATGAAGTGGTAACAAGGATAAGGAGAAGTGGACATATTTAAAACATATTGAAGGGATGGAATCATCAGGACTTGGTAGATGTTTGAATGTAGTGGGTGATGGAGAGGGATGAGTAAAAGTTATAGTTAGGACTGCAGACTCAAGAGCCAGACTACCTGGAATTAAATCCTGGTTCTGCCAATTATCAGCTCTCCCTTTCCTGTGCTTCAGTTTTCTGTTCTGTGAAATGGGGATAATAATTCTATTTCATAGGGTTGTTATAAAGATTAGCTGAAAAATATGCATATCTTAGAACAGAGCCTGGCCCATAGAACAGAGCCTAGCCCATAGTAAATACTATGTAAGTGGATGCTATTATTATTTTTAATATTATATATAAGAGGGGATACTCTGGCTGGAAAGATGTGGGTTCAAATCACAGATGTATTATTTACTAGTTATGTAATATGAGATTGTTTGTTCATTTGAAACATTGGAATAATACCTCCTTCATATAAGTTTTTGAGTATTAATTTAAATGAGAGGAAACAATATATATGTCTCTTATTTTTAAAATGACCACAGGTCTAAGATTAGCTGTGGAGATCTTCAACAAGAATTCTTTAATTGTGATTATTTTCAGAGAGGCAGTTGAGTTGCTGGTAAGACATCAGTAAGAAATATTGAGAGGGCTGTGATGGGTAGCACACTATGTCACAGTGCTAAGACTTCAGGGATGAACACTCCCTTTCCCCCTAGGCTGCTGCTATCCAACACTTAGAATCTGCAACCACTGAGTTGAACAAAATCCTGAAGGCCAAGTACCCAACAGAGATGATCATCGCAACCAGGTCAGTCTTCCTTTGGCTCTCAAGCTTTGGGGTGTTTTTGCCCCTCAGGGGCTGTTCCTCAGTCACAGATGGGGCTCATTTTAATAGCTTAGGGTTTTGAGGCCAAGGAAAGCATATGTTTACGTTCCCCAATCAAATTTCTCCCAACTCAAACCTCCCGAATGGAAAGTTTAGGGGAAAAAAAGATGAGATTAGAGTGAGGGCTCCTCCTACTCCAAAAAGACAAAATTTGCAAGCCATAGATTTGGAAGAAGGGTTACAAGAAGGGAAACACAATGTTCAATACTATTCAAGAGCACAGCATTGCTCCCTACAGTAGGAACCTTGCTTTCCATCTAATACCTGGAAAGGTCTCTGTAGTACCTAATATAGCTGCTGTCTCATAACCTGAGCAACATATTCTCCCTTTCTAAATATGTAGGTCATTCATTCCTCCTGGGACTCTGGAGGGTTCCTGATAAGTCTACCATATTCTCCTTTGAGAAACACTCCCTTACAGGGACAGTCATACAAATGTCATTATGTTTGTACTAAATTAGCTGGGCCCTTGAACCATAGCTGATTTGACCCAGGATGAAATCCTGACCAAAGTTGGACCAATTGAATTCTGCTTTCTGGAAATTAAGAATTTGGGTTAAGAAATGTTAAACTCTCTCAGGTACTGGCATATTTCACCATATGCACAGGAAGAAGCAGAGTAAAGAGTGGAGAGGGAGTAGGGGCAGAAGGAGAGGGAGGAAGGAGAGATCAGGAAAGAGAGATGGAGAAGGAGGAAGATGGAAACTAATGACATTATAAGAGAGAAAGGCTCTGGACTTCATGGTCCATGTCACATTGTGCCATCTATCTTATCTTTCCAGATTCCTGTGCTCAGCAGTGGAAGATTTTGTGGTTGATATTGTTAAGGCCTGGAGCCGGATAAAACAGAACAATACAGCAATAGAGTCTGTGATTTTGAAAGTAAGTTTCCATCTTTTTGTCTTGTACTCTTTGTGGCACAAGAGCTCCATTTTTAATAAAAGCAAATGTGCCTGTCACTGGGAATTGTAAAAGGGCAAGGAGGAGCAGCTAGTAAGCCTCCCTGACAGAGAAAATCCACATCAAACTTCTATCTTTCACCAAATAAAGAGTGGCACTTTGCATGCCATGTACCTAAGCAGATGTCAAACATCTGTCCACACCTAGACACAAGCATACATCAAGCAGGTATGCACGTGGTTGTATAGCAGAACATGCTTGAAAATATAAACAAGTATATACTAACAATACACCCACATGCTCTTCTATAACAACAACAGTAACAATAATTGCCAACACTTATATAGCACTTACTCTGTGCCAGGAACTATTCTAAGCACTTATAATGTATTAATTTATTTAATCTTCACAACTGCCCTAGAATATAAAAGCACAAAGAGAGTAAGCAGTTTGCCTCAGTTCACAAACTATTAAGTGATGGAGCTGGGAATCAAGCCATAATCCCACAGTACACCCTCAAACATACACACAGACGAAGGCAGACACCAGGCACCCATGCAGAGCCACATCCACATCCACAGGAGCATGCTCATGAAAATGTCAATCCAGACATGTTTCTCTTTCCTCAAGTTTGTCATGTTGCATATAATTTTACAGGCCATTCTGACATAAGATTAGCCAACACACATTTATGCCTGCAGCTGCTCAGAAACAAATAATGTTTCTTTGACCCCCCCACCAATATCCTTGGGTTATCTTATCACATCTACCCAAGTAGTTCTTTCCCCAAACTTTCTCCATCCCACTTGTAGCTTTCTATGCTCAATGTTCCTGGCCAACTATTAAGCCTCCCCTCCTCTCCGCATACCATCTGACTCCTCATTCTGTCCTTTCAAGCACTAATCCCTCATAACAATGCCCTGTCTCCCTCCCCATACAGAGTGACTTGATGTATGACAAGCTTAGTGTCCTGATTGATATCCTGGCTGAGGATGCAGCAGTTGAGAAGAGTGCAGCATATGCAGACAGTGCGAAGGCAGATGGAAAGCCCTTTGTCCCCCAGATAGACCACATAGCCAAGTGCAAGTTGGAGCTGGCCACAAAGGCCCAGAATCTCCAGGAGTCCTTGAAACTCATCATATTCCAAGTCGAACAAGGTAAGGGTCCCAGGGTTGTAGTGACTGAGGTAGAGGTGAGAGAAGGTTCCTGTGGATAGTTTACTTGTCTCCCTCACTCTGGGTCAGCCATTTGACACCACCATGAAAACCTGACTAGATTCTGCATTCACATAGCATCCAAATTAAGTCCTCAGGCTCTGATGATTTGAAAAGTCTCTCTTGATAAGCTGCCCCTTTGGCTCCTCCTACCTCCCAGGCACTCAACTCTTGCTACTTATTTATTTTTGGAACTAACACTCATCCTAAACAATTACAGCTGCTAAGTGGCTTGGCTCATAGCTCTGTCAGCTTCCACCTCCAGCCATGGAATTTTTTTCCACCTGCTCCTGTTCCCTTCCAACCACTGAGCCTATGACGATTTTAGAAAGAAAATAGTGTTCATCTCTGCATGTATTAACCAGTATTAATCAGGCACAAGGGCCCTGAGAGTTGTCCTGGCAGCTCTGGCATTGATTGAATTTCCCATAACTCATGACAATCTGCAAGCTTCCAACACAGTATGAAAACTCTTTTGACTTCTCCATCTTCTTAATTTAACATTTTGGTTCCCACTTCTTTTCCACAATGCTTCTTTGAAAAACAGAGTAGAAAATGGTATAACACCAAGTGCGTTCTACCTGAGCTATTGGGATTGAGCAGAAGTCCATGTAGCAAGGAAGTCCCTTTGGCTGGCCTTTGACTTTTAGCTATGGTACCTTCTCCTGCCTTGGTACCTTTCAGTACAACCTCAGCCAAGTTTCCAGGGAAAAAAGGAAATCTCCCTTCTCCACTGTGAAAGAATTAAACAGCCAGTTTGCCTCTATTTCTTTAGGTAGTTTCTAAGTAGCGGGGATCAGATTAATCTGATGTAGCCATGACCCTTTCACAGCTAACCCTCAGTCTGCTCCATCAATACATAAATCAGATTTAGAAGTGCAGTTTATGGCCATGGAACAGAGAAAGGTAGGAAAAGGATTGAACCTATCAGCTTTGGCATAGAACGAGCCCCTGAGCTATACAATATATAGGCTGGTGAAAGGAAGAATTCTCAGATATTCTGGGTATTGGTGAGACACCTGAGTGAAAGAATGTCATGGTCCTAGAAGGTTACATTTAGAACAAAAGTCATGCGTGTGGGGAGGGTATAGCTCAGTGGTAGAGTGCATGCCTAGCATGCACAAGGCCCTGGGTTCGATCCCCAGTACCTCAAATAAAAACAAAATTTTTATAAACCTAATTACCCCCCCAAAAAAGAAGAAAAGTCACATGAGTAAATAAATTAACAAAAGAGGTGAGAATGGAGGTAGAGGAGCAGAGGGTTTCCCACCCTGTTCCCCCTTCCCCTGGCCCCGAGCTTCTACTCATAACCACATTTACTGGGTGATAGAAAAAGAGCAACAAGCAAAACAGAGAAAGCTCAGGCATGGATATAAAGAGACATGGGGCTAATACTGTGAGAAAGGTGAAACCACAAACAGCATCATGGAGGAGAGGTGATGATCAAATGGGAGTCTCTGTTGTCTCCCCACACACTGACTGGTATAAACTAAACAAAAGAGATGCTCAAGAAATGTGACCAATCCTCCCTTCCTCCTTTCCTTCCCTTTCTTCCTTCTTTCCTCCCTCCCTTCCTCCTTCCTTCCTTCTGTCCTTCCTTTCTCCCTTCCCTCCTTCCTTCCTTCCACTTTTTCTTTATAGTTCTTGATGAGCAAAGCCGACAGACAATATCAGTCAAGAACTTTAGTTCAACTTTCTTCCTGGAAGATGACTCAGAAGATGTTACCCAGATGAGCCCAAGACACCGTAAGGATCTTTCTCTTCTTTTATTCTAAGCTTCATCTCTGTCTTCCAGTTCCCAGAGAATAAAGCTGTGTTTTCATGCATCTCCCTTTAGCCATAATCCTACTCTGCAGTAGATATCCATCCATCTTCTCCAGAAACCTCACACTATAAGATCCCATGCCTATGTCCAGAAGTAATGACCCCGTTAGATACTTTGAAAAGGCTGGCCTGTTGAAACCCCAAATTTAAAGCTGTTCCACTGCCAGCAAGCAAGCATCCTAGTCTTACTATTCTCTCAGTGGAAATCCCTGTCCATCCAAGATGATCCCTCTTTGGAATGAAAACCCTGAATATTATTTAGGAGAAAGTCATTGAGCTTGTTGACTCTGCTCCAACAGAGAAAGTAGGGTATAATACAAGTCAGGGGAAGGGCTTTCTTGTTTATATCTCATACCAAGATGATGTCTTTTGTGTCCAGGTTCTCGTCTTGGTACTTTGTCTTCTATATCTTCTCTCAAAAGTGAAGATCTAGATAACCTCAATTTGGAGCACTTATATTTTACACCTGAAACTATGTAAGTATCTAGGCCTATCACCTTGTTGTGGCTTTGTCCTTTCTCTGGTTAAGAGAATAATCTAAGGATACACAGAGTCAAATGCTGACTCTACTTTCTAGTTGCATGACTCTGCAAATAATTGAACCAAGCTTCCGTTTCCTCATGTATAAAATAGAGATAATTGTAGAACTTGCCACATAGGTTTCCTGTATTTTTTGAGTTTATATACTCAAAGTACTTGCATTGGGCAGTGTTTGGCACTCAAAGTTAGGTTGTTGCTTATTATTGTTATTATTATTATAAACATAATTTCATTTCATCTCTAAGGACCTGTTTTTCACTGTTGTCTTTAACAGTAAATGATTGGAGTTGCTAAGAAAAAAGTAGGCATTTAGGGGACTAGGTAGCAAATCTAAAGACATCCGTCTCAGTAGCCCTGTCTCTTTAGAATTTTCCCAGTAGCCACGGTTCATCACATCCACTCATTTTGAGTTCTATTAAGAAGATCAGTTATATCAGTTATAGGAACCTCAATTTCTGGTCTGTGGTCAAGGGAGGCAAATCTCACGTAAGAGATGTAAGGTCAGTTTAGTCATGAATGAAAAACCCTATGATTAAGTAGTTAAAGTGTACCTATTTTCAGTTTCTCAAAGGAAAGGCACAGCTAACAATTATTTAAGTTTCTGAAGCTCCTATATCCAATTCCCATTTCCCTCTACCTTACCATTGGCTTAAGCTCATGTCTGAGGCCTCAATGGACCTACCTAATGAGTTTTGATCAATGGTGTGCTGGAAAATGTTAAACAACCAGCTCTCAGGGCAGTCAGGGGGGGCCTGATTTATTCCTGGTGTAAACCCTCACATCATGGCCTATTTCAAGCTACTGATATACTGTGATCGAATGCAAAGTTGGAAAGTAATAGGCATATCAGTTTATAAGATGGCCTGAAGTAGCTCCAGTACACCACTGATTTTAGTGGATGGATGCGGAAGAATCAAAAAACTGCTTGGATATTTTTTGTTGTTGTGTATGTATGTATGTATGTATGTATGTATGTATGTATATATGTATGTGTGTATATGTATATATATACCCTCTTTTATCAGTTTTCTTTCCCTCAAATGTGTAGTCACTTTGCCCTTTGATGTGAAAGTGCTACAAAGGAGTTCAGACACCTCTGAGAACAGTACTGCAGACTTTAATCTCATCATATATTTTTTAGCCGAGATTTTAAAAGTATTTTATGGGAATAAGTTCATGACTCTTACTTCCCTTTACTATGTGTAGGGAAAATATTGGCCATTCATACAGGACAGCCTACAAAGATGACTTCTTTATTATGAGTCCCAATCCCATTGAATCCTCCCAACTGGCTGGGTGTCCTCTCTTACAGCTAACAAGCTAGTTGTTAACACAATCAGACATCTACATGTGCCTCTCAAGAACATTAAGCCTTGTTCCCAATGTACAGGAGGCCTCCCCTCAGTGGTTTTCCATCATGCAGATAAAGTCTGCCGCTCAATGATAAAAGCACTTATTTCCTGCACCAATGTCTATTCCCTTCTTCCCTTTGGTTAATTTCAGACGCTTCAAAGAAAAGTGTGTCATGAACAACTATTTTGGAATTGGACTAGATGCTAAAATTTCTCTGGAATTCAACACCAGAAGAGATGAGCACCCAGGACAATACAAGTAAGGAAAAGAAACTCCCCTCCCTACATGCCAACCCCAAATCACATACACACATGTATTCCTACATCCCCTACCTCGCAGACCAGCATCAGAAAGAGGTTTGTCCTTTGGAAGTAAAAACTCATGGATTCCAAGGTTAGCCTAGTGGGATAACTTGCCCCAAATGTTGGCCGGATATGTGAGGACTCAGCATTGGCATCTTGAACTTGGAGCTGCCTTCATACATAGTCTTGACCTGTGGACTGCTGTGTAAACCCAGCTATGTTACTGTTACTGAAAACAGATTGCACTGACTCGATTCAGCAAATGGGCTATCTTTGTTCTGTTGCTGACAACTTGATGGGGTCCTAATAGTGGTTTCAGGTCTGTTTTTGCTAGGCAAGACTGCAAACTATCAAAGATCACCCTATTGGTTCTTAGTGTTCCTAACCTGGTTCCCCTGGACCTACTGATTTTACCCCATCCAGTGTTGGCCTACTTGGCACCTTCTGATATTTTTGCATTAGAGACATACCCTAAGGCAGCCTCAGAGTTCTTGTCGGAAATTGAGACTACAAGTAAAAAGAAGCACGCCCTTTACCCAACACCACCACCCCTACCACCTGTCACTAGAACTTCTTTCTCAGAGCAGGCCTGGGTTGAGGAAGCAGTACTTTATCAGATATGTTTTTTTTTACAAACATTGTTTCCCAGTTGCTTATCATTTTTTGTTGTTGTCACTTGTCTTCTCATTTTTTTAAAATAGTATCTTTTGAAATACAAAAGTTTTGAATTTTGATGAGTTCCAATTGATCATTTCTTTTTACAGACCAGGCTTTTGATGCCATATCTAAGAAATCTTTGCCTAACCCAAGATCTTAAAAATTTGCTCCTATGCTTTCTTCCAAAATTTTTGTTTTTGTTTTTGCTCTTACATTTAAGTCTGTGGTCTGCTTTGACTTAATCTTTGTGTATAGTCTGAGGTAAGAGTCTAAGTTCATCTTTTTGCACATGGACATCCAATTACCACAGCACCATTTTTAAAAAAACTATCCCTTCCCACAATGAATTGTGTTGGCACCTTTGTTGAAAACCAGTTGGCCATAAATATAAGGGTTTTTCTACACTCTCACTTCTGTTCCATTGGTCTACTATGCAAGTACCTCACTGTCTTGATAACTGTAGCTTTATAGTAAGTTTTTTTTTAATTGAGGTACTGGGGATTGAACCCAGGACCTTGTGCATGCTAAGCATGCACTCTACCACTGAGCTATACCCAGCCTCCAACTCAAGAGCTAGACTACCTGGAATCGAATGCTGGCTTTGTCAACTCTGTTCTTTTTTCAAAATTGTCTTGGTTGTTCTAGGTATTTTGCATTTCCATATAACTAAACTCCTATTTTTATAGTTAAGGAAACTAAAATGCCCAAGAACTTATGGTTTAAAGCAGAGTCCAAATAATTTTGTGCTAGCCTTCTTACATTCAAAATTCATGCCCTGTGGTGGCTCATTTCTGTGGCTCTACTTTAAAAGCTCATAGTAAACTCTATCCAGCCTTTCCAGTGATTGTAAGTACCCTGCTTGTTTTCATCAGAGACTCTACAGTCAGCAGGACCCTGGCCTTCCCACCTCCACCATAAGTCTCCTGATATCCTTGTCTGTCCCATATTCTCTCCACTGGCTCCTCCTTTATAGTCTGCCTAGTAAGCTTCACTCTACTCTATATCACTGAATGAAGTGTTTGATCTTGGGAAATCCCTCTATTCTGCCAGAAAAGTTATACTTCAAAGAAATCACTGTCTAAGACTCCCATGTTTCAAATGAAATTGATTCCAAGCCACTGAAGTCTTGAGCTCCCAGAGTGACACTTGCTGGGGTACCTGGTGTGTACCAGCCAGTTATGCTCATAGCTTTTTATGAGCCTTACTTTCTAAATATAGCCTGTCTCTTCCAAGTCGGAACCAATATCAGCAGCAAGTAAAAGTGACAAATCAACAAGATGCTGAGGGCTCAAGGGGACCCAGAAACCCACTGCAGCAGGTGTTTGCATGAGGTTATCAGTTATACTATCCTAGCATTCCCTCTTGTGTTCAGTTACCATTCAACATGACTCCTCTCTATGAGAAGGCACTTAAGAAATAAGATGGTGTCTCCTCTTACTTTTCTTCATCCATTTATCTTTATATTGCTTACCCTCTGACTACCTTTCTCTACCCTTATCTCCCTATAGTAGCCGCCTTAAAAACAAGATGTGGTATGGCCTTCTGGGAAGCAAGGAACTTTTCCAGCGCTCTTACAGGAAACTGGAAGAACGAGTCCACCTGGAGGTTAGTGGAAAAGAGGGTGATCCTTCCTGGGCATGAAAAAAAGGAACTATCATGACCTCGGGAATCAACTTTCCTCTATAGCCTTAGTACTTCCCAAGCTTTAACTCTGATCCTCACGCACAGCTCACATGAGGAGGGCAGGAAGATAGATTTCTACTTTATGGATAAAAAAATGATAGCAAGAAGAGGAGATAGAGCCCTTCCCCCATCTCTATACATGTTCCTTCCCATTGGTATCTGAAAAGCCAGACAATACGGGCTACTCTTTCCTTTCAGTGTGACGGAGAAGCCATCTCCTTGCCAAACCTGCAAGGCATTGTAGTGCTCAACATTACCAGCTATGCTGGAGGCGTCAACTTTTGGGGAAGCAGCACGGCAACCACAGTGAGTATGGAACTAGAAACAGGGAGGGAGAAAGGCTTGACCCCTCTAAGTCTATCAGAAAGGAGAGCTGAACTGTAGGGGGAAAGAGGAGGTGGGCTGGGCACTGTCATTAGCAGCAGCTGTCTGATCAGTCTTTTCTTTTTTTTAAGGCAGTTACCACCCCAGAGCACAAGAATCAACCAAAAACTCCAGGATCAGGTCAATTCTTAGGTGTTGCCTGGACTTTGAATTTTCTACTCCTCTGTCCTGATAGATCCTTGAAAGGTTACCCAGGCTATGTTCTTTTCTCCAAGGAGGTCTGTCAATAAAGTTTTTTGGGGAATTGGCCATGGCTCCTTTCCTCTGAGCTCACCTAAGAAGGCCATGGGGCCAATGAGACAGACCTTGGGGGATTTATGATGCTATGCTGGACAGCGAGGGAACCAGCTAAGAGCTGTGATCTCAAAAGGAATTGAGTTTTGATCTCAGTGCCCTTATCCAAGATCGGCTTCCTGATCTTCATATAGGATCATATGATAGGATCATATAGTATGATCACATAGTATTATATAGTATATATACTTCATGTAAGAGCTTTTCGGGAAGGCAGACATCTTTCTGATTCCAGTATGTTGTCCCATGACTTAGCATAGTAACAGCAACAATCACAACCAAAACTGAAAGTGCTTAGTATGAAAGAAACGTTGAATAAAATGTTGGCTAGGTGGATAGGTGTGGAGATGGGTATATGGACAAATAGATGGGGCCCTCTTTCCTCTTTTAATATGTAGTTTCTCTACTCTCCATGAACTAGAAACATTCTCACCAGGAGCTTTCAAAGCATACCTGCTTGTGATCGACAAGGTGTAGTTTCTCCAGGGTGAGATGTGTGACACAGTTCTTCCTCCTCAGGAATATGAGGCTCCTGCAATGGATGATGGGAAACTGGAGGTAGTGGCAATCTTTGGTTCCGTACAGATGGCAATGTCCCGGATCATCAACCTCCATCATCATCGCATCGCCCAGGTAGGCATAGGGTGGGTGGGCACCAGAAAGGGTTTAACTTATATATAAAACAGAAACAGACTCACAGCCATAGAATACCGACTTGTAGTTGCCGGGGGGAGGGGGTGGAAAGGGATAAACTGGGAGTTTGAGATTTGCAGATACTGACTGGTATATATAAAATAGATAAACAAGTTTATACTGTATAGCATAGGGAAACATATTCAACATCTTGTAGTAGCTCATGGTGAAAAAGAAAATGAAAATGAATATATGTATATTCATGCATGACTGAAGCATTGTGCTATACACCAGAAATTGACACAACATTGTAAACTGACTACCTCAATAAAAATTTTTAAAAAAGAAAGGACAAAAAAAAAAGAATCAGCAGATGAAATAGAAATAAAATATATTCACAAAGGCCAGATATTAGAATTATAAAATGAGAATTCAAATAATTGTTACTTTATGTTCAGGGAGATAAAAAATAGAATATTGAAAATTTGAATATGAATTTTATTATTAAAAATTCAATAGATATATAAAATTTCAATATAAAACTAGATACTAAACTATTTTAAATGAACCAAAAAGAAATTCTAGGACTGAAAAATACAGTAAGTGAAATTAAAAATCCAAAAAAATAAAATAAAACAAAATAAAAGGGTTTGAGTTCTGTGGCTACAACCATGGGGAAGCAGCATCTAAGAGTGGCAGGGTGGCAGTAGCAGGTTATCTGGTAGGCAGCCAGGTGCTGGCTGAGATTGGAAACAGGTAGTAGGGGTAGAAGGAGCAAAAAGCCCATAGGAAGCATGTTTCCTCCCTGGGATAATCTGATTCATATTTTCACCAGTCCTGTTCAGATATACATTTAGGCAATGAGTTTATCAGATTGGACTATAGTGGTTATTTCATTCCCCTCACCACTTCCCCATTCTCCCTTCTCCTCTTCTCTGGCAGTGCCGTGAAGTAATGATAACCATCGATGGTGAAGAAGGTATCCCAGTGCAGGTGGATGGGGAGGCCTGGGTTCAGAGGCCAGGCCTTATCAAGATTAGATACAAGAATGCCGCCCAGATGCTAACAAGAGATCGGGTAAGAAGGGGAAGGCTCCTCTTGGGCTCCTACATTGTCTCATCTACAGCTATCACTGTGGGACTGAATACTTCTAGTCAAGCAGAATTCCTCAAAGAGAGGTCTGCATGACACTTAGAGTCGCCTTGGATGCTTGTTAGAATGCACATTCCTAGGCCCCACACAAACCCACTGAATCAGAATGGGGATGGGTAGTTCCTGGGAACTTGCATTTGCAGACACGCTCCCTGAGATGTTCTGATATATATTGATATTTGCAAACCACTGTCTTAGAGCTTGAGACAAGGAACTCCCCTCCTGTGGATTCGGACAGAGTTGTCCTCCTCCCTCCACTGCACAGAGGGCTAAAGGCCTCAGGTGGTTATGGAGTAATCTGCTCCCTCCACAAGAGATTCTTTATTGAATATGACCTTTAGGTTCCTCTAAGGCTTCTTAAAATACTGCATTCACAAATGTCACCCACTTCAACTAAACTACCTAAAGCTAAAAAGGAACCATTATTGATCAGATGCTCAATGCTTGGAGACATTCTTCCCCTCTGACCCATGGATGGTTCATAGAAACAGCAATAGAGGAGGGAGGGGATGTCTAGCTTATAAACTGCCTACTTTGCATTGGGCATTTTACATGCCTTCTCTCAAGTAGGTCCTCTTCAATAATCCTATGAGGTAGATATACTTATTCCCATTTTACAGGTGAGGAAAACGAGGACCAGAGAGGTTAAATACCTTGCTAAAGGTCACACAACTAGTAAATCACAGAAGCACAATTCAAAATTAAACTAGATATGTCTGGCTCTAAAATCCATCAGAACATATTGCCTATTGGCAAAGAAGGGACCATGAAAGGCACTCCACTGTCTTACCGATCTTCATATCAGATCATATGATAGGGTCACATAGGATCATACAGTTTTATATACTTCATATAGCAGCTTCTGGAAGGCAGACATCTATCTGATTCCAGTATATTGTCCCAAGACTTAGCAGAGTAACAGCAACAATGGCAACAAAAACTGAAAGTGCTTAGCATGAAAGAGACATTGAATTAAATGTTGGCTAGGTGGATAGGTGTGGAGATGGGTGTATGGAGGAATGGATGGGGCCCTCTTTCCCCTTTACCCACTGTACCAGCAAATATCAGACTCACAGACAGATCTGTCACATGCCCTCTTAGCTACAGTGATCATTAGGCTCTGCCACTGTCTCCATCTCCAGGATTTTGAGAACTCCATGAAAATGTGGGAGTGCAAGCATGCTGAAATCCAAGCTGCCTCTCAACCGCAGCTGGACTCCCAGGAATCTCAAGAAAGCCTCTCTGATGAGGAGTATGCCCAGATGCAGCACTTAGTTCAGCTTGCAGAAAGCCTCATCAGCAGGTAAGTGGACTGACCCAGATGCAGGGCTTGGAATGCCAACCCAAGAGGGGATAGTCAGAAGAAGCCAACTTGTGTCTATTGGGTACGGCAGAGCCTGGCCTCAGGAAGGAGTCTTGCCCAGAGCTCTGAAGATGACAGGGACCCTGACAATCCAGGCAGGAAATCGTCTTTGTGGTCAGCAGTAAGCCAGCTTGGACCTCCCCCATTAGGCCCAAAGATGAATTTTGAACCCCTCCTGCTGCCCCAGAGCCAACAGGATTAAACATGCTTATCCTTGTCCTTAAACATCAGGAGGGCCTTAGAGTCCCTGGAGTCAGCCACCTGCCTCTATTCTGGCCTCCCACTCTCCTAAAGCACCCAGTATCTAATTCAGGTGAGACAAGGGTGGAAAAAGTGAATGCCCAGAGAAGAGGATGAACATCTTCTGGCATCAGTGGCTACCTTGAAATGAGTAGAAAGAAGAGGAGGGAGTAAAGAATACAATTGGGGTACCCAGGGCTTTCCTTTTTACCCTTAATCCCAACCCTTACCATCATCTGAGGCCAGAAGTCCTTCAGAACTCTAGACTCATTTATCTGGCCCTGCTTTATTACAGACTTACTGACCTGAGCAAGGTCCACCAGCATGTGTCTGTCCTCATGGATTCTGTGAATGCCAGTGCTAACATCCTGAACAATACATTTTACAACCAAGACAGTAGCAATGAGGCAGGTGCAGCTTTCTGCAGTCCCATTGAGGTAAGTGGGGAAGCGGCAGATGAAGAAAGGAGTCAAACTAGATAGGAAAGGGGACAGAAGGGAAGGGAGTGGGGTCGGAGACTGGGTGGAGAAAGTGGGCAAATGGTATGGCAGGAAACTGATGGATAGAGTAGAGGGGAAGGTTAGGTATTCCTTGACTTGTTACAGGTCCAGAGTGGCAACTGGAAGAATTCCATAGCACATCTCACCAGCCTGAGAGCTTTCTAGCACACTGGCCTCAGGGGAGAAATAGTCTATGAATGGAGAGAAACTTGACTTTGGCCTTTCCTCATCCCAGGTGGATCACTGTATAACCTGTTAAGATGACATTTGTCATTGAAATCTGAGCTCCAGGCTGCCTTGGTTTCCCTCTCGAGGGAAAGGTCCAGATTAGGATACTTGATGTAAAATGTACCATCTCATGACTTTAACCCCCTGGCAGACAATTTAAGTGATGCTTTTAAAAAGTAACTTTAATGCAAGGCAAATGATACAAAAGGGCCACATTCAGGGTTAGGGCCTCCTGAAATGTTGGTTACCTATTTATTTGGGGCCAGATCTTAGTTGCAGGACGCCTGGAGTTTCATGAAGAGAGATGGTTAGGCCTAACTCCACCTACCATGGGAAAGGTGGCTTTAGCCTAGTAGCAACCAGTGGCCTCAAACTTACTCTCTGGTTTGCATATCTCCTATTTCCTTATACCCGCAATACTCAATCAATGGTGCCAAATGCTATCTTGTGCTATGCCATGAGACAGGACACACCAATGCAGCTCTACCAGAAGTTGACAGCTGGCATCCATTCTGACTGCTTGATGCCCATGTCGTACTACTAGTTGTGCTATATTTTGAGTGTTACTTTTTCACCTGCAGCCACATCCTACTAGCCTGCTCCTACCTTGCCACAGAGAAGCCAGCTGCATGCTGACTAACCAACAACTCCTCTGTCTTTGTCCTTTCCCTGCCTTTCTCTTCCTTTCTTCTCCTCTCAGACTCTAAGCAGAAATGACGCAGTAGATGTTACATTTAGTCTTAAAGGGCTCTACGATGACACCAAAGCTTTCCTGGATGAAAACTTGGTGAGTGGAGGGGGTTGGAAAAAGGGAGGGCAAAGTATAACATCTGAAGATGGTCACGGTCTATGCTTGGTTCTAGGGTATTGGGAGACAGGTAGGAGCATTTTGGCCAGGTGTTTACATGGCAGTTCCTGCTGTGTCATCCTCACCCAGGGTTGTCATTGACTCTGTCACCTCATAGGTTATGCTAATCCACAGAGACTACCATATCCTTGAAGCAAAGTCTCTCACTTTCCTTTGGCAAATGTCTCCTGGGTCTAGATCAGGCCGAATAGAAGCAGGGTGTTCTCGCCATACCTAATACAGCTTCAGGAGAAAAGGGTGAGCCCTTTGGAGCTGCTCTGCATCTCCCAAGTTTCCACCTATCTCTTTCACCATGTGGGCAGACAATATGGAATAGTGGGGAAAGCTGTGGGGTCTCTGGGTTCAAATCCCAAATCTGCCTCTAGCTAATTTCCTAAGGCTGTTGTAGCAGAGCGCTAATACCTGGGTGACTTAGAACAACAGAAATGGATTGTCTCACAGGTCTGTAGGCTTAGAAGACTGAAATCAAGATGTCAGTAGGGCCATGTTCCCTCTGAAACCTGTAGGGAAAATCCTTCCTTGCTTCTTCCTAGCTTCCAGTGACTTGCTGGCGATCTATGGTGTGTTCCTTGGCTTGTACATGCATTACTCTAATCCTCCACATTCACATGGTGCTCTCCCTGTCTCTGTCTTCACATGGCCATCTTCTTAAAGGTCACCAGTCATACTGGATCAGGGCCTATCCTACTCCAGGGTCCAGACCAGGCCAGTGACTTCATCTTAATAACTAATTACATCGGCAATGACCCTATTTCAATATAAGGTCACATTCGAAGGTACTAAGGGGTTAGGAGTTCAAGATATCTTTTTGGAGGGGACACAAATGAATGCATAGCAGTAGCTATGTGAAGTAACTTCACTTCTCTGGGTCTCAGTTTCTTATCTACGAAACAGGAATTGTAATCTCTGCCTCTCCAGGTTGTTGTTGTGAGCAAACTACTGTATTGTTGAGTGCCTAGCTCTGCCTAGCAGCTTGATAGATGGTAGATATTTTTTCAGTGTATAGAGAAAATGGACTGAGACTCAGTTTTAGAGCTACAAGAAGAGTTGCGTGTTTCTCATAATGCAGAGCCCATAGGCACACTTGGTGACTGTGCTCTAATGAGCCAACTGATCATGACCACCCCACTTTGAAGTTCACTGCTAAGGCCCTGAGGAAGGTGTTGTTACTGCCTCTCATCTAATTAAAGTTTATTTGAAGAGGGGCTTCTGAGTTGATCTTGTAAGAAGTACATCCACTTCTCCTTTTCCATTTGCACATCTAATTGGCACACTGCACAGGTGGCAGAGTGGCTCAAGCAATCAGGCCAGGCTATCCCAGCATCTGAGCCCCAAGCTAGAGTCTTTCAGTCTTCGGTGACAGCAATAGAAGTACCATCTATATATAGGCAGAATTCAATAGCCTTGCCAATTTGGGCAGCAGGAATTATGGGAGCTTGGCCTCTCGTTGCCACTCTGGCTTTCTTCAGACTCATGGGCTCATGAAAATGGGTTTGTACCAGCTAACAACCCAAATTGAGCACATACCACACTTAATATAGGACCTGGTAAGGACCCACACACACCTACACACATCCCAATGAAACCTGGGTGCAAATGGCAGCTAACTAAGAATGACCATGTGTCTCCAAGGTCATAGCATAGAGGTGGCATGGACATAAGGCTTCTTTCATTTGAATGTTATTATCCTTCCCCTTGAAGAAGGAAGACAGTAAGGAGTTCAGTGTTGAGAGAGGGATATAGCCTTCTGATGAAAATCCCACCCAGTAACTCCTACCTCCCTTATTTTGGCAAACACGCTTAGTGATGTGTTAGGACAGGAACCAGGAAATGAGCAACAGAGACCTCTGAGTCAGTCTGCACATTTATCTCAGAGAAGAGTCCTGGACAAGGTCTCTATTGGAGCCAGAAGGACAGGAGAATAGAGCATAAGACTCAAGCCCACCCAGCATACTATTTTTTGGAGCCTGAGTCCCTAGATGCCAAATAGGAAGTCACTAGGAAGCCACTTTATTCCTCTCCTGTTATGATTAGGAATCATTTTCTAAGGCCCCCAATTCCTCTTCTCTGTGGCTTTGGGTTTCACTACCAAATCCCTCTTGAGCATTGCTGGTAACTATGCCCCTATGGCCTCCCTGCCCCTCTCCCCCTTATCTTGAAGTGATGGCCATTTCTACCTGACACCACTGTTCCCCATCCCACCACCATGTGCACACACATGTACTGTGCATCTGGGATACTCTGGACTGCCCTAAATCATTAGTCATAAAGCAAAAGCAAGAGATGATCTGTCAGCATGACTTGTTTCTCACTCATCTCCCATGCTGCTTGGTCATAACTTCCAATCCCATCCCCCACTCACTCACCTGCCACCCATTTGTGGCAGCTGGCAAGGTTTCACATAAGGCTGGCCCATGCACAGCAAGAAGCCACATAAGTACCAGATTGAAAGTAGAGTTCATGCCAGGGAGGAGAGTGGAAGCCAAGTTAGGTGGGCTGCAAAGCACGTCAGGGCTGATGATATCAGCATGCATCTGTTCTCTCAGCTCACTATTTAATAGAACATAAGCTATCTCACCTATGTTGTTGGTCTAGAAGTTGGTTCTGAGTTGGAGATGGTCCCAGAAGAATCTATTTTTAAATCTCCCATAGACCGTCCAGAGTTAATCCTGTGGGTGCCCGGGGTTAATAGGGGATGCTTAAGCTTTGTTTTTTGAACCTGTGGGACAAGCCATCTGGAACTCATTTCTTCATTACTAAGAGTGAATAGCTAGCGGCTAAAAGCACAGCCTGGTGAGGCAGACCCACTTTGCCAGGAAGGGAAAATCTTAGCCAATCTCTCTCTAACTCTCTCCTTCCTTCACAAAGCAGTCTTTAAATTATGGTGACTGCATAACAAAGATCCGCCCCAGCATCTGGCCACCCCATATATCCTTTCTGGGATGGTGTGGTATTAGATGGCAGGCTATAGCATTAAGTAGATCTGGGTTTCTGTCTAGCCATGTGATCTTGAGCACTAAACTTCTTTGAGTCTGCTTTCTCACCTATAAAGTGAGAAGAGTAGTACTTTGCAAGGTGTTATCGAGTTATTGGGAAGACAGAATGAAATCATGTATCCACAGTGTCTGGCATATAATATGTGCTCCCAAACTGGTAGCTGTTATTAGGGGGATGCTAAGAGACCTCCAGGAACTTGAGAGTCAAGGATAGGACCCTGTCCTACACCCTAAGCTGTAGGGGTACAACTCAGCATTCATTGACACTGGTCAAAGGCCTCTCTGCTTACCAAACTGTGAGCATGCCCAGCTCCAAGAAAAGCATCCCTATCTGGGTGTTTCCTGGATCTCCCTATTGAGAAAGTAAAGATCTGGCTGTACTTTCCAGGGACCCCTTGGGCCAAAGGAGACACAAGTTGGCACCCTGTGGTCTCATGGCCACTAGCAAGGACTAGGAGTTGGGGAGAAGGCAAGAGTCTATGAAGGCAAGGTGCTAGGTGTTGGACACTCACTCTTTTTCCTGTCTTCACCAGCTAAGAAGTGCTGAGGATGAGACCATACTGCAAACTTCCCTGGATGCCATTAATAAGGAGTTTGAAAAGCTATCCGAGATTGACTGGATGAATTCAGTCCTTATTCCGGAGGTATGTCACCTGTGGATTGGGAAATAAAGGGGAAAAGGGATTCTTCCTTGGGGTCTTGCCTTCCAGTGTGGGCCAGGACACAGTGACTGATGTAGCAGAGGGAATCCAGAAGTGGCTTTCAGCTTGAGCTTAATGGAGCCTCCTCCTCCCATCTCTTCACCAGAGGTTGACAGGACAAGGCAGAAAGCACACTGAAAAACTAGATGACCATGGGGGAAAGAACCAGAAAGAAAAAACACTCTGTGGCAGAAGACAAGGAAAGAATGAGCAAGATTGGTCTTTTTCTGTGCTGTTCTCCTGGCTACCATTCCCCTCCCTTGCTCAGTGTCTGCTGCCAGGACTGAATTGCATCTGGTACCTACTATTATGGTCCATACCAGTTGTTTACAGCCAACATCTGTTGTAAATGGTTAGTGCCCAGGCCATACTGGTGGTTAAATCTTCCAAATGTCACCTCTCCCGGCTGCTTCCTGTCCCTCTTACTCTGGGAGGAAAGCAGGCTTTCTCAGTCCCTTCCCCTAGCAGGTGTGTGGCTTAAAAGAAAATTAAGCATGGCAGCAGTGGCTACAATATAGCTATGAGGATGTTGTCATTTTTTGACAATTCCAAGTGCTTCCCTGAGATGACTTCATAAATAAAATGATCCAAAGATATCCACCTATCACTAGGTAAATGTCTCCCTTAATGATCTCACAGAGGTTTTCTTTAAATGGCTCCACCATGGAACTAACTGTTCATTTCATCCTGTAGGAATCTCTGGTTCTCCTACTCACTATACCTGTTTTCTGGCTCCATACACCAGTTCTATGCATGTGAGCAAGCCATATAGGCATGTTTGGACTAGTGCAGCAATTATGCTCCCATTTAAGAGAAAAAGCCATTAACAAATTCAGGTCCTAAAGGATTTAATAACTTTCTCATATGCCTTTGCTGCTCTTGATCAATAGCCCTCTGGGGAAGGAAAACATGTGGTTATGCAGAAAAGGAAGCAAATTCTTGTAGAATCCCCCATTCTATTATTACTCAGTTCAGCTATCCTGCACCAAGCTCCTGACCTAGGCAAATGGACTGGATTTTGAGAGAAATGAGAGAAAACAGTCCATGCCCTGAAGTCTCAGTATGTGAGTCTGCCTGGCCTGGGCGTAATCTCTTTCCTGGACTTCAGTATTTCCATAAAGATTAAGAAGTGAGGCTCTAAAGGAATTAAGGATCTAAAGTGAGGATCGACAGGAAGACAGGAAGATGTTGCTCATTCATCTGACACCAAACTTGCTCACCTTAAGGCCACAGAAGATTCAGCTCCACTTTGTTGGGGAAAATCAGGAGAAGAGTCAGTTATTCATTGGGCTTTCCAAGGCTTGGGCCGAAAGGGAAGGTCCTGTGTCCTTCCTTTAGCTTTCTTCTGAAAGGCAATCCTGACGGTCAGTGTACATAACCTAGAGGAGAGAGGGTAAGTGGGATTCAGCAGGAAGAGGAGGACAGGTTTACAGTCTCCTAAAGGAGAGGATCATAGGTATAACTAATCTTCAAGAAAAGAAAACCCCAAGATTTCTCAGCATGTGTTTGGATGAACTTTCTGGCAACAAAGTTAATCTTAGAATTATGTTTTCCCGAGAGCAGTAGCAAAACAGGCAACACTTAGGAAGGATTAGGAAGCTGAGCTGGAATTAGGGAGCCTACACGATCTGTATGGCAGAGAACCTGCATTCATCATTAAGAGTCATGTGCAGAGAACCCTCTTTGCATTCCAGACAGGGAAGCAGGTGGCCTGCGAGGCAGATGCTTCCCTGTATTTGGCCAAGGGAGTGAGCTGGGGCTTACCAAACCATATTGCTGAAGGAAGGGCTGCTTTTTCCTAACTCATCGAAGTGGCCCTCAAAATCTCACCCTTCCAATCCCTAGCTACATGACCTCAGGTGAAATATTTTACCTCTCTGAGCCTCTGCTTCCTCATCGGGTATGATAATAGCACCTTGCCAGGTTGTGAGCATTTATTAAAAGCATCTAGCAAAGCACCCAGCACAGGGTAGGATCTTGGTAAAGATCGGATGCCTTCTATGGCATAGAACTAGGGATCAGGGTTGTCTTTCACACCTGGATAGATAGTAGATCTGCCTGCTTCCTGCAGCCATCCTTGTTCCCCACCTTGCCAGGCCTCTAGGAATTGCTTCTGAATATTAGGCAGCTAACATTTTGACCTTCCTCTTGCTGTGATTTGCCAGGAAAAATCTTTAGACTCTGACAGTAGAAGCCTTAGACTGAAAGTTAAGTTCCCCAAACTGGGGAAGAAGAAGCCAGAAGAGGAAGAGAAGCCTAAATCCGGCCAAGGCATCCAGGGTTTTATTGGTAAGTTTCCCCCACAGGCATAGAGGTCATGAAGACTTCCCCAGCAGCCTGGGTACCTCCCAAAGACCAGAAGCTCCCATTAGAAATGTTCATAGATATGATGGTGATGGAGGAGGAGTCCAGCTGGGAGCCAGCTTTAGGCAATGCCAAGTAGTCTCTTGGATGGATGTGCATTAGAAAGTGATGTGGACACTGACACAGGGAGAACCTGAGAGGTGACCTTGCCGGGTAGTCTCTGCAATATAAACAACTGAAGAGAAGAATGAGAACAGTCAGTTACCTTTCTGCTTGACCCATTCCTTTCCCCAGTTGGTGAAGTATGGCAAAATAGTCATACCTAGATCTCTCTCCCAGTCAAATAGAACTACAAGCTCTTGGTCCTGCTCCTGAAAGCAGTTATTATTTGAGATGGGTTGGAGGTGTCAGTGATGGGCACCTACAGGGTCAGGAACAGGTCCCATGACCTATCTAAACACTTTTATCCCTTATCTGTTACAGTAAGTCCCTGGAAATGCAAAATATATTTCCTTATTTGAATTTTGTCTCCATCCCTTCTTCAAAACTGGACTTAAATATCAGTGGGGCTCCAAAGAAGGTTCCCTTTGACTTGTCAGTTATGCCAATTCTGAGATCAATGGTCTCTCCCAAATTCTGGGCCTAGACAGCCTGGCAGCTTGAGAGATATAACAATGGTGGACATAGGGGAAAGGAATGGAGGGTGGCAGTTTGTTTTGTTTTTGAGGAACCAAGGGTTTGCACAGATGCCAAGAGAGAATCTCCTGGACCAAGGTGTGTTTTCTCAGGTTTGGTCCAACTGGTTTGAGTCCCTAAGAATCTGCCAGTCGGGAGACCATGGTGTTTGAGAGCCTTTCTGAAGACTCTGAAGGGGTCAATAGCAGTTTTCATGGATTACCAGGTTCTGAGAACTCATCCCATTTGTGTTTGACTCACATGGTATCAGCTGATTTTCAAAGATGGTTCAGAGATGGTTGGTACAATAGGAACAAAGCAGTGCGTCTCCTTTAGGACTCTTTGTTTGCTCTCTTTAGGGTCCATACATTTGGGCATCTGGCAATGTATTAACGTCATTATTTCCATGCTTGCTTTTTATTCCTAAAGGAAATTTGTGGCGTCGCAGACATCATGAAGATGAAGCAAAAGACGATGATCCTCCAACATCATCAGGATCTCAACTATAGTCCTTGAAAGCTAGAAGGAGAACTCACATTTAGGATTCTACTGAAAACTCTTGAAACCTCAATACAGGCTAGACTAAATTATTTCAGAACAAACATGAGCACCACCAAGAAAGATCCTCCAATTCTTTACTCTAATACATTTTTTTCCTGGACTCAATCAGGTCTCCTTAGAGGTTTACATTTTCTCATTGGCCAAAGATTCTTGTTCCGAGTTGTCTTGTTCAGTTCTCCTTCTCTTCGTGCATCTTGAGCAACTACAGTATTTAATTGAGATAAGCTTTTTTTGTGAATGGCCTGGGATCTACAAAGGATTCGAGGAAGTTCACCTCTTCAGGGAGTTTGGGAATGTTTTTCTCTGACTAGCAGAGACACTGTTGATGCTAGGGAATGAATGAATGAATGAATGAATGAATGAAATACTCTCAGGGAGATGAGGAGAGGGGTCAGGACAGCCAGACTTGGTGGTGTTTCTCCCCCAATCCCTGCCAAATGCAACTTGTGACTTCAGGAGGTCTCTTCTAGTTGGCTTCTTAAGATGAAAACTAGGTCCTGGGGGCTTGTCCACTTGCCTGTTACAATGGCCATGTGAAATCTTTTCTTGTGGTGACTGCTCTCTCTGCAAACCCTTTCTGTTTTTCCATGTGTGCACATATGTCTTTGCACATGTCCAGGTGGTGCTCTGGTGGCTGGGTGGGCCCATTGGTTGGAACTCACCCCTACGGCAACCATACAGGCTCCCCTCCTACTGCCTTGATCCTAGCCTGCATGCCTCCATGGTGTGTTTGCCTGCATTCTCGCTGGATTTTTTAACTAAATGTTTTGCCGCTGTGCTGCAGTATAGATTATGTATAGAGACATATAAAGGTGTATATATATATATATATATATTTTTAAGAACTGAAAATACAACTCGACCTCTAAGTGACCCTATAATTTATTGTGCTAACCCAGGAATCCCTCCCCACCCTGATCCTATCCCCTACACACACATATGCCTCTACCAACTGCCCTAGTTCTTGGTGGAGCTTCTAATCTTCTGGTGCATTTTCAGCGTCTTAGAAGTGGCTGGGATCTACCTTCGGCCCAGCTGATTCTGACGCCCCCTTAAAATTCTGAGCCAGGCCACAGAAAGGACAACAAAAACACCAATGCCCTAGAGAAGGGGGCTAAGCTGGCATGCTGCCTTTTTTGCTCTATCTGTCCTGGACTCTACATCAGCAACTGCCCCAACCTTTGGTGTCCCCTTCCCTAAAAAAGACTATATGGAGCAACCAGGCCTTGAGCTCAGTGACTCAGATGCCTGAGCTAGTCACAGCCAAGGCCCTTCCCCACAAGCTCCATCTTGGCCTGCATCTTCTGGGCAGGCTGATGGTTAAGTCCCCAAATCACCTTTGAATCTCCCTTCTTGCTCCTTTCCCTTGAGTACAGAGGGACATTCAGAGTGACCAGAAAGAACATGGGCCTGGGAAAATGGAGGCAAAAAGCTTCTGCTTCTCCCATGGTTCTTCTTCCAAATTTCTCATGAAAACCAACCAGGCCAAAATTGCTCCAAATCCTGATTAGCATTTTTCGTTGAATGCCTGCACCCAACCAGGCAAATCTAATCAAACTCCAGTACTTCTCCAGTGGTTCTCTCTAGCCCATATTGTATCCCCAACCCACCCTCCACTTATACCTTTGGGTAAGTGTCCCTTCCCACCGATCAAGAGAAAGCCAGAAAACTGGCCTCTCCCCACTTCTCAGACAAACTTAGCGTGCTCAATTACCTGACTCAGTCCATTGGCTGGTTCATCGAGGTGCACAATCCAGACTCTAAGCACTGGTTCTCAACTCTGGAACTCCACCAGCCTAGCCCACTTAAACCAGCCACCTGTGTTCCACCTCTGCAGGGGTGAGGAGAAAAATACTAACAAGGGGATAGTCCCCAGACATCTGTTGGCTGTGCCAAACAAACAAGTCCTAGCTCTACAACTAGAGAAGAAAGTTAATGGAAAAAACATTGAGAAGAAAACATTTAAAACTTATTTAAGCATCAGAACATGTTAACTTATTGTATGTATTTAAGTGGGGAATGTGCTGTTGCTGTGTCTTTGGCTTTATCTGCATCACTCTTTCTCCCCAGGAGGAGGTATTAGATCAAATCAGTAAGGTCACCGATGCAGCCCAACTTGGCTCCTCCATGGCTGCACACGTTAACAGCTGCGCACATACTCACAGAGTTGGGAACTAAGTTGCATTTTTCTCAGAAGAGCCTTTTTTTCAAAATGAAAAATGTGCAAATGAGCAAATTTCAGGAAACAAAAGGAAGTCCTGGGAGAGGGTAGCTTTATCTTGGCAGTGCCTAAGCAGGGCTGTGTCTTGTAATTATTTTTATCACCGATGACAGTGAACTGTACTAGGATTCCACCTCTTGTGCTTACTTTGCTGACTTACTCTACGTCTTTGTACACTGTAATGCTACTGTTGCTCTGTTGTACCATCTGGATTCCCTTTCACCCACCCTGTCCTCCCACCCTAGGTCAGAATGATATTGAATTAAATCACTAGGACTGGGGGCTGGAGTCCACTCACAGAGCAGAACTGATTGATAGCGATGAGACCCAAGAGCAGGTGTGGCTTGCTAAATTGCAATGGTTACCTCCTCAGCTGTTCAGTTACCAATTGCTTCCCCAAAAGGAAGACAGCTTGCTGAACACCTGTTCTTGCACATACTATAGCTTGGAAACAAGGCAAGAAGTGGGGATTTCTTTCTCAGGGAGTTGGCTTAGCCTCTCAATGCAGAAGCTCCTTTCAGAACTTCATTAAATACTTGCAGGAGTACATTTGTTCAGATCGTGGGACCAGACACCAAATATCCATCTCAATTAGGGTCAGAGATGTCATCAAGAGCCAAAGTTCTAGGGTTTGGTTGCATCTTTGGAGCACTTTCTGAGGGATTGACTGAGTGGGTAATTCCTAGCCAGAAGAACAGTGGGGAAGGAGAATGCCAGTAGATTTGGACTGCCATCAACTGCTTTTGGTGTCAATACTACAGGTCAGCAGCTATTAGTCCCCACACCAAAAAGGACCTGTGTTATGTCCAAAGGGGCAAGGGAGACATTTTCAACTTAATAAATTAGGTTAAAGGTTGATCAGAAGTAACAGTTGGGGTCAGCATCATCTTCCCTCAGGACACAAGTAGAAGAATTTTAGTTTCATAAGAAGTAGAAACTAATACCAAAGCAACCAAATCCATTAACACCATTCCATCCTGTAAAGGACCTTGATTGGCTTTATGGTTTGTGGAACTGCATTTGTCTATTTGTCTGCTAATTTTTAATATATATTGTTTTCTGTTCTGTGATTTTTTTTGTTTCCTCAGAGGCCCCTGCAAATAAGCAGCAGGGCCAGGGGCTGGTTGGGGGAGGAAACTGGGGTAGTTATGGGGTAACAGGGAAAAGCAGAAAGAAAAGGTCCACAAAGTGTGCCTATTCCTCCTCCCCACAAAATGGAACACCAGTCCTCAAAGTTAATAAAGTTTTGCTTCTTAAAGTATTTTAATAAATGGATAAACGTAAACACTAGTGTCTCGTCATTTACCTCAGCATGGGAGAAGTTGAATCGTGATGGAAATGGGGAGTGGGCTTGGGTGGTCATGCAAGCTCTAAACAAGAGATATGCAAGTAGGGATGGCAGGTGGGGGAGGCCAGCAGCAGCACAAGCCAAGACTCGCCATCAGGGTGATCTTCACACTGAGAGGTCTGCCACAAAAAGTTCTAAAACCTAAAGCAACTAAGGCCAATCCTGTGGGGAAACAGTTGCCACTGCATTTGTTCTAGAAGCCAGTTTTCTGCAGGATCCAGATTTCAATGAAATGAATTAGTTATGGGGGATGGTGAAGTGAGGTAGAGGAGTACAGCCCCAATTGCTAAGAAGATGCGTAAATGCAAAAAGCACCTGGAAAAACTTTTGACAACACAATCTGCTCCCCTAAACCATACATCACATACTCCTCTCCTCTCCAGAAGGGTTAAAGTGGGAAGGAGTGTTCTATTCAGATGCAGAATTGGCTAGGCCTGGGATCTTCATTGTGGTGGTGGTTTCATAGGTGTATACTACTAACAGAGACTGTGGCAGGGAGCCAGTTATTAGTCAACATTTAACAAGGAGGCAACTGAGGCTGTACTAGATCAGGATTCCACAAAATCCTACACCAGAATGAGAACACGGATATTCCAAATCCTACACTTTCCAATACTAAAAATTGTCTTTTACTTAGAGACAAAACAGTTGTGACCTTCAGGACCACACTTCAGTCTACTCCTATAAAAACTACATTCTTATGCTTTATGATGGAAAGAGCCCTTTCGCTGAGGAGCTGCCACCAAGGTGGGACCCAGAATTCATGTTAAGAAGTTTAGACTACTTCCTATAAGCTAGTAAAGTACCTCAGAATTGAATATGTCTGTTTTTTAAATCATCATAAAATAAAATTGCCCTTTTCTTCTTTTGGTGTATAATTCAGTGAATTTTAACACATGTAGATATTCATGTAACCACCACCATCAGGACACAGAAGTTTCCACTGCCCCCATAAATCTCCTTTGTATCATTCCTTTATAGCCGCACCTTAACCCTACCTCTAACCACTGGTCTGTTTTCAATCCCTACAGTTTAGTCCATTCCAGAATGTCATAGAGGAGATTCTTTTAAAAAACTGAAAATAGACTTACCGTGTGATCCCAGCAATCCCCACTCCTGGGCATATATCCAGAAGAAACTCTAATTCAAAAAGATACGTGCACCACAATATTCATAGCAGCACTATTTACAATAGCCAGGACATGGAAGCAACCTTAATGTCCATCGACAGATGACTGGATAAAGAAAATGCGAGATAGATAGATAACATATACTTTATATATATATATATATGTGTGTGTGTGTGTAAAATATATATATATATATATATATATATATATATATATATAATGTAATACTACTCAGCCATAAAAAAGAGTGAAATAATGCCATTTGCAGCAACATGGATAGACTTGGAGATTGTCATACTAAGTGAAGTAAGCCAGAAAGAAAAAGAAAAATACCATATGATATCAGTTATATGTGGAATCTTTTAAAAAGTGACACAAATATATTTATTAACAAAATATAAACAGACTCACAGACATAGAAAACAAACTTATGGTTACCAAGGGGGAAAGAAGGTAGGGAGGGATAAACTGGGAGTTTGAGATTTGCAGATACTAACTACTATATATAAAATAGGTAAACAATAAGATCATACTGTACAGCACATAGAACTATGTTTAATATCTTATAATAACCTATAATAGAATATATATACATAACTGAATCACTATGCTGTACACCAGAAACTAACACATTGAAAATCAACTATACTTCAATTAAATTTTTTAAGTAAAAGTGCCTTAGAAATATGTAACCTTTTGTGACAAGCTTCTTTAACTCAGCATAATGTCTTTCAGATTCTTTTAAGTTGTTATGTGAATCAACAGTTTGTTCCTTTATATTGCTGAATAGTATTTCATTGTATTGATCTACCAGTTTGTTTATCCATTTAGCCACTGAAGGACATTTAGGTTGTTTCCAGTTTTGGGCAATTATGAATAAAGCTGTTATAAACATTCATATACAGGTTATTGTGTACCTAGGAGTGTGATTGCTGGATTATATGGTAAATCCATGTTTAATTTGATAAGAAACTTCCAAACTATTTTCCAGAGTAGCTGTACCATTTTGCATCCAAACTATTAATGTTTGAAAGTTCCACTTGCTCCACATCCTCACCAGCTCTTGGAACTCAGTAACTTTTATTTTAGCCATTCTAATAGGTGTTTAGTGGCATCTCATCATAGTATTTCTCTAATAGTTAATGATGTTGAACATCTTTTTATGTGCTTATTTGTCACACTTAAATCCTCTTTGGTGAAGTGGCTGCTCAGATTCTTCTCCCTTTTTGTACCTGTGTTTTCCATTTACTCATTGTTGAGTTTTCAGAATTCTTTATATACCCTGGATCCAAGTTCTTTGTCAGATATATGATTTATAAATATCTTCTGCCAGTCCATAGTTTGTCTTTTCATCCTCTCAACAAGAAAATAGTTTTATATTTTAATAAAAAGAACAATTCATCGTTTTTTTCCTATAGATTGTGCTTTTCTGTGTTATATCTAAAAAGTCTTTCTCTAGTTCAGTGGTTCTTTACCAGGAGTGATTTTGTCCCCAGGGACATTGGACAATGCCTGGATACGTTTTCGGTCCTCACCACTTGGGGGACAAGGGACTACTGGTTTCTCATGGGTAAAGGCTGGGGATGCTGTAATTAACTATCCTACAATGCACAGCAAAGTTCCTACAACAAAGAATTATCAGGCCCCAGTCAATGGTACTGCTGCTCAGAAACCCCGATTTAACCCCAGGTCACAAAGATTTGCTCTTACGTTGATTTCTAAAGGTTTTATCATTTTATGTTTTAATTTTGGATCTATGACTCGTTTTGAGTTAATTTTTGTATAATGAATGAGATTGAGGTGAAGGTTCATTCTTTAGTATATGGATGTCCAATTGTTTCAACACCATGCAGTGAAAAAGACTCCTTTTACCACTGAATTGTTTTTGCACCTTCCTCAAAAATCAAACAGCCATAGTTGTGTGGGTCTAATTCTGGACTCTACTCTGTTACATTGTTCTTTCTCTTCCCCAATAAGCACACCATATTTATTACTTTATAGCAAGTCTGTAAATCAGGTGTTGTGATTCTTCCAACTTTAGTCTTTTTCAAAATTGTCCTAGCTATTTGAGTTCATTTGCCCATGAAATTTTAGAATTACTTTGTCTATATCTACAAAAAAAAATTCCTGCTGGGATTTTGACTGGTATTGAGTTAAATCTACAGGTCATTTGAGAAATGACATCTTTATTCAGTTGACACTTCTATCCCATGAACACCATGTCTCTCAATTTACATGATTTCCACTTTGTAGTTTCCACCACATAGATTTCGAAAATGTTTTTAGATGTATACCTAAGCATTTCATTTTGGGGAGCTACTATAAATGGTATTTTAATGTTTTAATTTCCTTGTACATTGTCAGAATACAGAACTGTGATTGATTTTTATGTGTTGATCTTGTGTTCTGTTACATTGTTAAACAAATGTTAGTTCTAGGATTTTTTTTTTTTTTTGGTAGATTCCCTGATATTTTCTACACATATAATCATGTCATCTGCCAAAGAAAGTTGACTTTATTTTTTTCTTTTCCAACCTGTATTCTTCTAATTTCTTTTTCTTGTCTCATTGCACTGCATAAAACTTCTAGTATAATGTTGAATAGGACTGATGAGAGTAGACATCCTTGCCTTATTCCTAAACTTAGGGGGAAAGTATTCAGTCTTTCACCATTAAACATGAATGTTACAGGTAGATTTTTGGAAACAATCTTTATCAGATTGAGAAAGTTTCTACCTGTTCCTAGTGTGTTGATCATTTTTATCATGGATGAATGAATTTTGTCAAATGCTTTTTTACATATCAATTGGTATGTGATTTTTCTTCTCTAAACTGCTAATATGATTGATTACATTAACTGATTTTCAAATATTGACCCAGCTCTTCATTCCCAGGATGAACCTCATTTGTCTGAGTTGTACTATTTCTGGACTGGATTTGTTAAAGTTCTTTGAGTCTATGTTTATAAGAGATATCAATCTTTAATTTTCTTTTTTTATACTGTCTTTGCCTGGTTTGGGTTATATGGATAAAACTAGCCTCATAAAATGGGTTGAAAAGTATTCCCTCTTCTATTTTCTAGAAAGATAGTGCAGAATTGCTGTCAATTCTTTAAATGTTTGGTAGAATTCACCAGTGAAACCACATCATAATGGAGATTTCTTTGGGGGGAGGTTTTCAACTATGAATTCAATTTCTGTATTAGTTATAGGACTCTTCAAGGTTATCTATTTTATCTTGGATGACATTTGATAGTTTAAAGTTTTCAAGGAATTGGTCCATTTCATCTAAGTTGTCAATTTTATGTGCATAGAGTATGTCTTAGAATTCCCCAATAGCCTTTTAATGAATATGAAGTCTGTAGTGATTTCCCCTTTTCCATATCTGATATTGATGATTTGAATCTTCTCTCACTTTTCTTGGTTTAGCTTGGCTAGAAATTTACCAAATGTACTGATCTTTTCAAAGAAGCAGTTTTGGATTTCATGGATTTTCTCTATTTTTAATTCTGTTTTCAATTTCAATACTTCTTTCCTTGTGCTTGATTTTATTTCTAGTTTAAGGTAGAAGCCAAAGTTACTGATTTCTGATCTTTCCTATTTTCTAATATGAGCATTTAATGCTATAAATTTCCCTCAAATCACTGCTTTTTGCTGTTTTCAACTAATTTTGATAGAGTGTATTTTCATTTTCATTCTGTTTAAAATATTTCTAATAACTCTTGGGACATCTCTTTGACACAGGGATTATTTAGAAGCATATTAATTTCCAAGTGTTTGGAGATTTTACTATCATTTTTCTATTACTGATTTCTAGTTTAATTCCATTGTGATTGCAGAACATACGCTGTATGATTTCAATTATTTTTAACTGGTTAAGGCTCGTTTTCTGACAAGCCTTATGGTCTTGTCAGATATGGTCTATCTTGGTGAACAGTCCATGTGCACTTGAGAGATTGTATTCCTGCTGTTGTTGGGTAGAATGTTCAATATCAGTTGGATTCAGTCAATTGATGGTGGTGTTCATTTCTTCAGTATCCTTTCTGATTTTGCCAGCTTGTTTCCATCAATTACTGAAACTTTAATTACAGATTTTTTTTCGATTTCTTCTCTCAGCTCTTTCAAGTTTTACGTATTATATTTTGAACCTCTATTATTAGGAGCAAACACATTTAGAATTATTAGATCTTCTGGGTGAATTGACACTTTTATCAGTATATAATGCTCTTCAATATATAATGTTCTTCAGAGCAATTTCTTTGCTCTGAAGTCCACTTTGATGCTAATATAGCCACTCCAACTTTCTTTTCATTAGTTTTTCTTTCTTTTTTTTTAATTGAAGTGTAGTTGATTTACAATGTTATATTACTTTCAGGTGTATAATATAGTGATTCAATATTTTTATAGCTTATACTCCATTAAAATTATAAAATATTGGCCATATCCTCTGTGCTATACAATATATTCTTATAGTTTATTTATTTTATACATGGTAGTTTGTACCTATTAACTCCCTACCCCTAGAGTGCCTCTCCATCCTTCCCTCTCCCCACTGGTAACCACTAGTTTCTCTATACTTGTGAGTCTGTTTTTTATTATATTCACTAGTTTATTTTTTAGATTCCACATAATAGGTAATAACAAATAGTAATTGTCTTTCTCTATCGTACTTATTTCACTAAGCATAATAATGCCCTCCAGGCTCACCCTATGTTGTTGCAAATGGCAACATTTCATTCTTTTTTTAATGGCTTTTCATTAGTTTTTGAATGATATCTGTTTTCATTCTTTTGCTTTCAACCTATCTGTAATATTGTATTTGAAGTGAGTTTCTGTAGATGGCATATAGTCAGGTCATATTTTTAATCCATTCTGACAATTTCTGGCTTTTCACTGTTGTCTTTGGACCATTTAATATAATTATTGATATGACTGGATTTAAGTTTGCCATTTTATTGTTTGTTTACTGTGTGGTTCCTCTGATTTTTTTTTCCTGTTTCCCTTTTCCTGCCTTCTTTTGGATTATATGAACATCTTTTAGTATACAATTTTAATTTATTTATTGTGACTTTGACATCTCTTTGTATAATTTTTTTAGTAGTTGCTCTAGAGATTACAAAACACAACTTTTCACAGACTATTTAGAATCGATATTTTACCACTTCAATTGCAGTGTAAAAGCCTTTCCAGCATTTTGGGCTCTTTACCCTCTCCACTGTATGCTATCATTGCCTTATGTATTACATTTACATACATTGAAAATCCCATCAGAAAATGTTGTAATTTTCATTTTCAATCAAAACTCAAGAGAAGAAAAACAGTCTATTATATTTACCCACTTCTGTCTTCTTCATTTGTAATATTCCAATTTCCCTTCAGGTGTCATTTCACTTTTGTATGAAGAAATTCCTTTAGCAATACTTTACCAATTCTTTACCAGCAAGTCTGCTTACTATGAATTTTCTTAAGTTTTCTTTCATCTGAAATTGTGTTTTAAATTTTGCCTTCATTCTTGAAGGATTTTTTTTTTTTTTTTGCTGGATCCTCTGGATTGATAAATCTTTCAACCCTTGAAAAATTGTTGCTTCTTTCTGATAGTTTCTGATGATAAATCTGCAGTCATTCAAATCATCATTCCCCTATACATAATGCACCATTTCTCTCTGAATGCTTTCAAGATTTTTTCATTATTATTCAGCAGGTTTCTTATGATGTATCTATCTGTGAGTTTCTTTTGGCTTATCCTGGTCGAGATTTACTCACTTTCTTGAATCTATAGGTTAGTGTCTTTCACCAAACTTGGGAATTTTTCAAGCCATTATTTCTTCAAAGATGTTTTTCAGCCCTGATGTCTTTCTCCTCTCCATCTAGGTCTCCAGTGGCATGACTGATAGACCTTTTATCATTGTCTTATGTGTCCTTAAGGCATTGTTTTTTTTTTCCTAATCTTTTTTCCTCTCTGTTGTTCATATTACATAATCTCTACTTATCTACCTTCAAGTTTACTGACTCTTTCCTCTGACATCTCACCTCTGTTATTAAACCCATCTAGTGTTATTTTTTTTTATAATTCAGTTATTGTATTTTTCAATTCTGAAGTTTCCACTTGGTTTCTACTTCTTTAGATCTTCTATTTAGCTGATTAGACTTTGTATCTTAACATTTGTTCCAAGAGTGTTTGAGTTGTTCATTTGAGTTTTTAATAGTAGCTGATTTAAAGTCTTTGTCAGATAATTGCAACATTTGCATCCTCTTGTTATTGATATCTGTTGATTCTCTTTCACCATTCAAGTTGAGGTGTGTATGATTCTTTGTATGCTTGGTAATCCTGCAGTATATCCTGGAAATTTTGAATATGACATTATAAAATTCTGAGTCTTGCTTAAATTGTATGGAAAACATTTATATTTTTGCCCTAGCAGTCAATCTGATTAGGTTCAGGCCACACATTCCCACCAGCCTTCCATGAGCTGATGGTCCACTGTCAGTTCAGTTTTCAAAGTTTTTACAGTGTTATTCAGATCTGTCTGGGTTGTGTGCATGTGTGTGTGTGTGTGTGTGTACGTGCGTGTGTGTAACTAACTAGTGGTCAGTGTGGAACCTAGATGGATGTCTATTATCTCAATTCTTTGGTATACTAATTAAGATCTGATCAACACAGGTGCAGATTAGTGGTGAGTATCCAGGAGCTCATTTAAAAAAAATTATAGTATCACTTTTCAGAATTCCTACCTCTCCTCATTCTCCCCAGTGCTACACAATTCCTGGGACTTCCCTTTCTTCCAGTTGGAAATTGTTCACTTCTGCAGTTGTACCACATCTGGAGACAAGCAATGGGAGTACAGAAAGATATAAAAGCAACAGTGGGTGGCTCTGGCTCTCTTGTGGCCACAGCTCCATCAAACAGAGACTAAGGGTTCTTCTCTCCAAGAGTCTGAGTTCCTGAAGGCTCTTACTGCTGCTATTGTTGCTGCCACTGCATGACTGCCTTGGGGTTGGGATGTGAGAAAAGAGGAATAAAGGAAAAAGTGGGGCATGTCCCCACTCTCTCACATGTCATGCAAGAATTAGAGGGCTTCTCCTGGAGTTCTCTGCCTGTACTACAGGACTCACTTCCAGGTTCCCAAATGCATTAAGTTCAGGGCTGGGAATGGGGTGGGAGGAGAGGGAAACTCACCATTGGTTTGTTAGCTCCTCAAATTCAGGTGTGGTGTTCTTCAATCTTCCTTTCGCTATTTACTTTTCAGAATTCTCAAATAGCTGTGCCATGACTTCTGTCCAGGTTTTATGATTGTGCTCAGTGATGGACAAAGAGTAACAAAGTACTTAACCATCTTACCCAGAACTGTAATCAAGAACTGAATTTTAAATAAATCACTCTGGTGGTTATACGGAGGGTGAATTTGACAGGGAAAAGATTGAAGATAGGGAGACCAGTTAGAAAAGTACTATAGTAATCCAGGAAATAGATGAAATCTCAAACCTGGGCAGTGGTAGTAGAAATTATGATGAGAATGCCAATTTAAGAAATATTTGGGAGGTAAAATTGATGACTTAATGAAGTCACCTTCTTACAAAGTCATAATTGAAACATGGAAGAAAGGAATTGAAAGTGATCAAGGCTGCTGGCTCCATTAAAAATAAATAAATAAAATACTTAGGAATAAATATAACAATAAATAAATAAATAAATAAAATATAACATGTATAAATATATAAAATATATAATAAATATATAAAATAAATATAATAGAAATATAAAACTTATACTCTGATAATTATAAAACATTGTTGAAAAGAAAGACAAATGGAAAGACATACCAGGTTGTAGTGTAAGCCCTGACAGTTGGATTTTCTCTTTTTTTGTAATGCAAGTAACCAATTTAAGCCTTGATTGCCCAGATAGCCACTTCAAAGAGGCACCCGCTTCAAAGAGGCACCCACTTCAAAGATGGATACCTCAAAAAATAGATTGCTAGCTGCCCCCAGCCCCATTCCCACTCCTTTGTTTTAGCAATTTGGGTTGATTTTGATAACTGACCGTTTGGGCTGCTTGGTTTTTTTTTTTTTCTTCTTCTTCTCTAGCTTAGAATTCCACTCTTGTATTTTAAATTCACCAATACTGAGTAAACACCAGAAACCTAGGTCCCTACTCTCAACTTACATAAAAACAGAACCCCAGGCTTGCTCACTCACTTTCTCTGTCTCCCTCACCCTCTCTGTCTCTGTCTCTCTATCTCTCTCTCCCCCCTTGACCACAGAGTGGGTTCAGCCACAACATTGGTTATGAACAGGCTGAGACCAGCACAAAACACACATCCATAGATTAGAAGATTTAATATGGTTAAAGTGGTAATTCTTCCCAAATTGACCAACAAATTCAATGCAATCTCTATCAAAATCTCAATTTTATTTTCAGAAACTGACAAGCTGATACTAAAATTCATATAAAAATCCAAGGGACCAAAAATAGCCAAAACAAACTTTAAAAAGGAGGACAAAGTTGAACAACTCTGAATTTCAAAACTTACTAAAAGCCACAATAATCAAATGTTATGATACTGGCAGAAGGATAGACATATAGGTAAATGGACTAGAACTAAGAGCCCAGAAATAAGTTCTCACATTTACAGTCAATTACTTTTTAACAAGGGTGCCAAGATAATTAAGTGGAGAGAGTATAGTTTTTTCAATAAATGGTACTGGGGCTGAAACAGAGTAAGACCCAGTGTGGTTCTCCCTGGTACAAATCCTTTCCATGTCCCCCGTTTCTTGTTTTTAGGAAACAGGATTTATTCAGTTTCCTTGACCTTCCCTGACTTCCAAAGGGCAACTCAAACAGTTGCTAATCAGGGAAAGGAGGGAATGCAGAAACAAAGGAGGAAACAATAATGCAGTCTTGGGGCAGGGTCCTGGTTCCTCTTCAAGGAACATACATAACAATACCTTTAAGTTCTTCTGCAGGAAGTAAGGCCCCCACCCTGGTGGAGGATGGCAACTTCAGGCTGAGCACAAGATTTCTGGAACACCACCCCTGCAATTTTCACACCAAATTTTGCCTACAAAAACCTCTCCCTGAAAACCATCAGGGAGTTCAGGGTTTTTAGCACAAATGACCTGTTCTCCTTGCTTGGCTCTGCAGTAAGCCTTACTCTGCTCCAAACTCCAACATCTAGGTTTGGCCTCATTGTGTGTCAAGCACACAAACTTTTGCTTGATAACAAACAGGGCAACTGGATACCTGTTACCAAGGCTGTTGCCCCAGAATCATACTCCTGCCCCTCCCTCTAATGGAAACTAATTGCTCTTATCTAAATTTCTGGAGGAAGCTGCAAAGAGGAAAAAAAAAGAACTGGTTAGAACCAGCTAGGCCCAAGGTGGTGGAAGATATGACTTCCAGTAGAACTTGAGCTTCATTATATACTCACTATAATACATTAGCATGCTAAATGACACACCCACCAGCACCATGACAGTGAAGAGTTGCCATGACAACAACTGGACAAGCCCACACAAGGACTAATAAAAAAACGTTGCCTCAGTTCCAGGTCCAAATGACAACCCCATTCTCAAATAAGTCATGAATATTCCTCCCTCTCTTTCCAATTCCTTCCATTTTACCTCAGCCTTCCTCTATATATATGGTGTTTCTACCCAAATGTGGTTGAGAAGTTGATTTATGAAGTTTCCACTTCTCCATTCTTTAGCCATTGAATAAAGCTTGTGTTGTTCCAATCTCAGCATCAGTTTCATTATTGGCTGTGCAAATCCAAGTGGAAAAAGAACCTCCCCGGCCAAGACTGTTACAGAAACGACAGGCCAGCCAAGAAACAAGCACCACTCGGAGGGTTGGAGTACTCAGATGTATTACACCGGCGGGCTCAGAGGGGCTTCTGCTCCGAAGCTCTGAGCACCTCCAAGACGTATGCATGAGGTTTTATAGGGTAAAGTACAAGCTTGGGGTATTCGGCCAATAGGCATGGAACAGCTTTAGCAGCATCATTATCACAAAAGTGGAGGCAGGGAGGCAGCAAACTAACATTCCAAAGCCAGATATGTATCTTTGAAAACCCAGCTGGCTAGCAAAAAAACATGAACAGCAAACCAACACTAATTAACTTAGATTTACAAGTTAGTCCAGCAGAACTCAGATCAGTATTTCGATACTTAGATTTGTGAGTTATCTTGTTAGCCCAGCCCAGCCTCTCCTTCACATTCCTAGACGTGTGAGTTATCTTGTTAGACCAGCCCGGCTTTTCCTTCACAAGACAAGGGGTCTCAGCCTGGTCTAGGACCCTGGCACTGTTGCAGGAAAAATGTGTTACAGTTCAGTGTTATAGCTCAGTGTTACTGCTCGGTGTTACAGCTCAGTTGTGACAGCAACCTGGATCCGGGCGAGAGACCAAGCAGCACTCAGAGACTTACAGAACTCAGGTTTATTACACCAGCTGGCCCAGAGGAGTTAACACTCCAAGCTCTGGACTCCATCTGTAGGTTTACACCGGCTTTTATAGGCTGCCAGTTTACACTTTGCAACATCATATGCAAATGAGGTATAACGAAAGTTGACTAATTAGGAACAAGCTTTGTAGAAATGGACCAATCAGGAGGGAGAGAAATAACCAATCAGGAGTGAGGGAACTGGACCAATCAGGAGTGAAGGAAATAACCAATCAGGAGTGAAGGAAATAACCAACCAGAAGTGACCTCAGGGAACCAATAGAATTTTATGGGTAAGTAAGCCGTTTCAGAGGCAAAAAGTGAGATAGAGTCTCTGGGCCAGGGAACCAGATGGTGCTGGCAGGAGAGTAGTGGCCCTGCCTGTCTTTTTATGGGGCTTCCCACCTCAGCACGGTCCAGGCAAACAATTCAGTAACATATCCACAAGAATGAAAATGAACTTGGACCCTCTACAGCACATCATATTCAAAAATTAATTCAAAATAGATTTAAGACCTAAATGTAAGAGCTAAAATAAAAAACTCTGAGCAGAAAACATGGGGGTAAATCTTCATGAACCTGAATTAGGCAACAGTTTCTTAGACACGACACAAAAGCAAAAATATCCAAAAAATGGGAAATTAGACTTCATCAAAATTAAAAACTTTTATGCTTCAAATAACACAATAAAGAATGTGAAAAGACAATCCACAGAATCAGAGGAAATATTTGCAAATCATATATATAACCAGATTATGTAAAGAATTCTTACCACACAATAATAATGAGAAATATAATCCAATTAAAAATGGGCAAAGAATTTGAATAGACATCCTTCCAAAGAGGATACACAAATGGTGAATGATCGCGTGAAAAAAAAAAGTCCAGCATCATTAGCCAACAGGGAAATGTGAATCAAAGCCACAATAAGATACCACTTTATGCCCATTAGAATGGCTACAATACAGACAGATAATAAAAAGGGTTAGATAGGATGTGGAGAAACTGGAACCCTCATACACTATGGGTGATAATGTAAAGTAGTGCATAGTCCAGCAATTTCCCTAAGTGTATACCCAAGAGAATGAAAACATATGTCCACACAAAAACCTGTACATGAATGTTCAAAGCAGAATTATTCATAATAGCCAGAAAGTGGAAACAATCCCAATTTCCATCAGCTGATGACTGGATAAATAAAATGTGGTATATCCATACAATAGGATATTTTTCAGCAATAAAAGGAAATGAAATACTGATACATGCAACAACATGAATGAATGCTAGAAACATTATGCTAAGTGAAGGAAGCTAAACACAGAAGGCTACACACTGTCAGATTTAACTTACATGAAATATCCAGAATAGGTATATCTATAGAGACAGAAAGTAAATCAGTGGCCATCTAGGGTTGGGGGGTGGGGATAGGGTGGGATGGAGACTGCTAATGGGTGTAAGGTTTATTTTTTTTAACATTTTTTTATTGAGTTATAGTCATTTTACAATGTTGTGTCAAATTCCAGTGTAGAGGTTTCTTTTTTGGGGCGATGAAAATGTTCCAAAATTAGACTGTGACAATGGATGTACAACTCTGTGAATATACTAAAGACTGCAGAATGGTACACTTTAAATGGGTAAATTCTGTGATATGTGAATTATATCTCAATAAAACTGTTAAAAATACATAAGGTTACAAAGGAAACCAGTTATATTGAACTAGAGTAATCAAAATTGAAACAAAAATTCTTAACAAATAAAATATATGTGCTTCTTTAATAAGGCATTAAACAAGATCCTAGAATAGAGTCTTAGAGGTCTCCTGCTGTGACACACACTAGATTCAGTTGCTAGATTGCAGGGAGGTCCCAGAGGTCCTAGAGGCAAGATAGAGGCAGTGGCTCTTCATCAACCAGCACAGAGGATGTTCAAGTCCTCTGTTAACAACCGAAGCTGTATCAGTACACATCACCGCAAAGATGGTGGAGATGGGGGAAAGAGAGAGAGAAAAAGAGAAGAACCTCCTTAAGGCTTTATGGAGGAAGGACTGAATAAGCGGTCGATGCTTGCATTCATGGGTCATCTTGCTGATATCACAGGTAGAAATTTCTCCTCTTGATAGAAGATAAGGACCAAAAAATATTTCAGTGCACCATTCCAAGTTTTTTTTCAAATGTAGACTCTAGAAAGCCGTCTAACTACAAAAGTAGCAGGGGGAGGGTATAGCTCAGCGGTAGAGTACATGCTTAGCATGCACGAAGTCCTGGGTTCAATCCCCAGTAACTACATGAAAAATACATGAATAAATAAAATAAAGAAACAAACAAACAAAATTGTAGAATAGATAAACAAGATTACACTGTATAGCACAGGGAAATATACACAAAATGTTATGATAACTCACAGAGAAAAAAATGTGACAATGAGTGTGTATATGTCCATGAATGACTGAAAAATTGTGCTGAACACTGGAATTTGACACAACATTGTAAAATGATTATAAATCAATAAAAAATGTTAAAAAAAAAGAAACAAACAAACCTAATTACCTCCCCACAAAAAAAAAAAAAAGTTTGGGTTAAAATCCTAATTCCTACCTTCTCATCATCTAGGAAGATGCAAAGAAAGCAGGCAACCTGAAATGGGGACCAAAGGGTACACACTTCCAGCTGCCCCAGATCTGAACACTGAGTCCTGTCTGCCCAGTAGCAGGTCTCTCGCCTCGGACTGCCCCTCCCCGCCACCAGGAGCCTCCTTCTATAGACTCATCCATCATTTCACACGTAGCTCAACTCCTCTTCCTGTGATGAGAAGGCCTCCAAGTAGAGAAGAAAATTGGATAAGCTAGACCCTGAGGCAGAGCCTTTACAAGGCTCCTGCATGGGGCTCCTGAGCAATAAGGAGGGAAGTGAGCCATTTGAACAACAACCATTAATTTTTTATTAAATTTATAATCAAATACTACAAGAGTTTATTCTCTTTCATAAAGAAAAAAACTTAAATATTTACTACATTATCAGTTTAGCAAAAGACAAACAAAGACAGTAAAAATGAAGAAAAACAGTGAAAAGACAAATTCAAGGACAGAATAAATACGGCCTGTGTACATCCCTGCCTGGCCTGGGTGGCTGCTGCCAGAGCACCAGACCCTCAGATTCAGAATTAGCAGCAGTTCAAAATCTCCTCCAGTTTCGATGGGTCCAAGGGGGGTATTTTGGTGACTTCAAAGAAGACCCTGCAAAAGGAAGAGGGGTCTGTTCAAATAGGCTGAGGCAAGCAGGCACCAGGGAATAAGTGGGCTATAGGCCCTTGGTTCCCTATCTTGCTTTGACCCTGGAGCAGAAAGTAAGGTAAAAAGTACCTGAAAATTTTTTTCCCTTAAGTGAGGTGAGTCTGGCCCTTCCCATGACTAAGCACAAACCCAATGTCAACTGCACTTGGTACTTACTGGTGGGAATACTTGGAATGGACAGTCTTGAGCTTATTGCAAGAACACGAAGTCAGCAGGGTGTTCAGCTGCCTGACCAACGGGTGAAGATCAGAGGTCTTGTAGCCACTGTAATACTCCAGGGTAGGAGCCTACAAAAAGCAACATGAACAGTGACTTTTATAACAGGAAGCAGACCCTTCCTGTCTCCAATACGCCAAGTTCTAACTTCTTATCCACAGTGCAGCAGAGAAGACTGTCAAACATTTCAGAGACTCATACAGCACAGACACTGACCAATAATCCTGGGGTACTACCTAGAAGAAAATGTTCCAGCTGCAAGCTAATGGTATGGCTAAACCCATTATCACCAGTTGGATATTAACCCTGGCCATAGGTATGCATGGGTGCTGAAATCCACCAAAGAATTTAAGGAATAGGACTGACCTTGTAATTTACCCACTCTCAGGTTAATGGCCAGGCAAACCTCAGAACAAACTTGAGGTCCTAACTAAATAGCCAATAGCCATCATTTCATACATTCATTGTCTCATTCAACTTTAAGGATGCCTAGTTTATGGCAAAAGCAATACAGCAGAGTGTTCAAGAGAGCAAAGGTTCCAGAGGCAAATTTCGTGGGTTCAGATTCCATCTCCACCAACAGCATGGCCTTGAACCAGTTACTTAACCTCTCAGTGCCTTGGTTTCCAAATCTGCCAAATGGGGTTCATTACAGTAATTATCTAATAGGATTAAATGAGTTAATATACACAAAGCACATGGAACAGAGTCTAGCACATACTAAGTAGCCAAATATGGTAGCTAGGATTACTATTATCAAGCCCCGTATAGGATGCTGAGAATACAAAGATGACTAGGGTTCCTGCCCTTGAGGAGTCTGTAGTCTAGTGGGGGAGACAGACATGCACATAGAGAATTAGAAAATGTGTGGGAGGTGCTATGATGGAAGGGAGCATGGGACACTGGAGGAATAGAGCCACAGGATCCACAAATTTGGGCTGGGAGAGTCACAGAAAGCTTTGAAGAGGAGGGCACAGCTGCAACAGGTGTTGAAAGCCAAGTGGGAGCTCCACACGTAGAGAAAGGAAGATTTATTATTCTGTGAGGTAGTGGTTTTCTAAAAATGTCTTAAATTACTTTCCCTGAACACTTTTTTTTCCCCAAATATCTTACCTGGATGCCCAAATATCCTACCTGGAATTGGGGGTGGGCGCTAAGAAGCCCATCAGTTTGGTTCCCTTCCCCTTTTACATGGCCCCTGAGATACTTCTGCAGGGATCCTGGGCTCTACTGAATACTGTTTGGCAAAGGGTAGGCTCCCGCATGTTGAGGAGGGGAATAACATATTAACATATGGGGGAACGCATCATATCAAGGTGTGTTAAATAAAATTAATAGCCCTATTGTCACTGCCCCAATTGTTCACATCCCAATGCTTCACACTGACTATTATAAAAACCTACTCACTGGTGTTGCCACTTTTGTACACTCTCTCTCATCTAATATACCTTCTATACTGCTATATTAGTATTGTTCCCAAAACAAACAGGAATATGTCACTATCCTGCCTAAAAAAAAAAAAAAAACTTGTATTGCCTTAGTATAAAATGGGTCTTTCAGCATGGTAGCAAAGACCTCTCCCAATCTGACCACACTCCACCATTCTGGTCTCACCTCTCACCATTCTCTATTGATACCTCCCCTGTTCTAGCCATAGCAAATGTCTTATTCTGCCCCAAAGACATCACACTGTTTTCTTACTGCCCTCACATCTTTTTAATTATTGTTCCCTCTGCCTAGAATGTCTCCTCTCCCAGGTTCCCACTCATCTTTCAAGACCCAGCTCAAAAGTCACCTCCACTGTGAAGCCTTTCTTATCTATAGAAGCAGTGCATATAGCGTAGAGGACTGTGGACTGTCGGGTTCAGATCAGGGCTGATGCTTAGCTGTTATTCACTGGCACTGCCATGCCACATGGTGAAACTGAAATATTTCTATACTGACTGGCAAGTAGGTTGCTACCCTAAGCTTCTCAACTGTACCCCCTCCAGGACCTATCACACTTCCCCAGGATCCAAGGGTCAAAGCCTGGGTCAGCATGGGGTCTCCAGGATCATCGCTCTGGAACTATGGCCACATCCATTCTGATTACAGAGCAGGTGTACAATTTGAACAGTACTCCTAGTTCCCAAAGCCTAGCTCTGCCTCTCATTAGCAAAACACGGAAATTTACTTCTTATCTGTAAAACAGGGGTAATGTTGATCTCATAGGGTTGTAGTGAAGATTGAGTTAATACACAAAGTGTTTAGATCATTGTCTTAGTGCTCAATAAATGTTATCCATTATAATTGTTTTCTTTTTCATCATCATCACTGCCATTTACTGAGTGCTTTCTTGAGCCCAAGAAATTTCAGTGCCTTGTCCAAGTTGAGACAACTGTTTACAGGGATCCTCCTCGGCACACAGAGGTTTCCCCATCAGTAGTGGTGCTAGAGCCCATCAGGAGGGGCTTAGGAGTGGTTGGGAAGAGGACACTCATCTGCGACCATACTGTTTCTACTTGGATGGCATGTTACGCATCAGTAAAAATTCATAGTTTTCTAAAGTTGCTTTTAGTCACAATTTTTTCTAAAAAATGAGAAAGCATCAAATATGCATTTTACTTGTCTCGGGGAAGGAGGCTGTGGGGGCCTTCCTCCTCAGAGAAGAGCACTATAGTATGCCTCTGAGTCCCCCATTTTACACATGGACAGTTGCTTGCTTTCACTACTCTGTCCTCTGAGTCAGTGCTTTCCAAATCCTGTTCCCACACACTCCCTTGGTGGGGGGAGGGTCAACCTTGCTGAAGGGACTGCAAGGAACAGGGGTGGAATGGGGTCAGGTAAGAAGTGGGCCCACCCCACCCCCTGCTGCAACCAGAATGACTTCACATCAGTCTGCTTTGTGACACTGGGCTTTCAGGTCAGTTTTCTTTGCATCAAAGGGTACCGTGATTAAGCAAAATGAAATAAAATACTTCAAACACAAATGAACTTATTTACAAAGCAGAAACAGACTCCCAGACATGGAAAACAAACTTACGGTTACCAGGGGGCAAAGGGGGTGGGAAGGGCTAAATTGGGAATTTGAGATTTGCAGATAGTAACTACTATATATAAAATAGATAAACAACAAGTTTCTACTGTATAGCACAGAAACTATATTCAGTGCCTTGTAGTAACCTATAATGAAAACAAATTGAAAACGAATATATGTTTCTGTATGTATGACTGAAACATTATGCTGTACACCAGAAATTGACACAACATTGTATACTGACTATACCTTAATAAAAATAAAATAAAATAAAATAAAAATAAAAATAACTTCAAGACCATTGCTATAGAAACCCTTTAGGCAGCCAGGCCCCTACGATGTCAAGATGTTAAAGAATGCAAGTCTGCTGCAGTTTTGTCACGGAGTTTCCCACGGCCCTAATTTAAACCTTCCCCCTCAGCTGACCCTGGGCTTTTAAATCCCTCTCCTTTCTCCCACACCTCCCCCGACCCCCCAACCCCTGCCCACAAGTGTTTACCCAGTGTCCGAGTTTCTCCATGTAGAGGGCCAGGAGGAAGGAGCCAGCAGCTAGCTTGGAAGCCCTCTCCTCGATATAGTCGTATTCCTGCAGGGTCATCTCACAGATGAAGCGGGACAATGTCAGTGTCTTCATGCTGGCATGGACACACTACAGGCAGGAAGGAAACTGGCTCAGCAATCAATCTGGAACTCTGGCAAGAGCAGAAGAGCCCCTGCACGCACCCTCTCCATTATCTCCCCTCAGGCCTAAAGGGCTTTCTGCCTGAACCATGTACCTCTTCTGCGAATAGAAGTCACACTAAGGCTCCAGCCCCCAAAGCACAGAATCTTTAGGAGGGAGGATTCTGAAATTGGCAATGGTATATTGCCACCTTTAGGGTTTTAAAGCAATTTATCAAGCGTGCTTGTCGTACCTTCCCACCTCCCTTTTCTGTACATGTCATCCTTTGAAGAGCCAAAGCCCTCCAACTGTAACTTTGCACCTGGCTCCAGACTAGGAGGTATTCCATGCTCCAAAAGAACTCTTTCCCTTTTGTGGTTTGAATCTTTGAAAAATACATATAACCTATAATAAGACACACTTGCTGAATACAAAGAATAATTTATAAAGTGGCTTTCCCTGTAACCAATATTCAGGTGAAGGAAGAGAACTTTGCCAGCATCTCTCCCAAACTTCCCATGTGCCCCTTCCTGCTCAGAGAACCTTCCTCCCCTCCCCTACTCTGCCCTCACCTCAAAACTTTATAGGCATACCATGGAAATCTGCAATTTTCTTCCCCCCCACACTCCACAAAGATCACCAATCTAGGAGGGGGGATTGAAGGAATTCCCCTGTCCCCAGTTGTCTCTTTTCCTTTTCCCACCACTCAGGCAGCCAACTGAGCAGTGGGAGAATGAAGATGTGCCTCCTGCCTCTTACCCGGGCATATCTGCGCAGAAAATGATAGGCGATGGGAATGTTGACATCAAATTTGAGGGTTTGCAGGATGCTGATTTCCATGGCAAGCATCTCATCACGCTTATAAATATCTTCGCAGATGTACAGGAAGTCATCCACATACTGTGGGCAGGACTCCTAGGGGTGGAGAGGAGAGACAAGTCACAACGGGGCAAAGGCAGCCCACTCTCCTCTCTGCTTGGCAATGAAAGGCAGAGGAGGAAAGTGGGGAAGGACAGGAGGTAATAACATTTCCTGGCATAAACCTTCAGGGTAGTTCTGAGAGTCAGATTCTGGTTGATCTGAGGGGTCCTTCTGAAAAACAAAATCAAAGAGACAGAAGGAAAGAGGATAGGGCCTCCTGGGGTAGATTCTTAGGGCACTGAAAGCGGCATAATGTGACACGGGGACTGGGAGCAGTCATCCCTCTTCTGATGAGTGGGAGTCAGGGTGGGAAATCTAAGGCCTGCTCTGGGGGAAGGAAGGAAAGGAGACCACAGAAAAGGGAGCTAGAGATGGAAAATAAGACTGCACTTGGTTTCCTAGTGTAAGGAATGAATAAGGATGTTTGGGAGGCAGCCCTGCTGGGCTTCCAGGCAGTGAGAGAGAGGGAGACAGGCACAGAGGGATCCTAAACAGAGACTGAGGACTGTGGGGGGTGGGGAGGACTTTCAGGGGGTTAGACTGGGAAGACTCAGGCCAGACCAAGGGTGAGAACTCCTGTCCGGGAGCAACTTCCCATGTCCTGCCTTCTGCAGGCTGAATCTTGGTTTGGAGAAGAGGACCAGAAGCATGAAGACCCCTGCATCTTGTCTTGAGCTGCATCTCACTGCCCACACCAGCCTTCTTCTCACACCTTTCTCTATTTTCACATCACAAACGGGACCAACCCTCTGGGTTTGCAGTCAAGGAAATTGAGGCCCAGAGAGAGGAAGCAACTTACTCAAGTTCACACAGCCACCTAGTGACAACACCAGGGCCAGAAACTCTCCTTTCCATTGCCCTATTTGCTAGCGGCTCCTTCCTTTCTTCTTTTCTCATACCATCTCCATACCTACCCTGGCAAGAGGCTTTCTGTAGTTCTCAATCTTGTGAGGGGAAGACACCCTTCTCCAAAAAAAAATGCAGTGTGTGTGTGTGAGGGGTGGTCCTTTATCCAAATAATCAGATGGGGGGTGCTGCCGGTTTCAAAATTTGCTAACAAGTACCCCTCACACTCTCTTCCTCCCTCCTGCTCTCTGTTGGCCAAGGACCCCAAGCTGCTTTCTTAACCCCCTTGAGGCTGAGGCAGGGGGTACTTGCTCAAGCCACAAGGATATCCCTACATAGGGGGATTGAGGAGGAGGGAGAGGAGGGAGAGAGGGAAAGGAGAGAGGGAGGGGAGCAAGGTAATGAACCAGGAGGCCAGTGATCAGGGAAGGAAATGAGCCAGAGAGGGAAGCAGGGAGCAAGGGAGAGAGTGAGGGAGGAGGAAGGGAAAGAGGAAGAAAGGGAACAAGAAGGCTAGGGAGCAAATGTGGAAAGGGAAGGAGGGAGAGAAGGAGCCAGGGAGGGAAAGAGGATGGAAGGGAGCGAGTGAGAGTGGGTGGGAGAAAGCGATCAAGGAAGTGAGTAAGAGGGAGAGGGAGCTGAGCAGAGAAGGAGTAGGGAGTGAAAGAGAGCAAGGGAACCATGGATCAAGTGAGTAGAGAAGGAAGAGAGCCAGAGCAGGGAAATGGGGAGAAGCAGAGGGAGGAAGAAGAGAGAGAAGGAGCAGAAGAGGAAGAAGGAGACAGGGAAGGAGGGTGGGACGGAGTTATGGTGGGGGCCAGGGTACCATGGAACAAGGGTAGGAGATAGGGAGGGAAGGAGCAAGCAGGAGGGGAGAGAAAGAATAAGCAGAAAAGGAAGGGGGGAGGGGAGATGGAGGGGGGGGGCAAAGGGGAGAGCGAAATAGAAGGGAGGAGAGCAGAAATCAGAGGAGCAACACAGAGTAGAGGGAGGGAGGAGAGAGGGAAATAGGATGGGACAAAGGGGAGAGCATTACCGTGGGAAGGAGAGAAGAGAGTAAACAAGGGAAAGGGAGAAAGGGAGGGAGGGTGGAAGGAAGAAGGATGGGGTGGGAGGGTGGGAAGATGGCAGGGAGGGAGGAAGGCACAGACAGTGAGGGATGGAACCAGGGTGGAGGGAGCAGGGCATGGAAGGAGGGAGCAAGTGAGAAGGGGAGGGAGGGAGTGAGAGAAGGGTCCAGAAAGGGGGAAGTGGGAGAAGAGCAATAGAGAGTGGGTGGGTGCAATGGACGGAGGGAACCCAGTATGGAGTGAGTGAGTGTACAAAGCAGGGATTGAGGGATGGAGGGAGGGATTGAAAGAAGGCTGGAGGGAGGAAGGGAGCTAGGGAGCAAGAGCAGAAGTGGAGTGAGGGCAGAAGTGGAGTGAAGGCAGAAGTGGAGTGAGGGCAGAAGTGGAGTGAAGGCAGAAGTGGAGTGAGGGCGGAAGTGGAGACATAAGTGGAGAGAGGGCGCAAGTGAGGAGAAGGCACAAGTGGCAAGAGAGGGAGGCAGGTAAGGAGCAAAGGAGGGGGATTGGAATTAGAGAGGGAGGTTCTGACCTAGGTAGGAGCTAGAGTGAAGGAGAGATGGAAGGAGGGAAGCAGAAAGTCAGTTGGAGATAGAGCTGACAAGAGAGCACAAAAACAAACCCACAGTTCTGGTACTCAGTAAAAGTTGCTATTTCTCTGCTCCTAAACCCCAAGGCTTTATACAACTTGCCTATCTGAAGGAAAAATGAGAGTTGAACAAGCTCATTTAGCATCTAAGGAAGAGGAAAGAATCAGGTAAGTTAGACGGATTATACTTATGAAGGAAAGGTCAGCTACTTGCTTTTCTACTGCTACTTCAAAAATAAATAATTTACATGGACTCACTACCATCTACACCAGGCCATTTTCTTTTAAATGTCTCAAGCACCTAGATTTGGAAATGCTTTCTTATGTATGCAGCTCAAGACTCCACTAGACAGAGGTGGAGTTGGCAGAAGTAGAAAGGGGGCTGAGGGGAGAGAATTGTGGTCCAGAGGAAATTTTAAAAAGAACAACCCACTTAACTGGGCACATGCCTACATCATACACACATCTTCAAAGAGGAAATGGGAGAACTTTGTTAATGCCAGGAAACAAATATACCACCATTTGCACCCAACAGCAGCTTCCCTGCTAAGGAAGACAGACAAAAAATTGGTAGGAAAACTTATTTGTGTGCACAATGTACACACATGTATGTATATGTATACACACATATATATATATAATATGTACACATGCATACATATATTCATATGCATGCATATATATACACACATATACATACATATGTAAATAGATGTACATACATATATATCTGGCTTCGATAGAAACCAATTGATTAGTTTTCTCCAGATACTATGGAGTCAGGCTCACCTCAAATTTTGCTGCAATCAGAAAAGCAGTGGCACCAAGGAGTTGTAGCTTGTCCTTCTTGCATATTACCTCCATAAGGTAGTGATCCACAAACTTCACTGCCAAGTACAGGGTCTCGTGCCTCATCTCAAATGTAATCTGGAGGAATACACAAACAGGACAGGAATCTGCATATTGTTCAACTCCAAAGCCACAGCCAGATAGGTCTAACTATCTGGTCTGTGGCATTGGAGACAGTGGAGCTGCTGAGACCTGGCCAGCCAGCTGAAACTCAGCTATGAATGCCAGAACTGCTTCAGCTAGGTGCCTGGCTATATCTCTTGTGTCTTTGAGGACCCTGGCATTATCTATCCCTACACTTCTGACCAATCTATCCCTAAGTGACCAATCTTACATCAGGAGAGATGCTCTGCCTTCTCTGTGAGCATCTGGAGTGAACACACCCTCTCTCCTTGATCTCTAAAACTTAGATTCTTGCTTTCCCCATTTGCTACCTGTAGCGTAAACCCTGCCAGCTGGCTTTTCTTTCTGTAATGCAAGTGCATGACTTAAGGTTTGATTGCCAAGATACCCACTTCAAAGAGGCATCCACTTCAAGGATGGCTATCTCCAATGAATGCACTGCCAGCCACAAGACTAGATAAAGAGCCAGGCCACCTCCCTCACTGACACTGCTTTGTTTTAGGGATCTTGGTTGGTTTTGATAACTGACCATTTGGGCTGATTTTTTTTCTCTTCCCAGGCTTTAAATTCCTGCTTTTATGCTTTAAATTAACCCATAAAGAGTGAGCCACAGAGACCCTAGGCTCCCACCCTCGGCCCAGTAAAAGCAGAAGAACCCCCTGGCCAGCATGCTCACATGCTCTCCCCAACCTCACTGTGTGGCCCCAGGTGTGCTGTATAATTTCCAGCTCCCATAAGTAATAAACCTTTATTTTTTTTCAAAGTTTCCTGATGGTTATTGCTGACGGGCATCTCACTATCATAATAAGAACCACAAGGGCTAGTTCAGCCACAACATTGGTTATTGATAGGCTGAGACCAACACAAAACACGACTACCTTGTACAGTAAACTCCCCAAAGAGATTTTTATTTAGCTCTAAAATGCAGAGACCTGTTTACTAGCTTACTCATTCATTAGTTTCTCTTCCCAACTAGATATGCTATTAGAATATCTGGATTGGGAGCAAGTACCAATAGCACCATTTGTAAGTTAGCTGAGGTGCTGGAGGCCAGAATGAGATCAAAGCATTAGTAGTATAACCCTCCTTCCCTTCTTTCTCTTATTTATTCTTGTTCTTGCCTTCTCAAACTCAAAGAAACCATCTCCTATAGCTTTAGTACCAAAGTTAGTGCTGGCCCATACAGCATCTTTGTGCAAATGCAAAATAAGGTGTCTCTTTGGGTGAATGCAGCCCTGCAGGCACACATTTATCAAGTAGGCAATACTTTTATATAAATAAGCAAAAGGTGCCCGTGCCTCAGGGCACAGCAACCCCACAGCCAGAAGCCACAGCTTAGCAAACAGTATGATCTGGATTACATTGCCTGCTTTTGCTTTGGCTAGAAGCTGTGTGTAGGCACAGTTTGCACTGTACACAGGGGTCCTACCCAATCCTCAGTGGTGATTCCTCCTCACCCTTAGGTTCTTAGGATTCAAAAACAATAAAATCTATACTAGTCCAATACCTTAATCAATGCGTGAATCCTCTCTTTAATGCCTCCACCAAATAGTTGTTCAGTTCCTGCCAAAGAACCTCCAAGTACAGCCAGATTTCTCTTTGAATGTTTTTAACAGAAGATTCTTCCTTCTACTGAGTAGAAATCATCCTCACTATAAACTTCACTTACCTGATTGGACCTCCTTTTGCATTGGCTACTCTTATTGACTGGAGCCTAGATGACCAAAAAGTAGGTCCATAAGAAGCACTGGAGAAATGGATGTATATTTGCATAGGCAAATTATCAGAAGATGCTTGAACACATTGGTTTAGCAACAGATATACTACATTTATCAATAACAGAAATACCAAGAAGCCGTTCTTACTGTTCTTGGGATATGGCCTTGGATCATCTCAGAAATCTGTCTTCTTTAGTTTCCTATTGCTTCTGTAATAAATTACTACACATTTAGTGGCTTAAAACAGCACAATTTCATTACCTTACAGATCTGGAGGTCATAAGTCCATGGGACTCACTGGGCTAAAAAAATCAAAGTGTTAGCAAGGCTATGTTTCTTTCTGAAGGTCCTAGAAAAGAATCCTTTTTTAGCTTCCAGAAGCTTCCCACATTCTTTGGTCTGTGGTCCCTTCCATCTTCAAAGTCAGCAATGGCTAGCCAAATCTTTCTCACATTGCATCACTCTACACCTCCCTCTTCCACATTTAAGGACCCTTGTGATTATAATCAGGCCCACTTGGATAATCTGGGATAATCACCCTATCTTAAATTCAGCTGATGATAATCTTAATTCCAGAGTCTAATTTCCCTGTGCCATATAAGGTAATACATTCACAGGTTCTGGGGATTAGGTTGCGGACATTTTATTCTGCCTACTATATTTTCCAAAGGGATGTCATAAGAAAGGTATGAGAAGAGTTCATGCAGATGAAGAGAAATGACTATCACCTTTAAGTATGAAGAAATTGAGGTTGGGGTGGAGGGCAGGCAATAGGTCAGTGGTAGAGTGCATGCTTAGCATGCACAAGGTCCTGGGTTCAATCCCCAGTACCTCCATCAAAAAAAAAAAAATCAACATAATCCACCATATCAATAGTCTAAAGCCACAAAAATCAAACCAATAGATGCAGGGGAAAAAGCATTTGAGAAAATTAACATTATCATGATAAATATGTATCATCAAACTAGGAATTATCAAAGGTATCTACAAAAACTCTACAGTTAAGATCATACTAATGGTAAAAGACTAACTGCTTTCTTCCTAAGATCAGGAACAAAGCAAGGCTGTCCACTCTTACTGTTCCTATCAACATCATAATGAAGTACTGCACAGTGCAATAGAACACAAAAATGAAGTTAAAAGCACACAGTTTAGAAAGGAATTAAACTGTCCCCATTTGCAAATGACATAGTGTCTGTGTAAATAATTTCAAGAAATCTACCAAAAAAAGAACACCTAAGAATTAATAGGTGAGTTTTAGCAAGGTCATAGAGTACAAGGTCAACATACCAATATCAGTATTTCATACTGGCAGTATACAAATGGAAACCTGAAATTTTAAAAATACCATTTACAATAGTTCCAAAAAAAGAAAATATTTTGGTATAAATCTAATATGTACAGGATCTGTATGGTTAAAAAAAGAAATCAAAGAAAATCTAAATAAATGAGAGGCATACCAAGTTCATGAGTTGGAAGATTCAACGTAGACAAGAAGTCAGTTCTACTCGAATTCACCTATAGATGAGTGTCAGGGGTACCCAGTACCACTGCCAGGTATAGTGATTTCTAGGATGACTCACAAGACTCAGCATATAGTTATATTCATGGCAATTATTTATTATAGCAAAAGATACAATGCAAAATCAGCAAAGGGAAAAGGAGCATGGGCAAAGTCTGGTGAAAACTGGAAGTAAGCTTCCAAGAATCATGTTCCAGTAGGGTCTCTCAGGATGCACTTAATTCCTCCAGCAACGAGATGTAACAAGACATGTAAAGTATTGTCTACCAGGGAAGCTCATTAATGACTTGGTGCCTGAGACTGAATTGGGATCTGGCCACATAAACACTCTGCCTCACATGTACCAAAACTCCAGACTCCCAGAAGGAAAGCAAGTGTTCAGAATAAACCACATTGTTTGTACAAAGAGTTTAGGCACAGTTATCATTAAAGGAGAGTTTTACAGCAGTGTAGGAAACTGTTTACCAGTCAAGTTCCCAGATGCCAGCCAAAGGCCAACCTTGCAAACAGGCCTTTCTAGGGATAGCAGTACCATGCCTGTTACGTTAACTCTTTTCTGCACAAGATAGAATTCGATTCCAATCAAACTCTTAGCAGGATTTTGTTTTATAGACATGGACAAACTGATTCTAAAATTTATCTAAAGAGGCAAAGACACTAGAATAGCTAAAAGAATTTTGAAAAAAAATACAGAGTTAGAAGAATCATGTTACCTAGCTTTAAGACTTATTATAAAACTACAGAAATAAAGAATGATGTTGGCAAAAGGATAGACACAGGGGATCGATGGAACAGAATATAGAAGTATAGAAATAGACCCACACAAATAAGACCAATTGATTTTTGGCAAAGGTGCAAAAGCAGTTTAGTGGAGAAAGTATATTTTTCCACAAATGGTGTTAGAACAATTAGACAGTCATATGCAAAACAATGAACTTTGACTTCAAGACCTTCATACCTTATACAAATTTAACTCAAAATGGATTATAGATTTAATGTTAAAGCTATAAAACTTTTAGATAAAATGTTGAAGAAAATATTCATGACCTAAGTTTAAGCAGAGTTCTTAGACATGACACAAAAAGCATAATCCATAAAGAAAACATTGAAAAATTGGACTTTATCAAAATGAATATCCAGAATGTGTAAAGAACTCTCATAACTTGACACAAAGAAGCCAAACTACTCATTTTGAAACTGGGCAAAACCTTAGACACTTCACCAAAGAGCATATACTGATGACAAAGAAGTATGATGTTCAACATTATTAGCCCTTGAAGAAATGCAAATTAAAACTATGGTGAGATTCCTCTATACATCTATATGGCTAAATTCAAAAAAAAAAAAAAAACCCAACAATACCAAGTGCTGACAAGGATGTAGAGCAACTAGAATTCTCATAGATTGCAGGGGAGAACACAAGATGATACAGTCACTCTGTAGCAGTTTCTCATCAAGTTAAACATGCATTTATCATGTGACCCAGCAACCCCACTCCTGGGTATTGACATTGGAAATGGAAACTTATATTCACATAAAACCCTGTTCATTAATGTTTATACCAGTTCTTTGTACAGTTTTAGAAACTGGAAACAAACCAAATGTCCTTCAGTGGGTGAATGGCTAAATAAATCATGGTAAACATACCATGGAATACTACTCAGCAATAAAAAGGAATGAACTATTGATACACACAGCTTGGATAGATCTCGAGGGAATTATGGTGAGTGATAAAAGTCAATCACAAAAGGTTACCTACTGCATGATTCCATTTATATAACAATCCTGAAATTATAAAATTTTAGAGGTGGAGGAACAACTTAGAAGTTTCCAGGGACATGAAGGTGAGGGGAGGGAGACAGCTGTGGCTATAAAAGGCTAAAATGAGGAATCCTTCAGGTGACGGAACAGTTCTGAATCTTAAATGTGGTGGTGGTGCTTACGAAATTTACAAGTGTGATAAAATTACATAGACTAAACATACACACAAATAAGTGCACATAAACTGGAAAATTTTAAATAAGGTCTCCAGACCTTGATTTTGACACTACGTTAGTTATGCAAAATGTTACCACTGGGAGAAACTGTGAAGGGTACACAGGACCTATCTCTCTATACTATTTTTTGCAACTTCTTGTGAATCTATTATTTCAAAACATGTTAAAATTTCATAGACCTGTATGCCAAAAGTCAATTTTACTAATTATTTTAAAATATAAAAATCAAAGTTATAAAAACACTATAGATAATATCACCTTTTCCAGAACTGTGATTCTCCATTCAAAGGTATACACTAGCATCACTTGAAGAGCTTTAAAAAATGTGTGTCCTGGGACACACCCCCACAATTCTAATTTGGTACATCTGGGATGGGATGTGGGCATCTCTGATTCTGTGATCTGTGCACTAAAGATGCACCCCTAGTAAATAACCACCACTTTAAAAGGGGGGGGATAATATACACACATGAATGTTAACACTGTCTGTAGGTTGTGGGATCACAAGTAATTATAATTTCTTACTTGGCTATAATAAATGTGAATTTTTGTGCAATAAAAATAACAAAAAAATAGCTTTAAAAAAAAGATTCGGGGCATCATTCTAGCTGGTAGAGATATTTTATCTATTATCCATTTATTTCCTAACCCTACTCCCAGTCTCATGTCATCTGTGAATTTGATAACGCTCTGTTCTCATTTACATCACTAAAAAAATGTTGATGAAAACAAAGTCCACTGGCAGTCTACTAGAACTCTCTTTTTTACTTGATGACGAGCAGTAATCTTTGTGGTCAATTTTACTTATTTAAGATCTACTCAAATTCTACTTTTATCCAATTTACTATTCTTCATCATTTCCATAAAATGAGAGACATTTTCATGCTTTGCTGATATTCAAGTATACCATGACTACCACATTTCTCTAGTCTGTCACTCCAAAGTGAGCCTGAACCACTCCTCTGGTACTTACAGAATATTAAACTATATTATGTTTTCTTCCCAATTACATAGTTAAGACTCCACTGGGCACAGGCTATGCCTTATAATTCCTTGCAAACTCCATGGCAATCCATTCCATTCCATTCCCTCAAGAAATATTTATTGACACCTACTACATCCAAGTACAATTGTGGGCTATCCTTCCTTAGTGTAAAGTGATAATTAAGTATTGATAGCAGTATACGCTCAACATCCAACCCTGGAAAAATATCCAACTGCCATGTTTGGTGCAACACTGTCCTTATTATCCATCCCATCCCAAGCTTGAAAGACTTTGTCACTGAGCCTTATCCAAACCACTAGATATACTTTCACGGGATTTTGAGGATGACTAAACTACCATATCATTGTCTTTTCTTAGAAATATCTCTCCTTCCACTGGGTTCTCACAGTGTCTTATTAATAACATTCTTAGAGTACTTAGTATATTCTACTTTGTATTGTACTTATCAGTCTACATGTCTTATCTTGCCCCAAGGTCATAAGCTCCCTGAGGACAGGAATCATGGCTTATTCCGCTCTGTAGACCCAGTAAATTTTTACTGTTTGGTACCTGGCAATGCTGAATGAATAATTGATCAAGAGAAGAGCAGTTCTTTAAGGCAGCAGTTGTCAGGCTTACCTGCACCTCCACCAACCAGTCCACAAGAATGGCCCTCATGTCACTGTTGATGTCAGTCTGCCTGTTCATGTATTTTTTAAGTATGAACTTTTCCTGGCAGCAAGAAGAAAGAGATGGTAACAAACAAAACTCTTCTTGTAGTTCAAAAATTGCAACTTTGGAAAAAATATTCGCAACTAGTATCTCAGAAGAAAATTATAACAAGTAACTTCTTCCCGATTCTAATTCATTACTTTCAACTGGCCTCAGATAGGGGCTGATCAAAGTATCCTTTTCCAACTAAGTTCTAGCTATCCGTGGACACACAAAAATTCAAGGGTCAGGGTGGATATTGAGGAGTCCCAGGGAATATGGAATATTGGCAGGAACACACTTATGACTATAGATAAATACCAAAGAGGTTCTGCTCCCTTTTTTGCAATTCAATTTAAAGTCCAATACCATGCTGTGTAGAAGAGCCCTTCTCAAACTTTAACATGCATAAGTTAAAGATACTTGGGGATCTTTAAAATTCACATTCTAATTCAGAAGGTCTAGGGTGAGGCTGGGTTTTTGCGTTTCTAACAAGATCCCAAGTGAAATCAATACTGCCAAGCTAAGGCTGGCATTTTTAGTATAGCAAACTTATCTCTTGCTTCCTCCAAGGTATACCAAAAAAAAGTGCAGACTCTGGAGTCAGTTAATCTATCACTATGTCTCTAGAGAGAAGATGAGATACTCATCCTTCCTCTTATGCATGGCCTGCTAAAATTCTAAATTCTAGTTAGTAGATAATTTTGGTCCCATGTGCTCCACTGAGAGACAGAAGAAAATTTGAAATTGATGAATATTAGTGGTAAAGGAGACTGGCAGATTTCAAAGGAGAAAGAAAATTTCACCAGATTGGAGAGCTGGAACAAAGGGCTTCGTTTTATATATGATGCCAGAAATTTGCGTAGAGAAGGGAAAAGATCTCTCAGAGCAAAGTCTCAGAAGGAGACTACTTGATCATTTCTGTGTCTGAGATTACCTCCTCAGCAATTAGAGGTGCAGGCTTATGGTCTTCAAGGTAATCAGACTTTAGTTCATATCCCAGATCAACCACATACTAGTTGTGTGACTGAGGAGTTTCTCTCAACTCTAAAAGGGAGATAATGACACCTACCATTATGAAGTTATTGGGAGAACTAAATAAAATAATATACATACATCCCTTAGCACAATGTTTAACTCACAGTAAGATACCAGTAGATGTCAGTTTCTGCTATTATTATTTTCATCATCATTATTACCTTAAATGTGATGAGGAAATGAGAACTAGAAATCATTACCCCTCGGCCCCACCACCTACACACCTCTCTCTCCTTCGTGTAATTGAAGATATCCTTGGCATATACTGAGTTGAAATGTGGATCATTGTGGTCCTTGTCAGTATCCTCCAGGGGGGTCATCTGCTTGGAAATCACCAAAATGACACATTAGGAGATTAGGAGAAAGATTTCCAGGAAAGCTTAACACATACACATACACATACACATACACACACACACACACACACACACACACACACACACACACACACACACACACACACACACACACACACAAATGCCTCCTTTCTTCCCACTGTCATCTTCTGCTAAGGTTCCTCAAGCCTCATATGTCCTTGGCCATAACAGAGCATCCCTTGGCCCTATAATCTTCATACTGTTGAGTAACAAGAAATGCTTAGTCTGCCTTGTACATGCCTGCTCTGCCCTGAGAACCAGGCACTATTTTTACAGCTGAGGTCAAGATTCTCCAAGAAAGACATTCTTATTTCACTCTTTCAGCTTGTGTCACCTGTCTTCTTAGGTCCCTTGTTATGTCTCAATGCTTTGATCTGGCCCAATTCATCTTCTCAGTGGTATTTTCCTCCCTTCTCCACCTTTAACCAGGTTGTTTTGCCTACAAGAGGAGTCTTTCTCCTCCTGCTTGCCAAATCTCATCCCTTAATCCTTCCAATTTACAATTTAAAAACCATCTTCCTTGGAAAATGCCTCTGTGAACTTAAATCATCTTTGGCTAAGGGCCAATGTAACACAGATTGCAACTACTAAGAAAGGCAACTTCCTTAAAGAAATTGTCTAACCACTACTGCAAAGTATGCGCGCACGTGCGCACACACACACACACAGACACACACACACAGAGTATTCCAGACCCTTGAGGGTATTCCTGGAACAGATATTTTCTAATTGATCAGGTATATCACTATACCAATCAGGAAGCCAACTTGATTTACTATAGCCTACTATATACAACTCAATTGCTTAAGGCAAAAACAAAAAACAAAAAACAAAGAATCTCTGCTAGCAGCCACCCAAGGACAAAAAAGAACACTTCATCTAATTTAAGAAGAAAGAAAGCAGAATACCTCCTTCTGTGATTTCTTGTCCTGAGGTGAGAAAAGCTTACTGGAACTGGATTCACAAGCACTGGACTTGCTCATGGTACTAAACTTGCCCACATTGGACATGGTGACAGTGCTGGGCATGCCTGTTCCAGCTTCAGGGGCAGTGGTAGATACGTGTGGGCTGGTTTCAACTTGGAGGATCAAGAAATCTTTGAGAGAGGTGTCTTCCTTGTGAGTGAGATTCTCTTGCAAGGCCAATGGCTCCTTGATGAGGGTCTCCTTACTCCTGGGATTTTCCTGCAAGTCCAAGGACTCCCTCAGGATGGTCTCCTTTTCAATGCTGGGCTTCTCCTGCAAGGCCTGTGGCTGCTTAATAAGGGACTCCTCTTCACTGGTGATGTCCTCTTGCAAGGCCAACTGCTCCTTCAAGAGAAGGACCTCTCCCTGGGCACTGGGCTTCTTCTTTAAAGATAATTGCCTCTCTGTGCTCGTTGACACTTCAGTGGAGAGCTCTTCCTTCAGAAACAATGGTTTCTTGAAAAGGGATTCCTCTTCCGTGGTGCTTTCCTCCTGCAAAGTCAACAGCTTCTTCAAGGAGCCCTCTTTGGTATCAGTCTTCTTCTCCAAGGTCAAAGCCTTACAGAGGAGGGCTTCACCATTGTTGGTAGGTTTAACATGCGGTGAAAATGGTTCCTGAAAGGGGAATTCCTCCTCAGTGGTAGGCTTCTCCTCCAAGGTCAGTGGCTCCTTAATATAAGATTCTTCTTCGGTAGTGATCTTCTCCTGTAAGGTCAATGGCTTCTTTGAGTGGGACACATCCTGCAGAGTAGTGGGCTTCTCTTTCAGTACAGATGGATCCTGGAAGAGGAACTCCTCTTCAGTTGTAGACTTTTTTTTTAAGAACAACAGCTTCTTAGACAGTGACTCCTTTTCAGGGGTAGTCTTCTCTGTGATCAGCGGCTTCTTTAAAAGGAACATCTTCCCCTGAGCAATTTGCTTATTTTTTAAAGATAATGGTGTCTTGGTAAGAACTGCCTCATCAGTTGAAGACTTCTTCTGAAATGACACTGACTCCATAGAGAAGGAACCTTTACCTTCTGCAACTACATTCTGCAAGTCCAACAGTTCTTGGCAGATGGGTGCCATTATTTGAGTGATACACTTTTTTTTCTTTAAAGATAATGGCTCATTGGCACAGTCTGCCACATTTGTGGTATGTTTCTTCCAAAAGGACACTGGCTCCATAAGAAATTCATCTTTACCATCAATATTCTCCTCAAATGCCCATGGCTTCTTCAAGACAGCCACATCCTCCTGAGTGGTGTGCTTTTCTTGCAATGCCAATTGTTCCTTGACAAGGGACTCCTCCTCAGTGGTAGGCTCCTTTTTAAAGGATAATGGTTCCTTAATGAATGACTTCTCTTCAGAGGTGACCGTCTGTAATACTGGTGGCTTCATGAAATGGCACACCTTCCCATGAGTGGTACACTTCTCCTTCAATGGTAATGGCTTTTTGGTGGAGGTTGCCTCCTCAATGGTATGCTTCTTGAAAGCCAAAGGCTCCTTTAAGAGTGACTCTTTTCCAAAAGTTGGAGACTTTTGCAAGACCAAGGGCTTCTTTAAGATAGATGCCTCCTCTTCTTGAGTGGTGTGCTTCTCCTGCAATACAGATGACTCTTGGAAAAGGGACTTCTTAGGGACAGGCTTTTTCTGAAAGGATAATGGCTCCTTAACAAATGACTTCTCTTCAGAGGTGATCGTCTGTAATACTGGTGGCTTCAGGAAGCGGCACACCTTCCCGTGAGTGGTACACTTCTCCTTTAAGGGTAATGGCTTCTTGGTGGAGGTTGCCTCCTCAATGGTATGCTTCTTGAAAGCCAAAGGCTCCTTTAAGAGTGACTCTTTTCCAAAAGTTGGAGACTTTTGCAAGACCAAGGGCTTCTTTAAGATAGATGCCTCCTCTTCTTGAGTGGTGTGCTTCTCCTGCAATACAGATGACTCTTGGAAAAGGGACTTCTTAGGGACAGGCTTTTTCTGAAAGGATAATGGCTCCTTAACAAATGACTTCTCTTCAGAGGTGATCGTCTGTAATACTGGTGGCTTCAGGAAGCGGCACACCTTCCCGTGAGTGGTACACTTCTCCTTTAAGGGTAATGGCTTCTTGGTGGAGGTTGCCTCCTCAATGGTATGCTTCTTGAAAGCCAAAGGCTCCTTTAAGAGTGACTCTTTTCCAAAAGTTGGAGACTTTTGCAAGACCAAGGGCTTCTTTAAGATAGATGCCTCCTCTTCTTGAGTGGTGTGCTTCTCCTGCAATACGGATGGCTCTTGGAAAAGGGACTTCTTAGGGACAGGCTTTTTCTGAAAGGATAATGGCTCCTTAACAAATGACTTCTCTTCAGAGGTGATCGTCTGTAATACTGGTGGCTTCAGGAAGCGGCACACCTTCCCGTGAGTGGTACACTTCTCCTTTAAGGGTAATGGCTTCTTGGTGGAGGTTGCCTCCTCAATGGTATGCTTCTTGAAAGCCAAAGGCTCCTTTAAGAGTGACTCTTTTTCAAAAGTTGGAGACTTTTGCAAGACCAAGGGCTTCTTTAAGATAGATGCCTCCTCTTCTTGAGTGGTGTGCTTCTCCTGCAATACAGATGACTCTTGGAAAAGGGACTTCTTAGGGATAGGCTTTTTCTGAAAGGATAACGGCTCCTTAACAAATGACTTCTCTTCAGAGGTGATCGTCTGTAATACTGGTGGCTTCGTGAAGTGACACACCTTCCTGTGAGTGGTACACTTCTCCTTTAAGGGTAATGGCTTCTTGGTGGAGGTTACCTCCTCAATGGTATGCTTCTTGAAAGCCAAAGGCTCCTTTAAGAGTGACTCTTTTCCAAAAGTTGGAGACTTTTGCAAGACCAAGGGCTTCTTTAAGATAGATGCCTCCTCTTCTTCATTGGTGTGCTTCTCCTGCAATACAGATGGCTCTTGGAAAAGGGACTCCTTAGGGATAGGCTTTTTCTGAAAGGATAATGGCTCCTTAACGAATGACTTCTCTTCAGAGGTGATCACCTGTAATACTGGTGGCTTCAGGAAGCGGCACACCTTCCCGTGAGTGGTACACTTCTCCTTTAAGGGTAATGGCTTCTTGGTGGAGGTTGCCTCCTCAATGGTATGCTTCTTGAAAGCCAAAGGCTCCTTTAAGAGTGACTCTTTTTCAAAAGTTGGAGTCTTTTGCAACACCAAGGGCTTCTTTAAGGTAGACTCCTCCTCTTGAGTGGTGTGCTTCTCCTGCAATACAGATGACTCTTGGAAAAGGGACTCCTTAGGGATAGGCTTTTTCTGAAAGGATAATGGCTCCTTAACGAATGACTTCTCTTCAGAGGTGATCGTCTGTAATACTAGTGACTTCTTGAAGTGGTACACCTTCCCGTGAGTGGTACATTTCTCCTTTAAAGGTAATGGCTTCTTGGAGAGGGTTGCCTCCTTAGTAGTACACTTCTTCCTAAAGGAAATTTGCTCCATAAGAAATTCATCTTCACTATCTTTTTCTTCCTGCAATGCCCATGGCTCCTTCAAGAGGGTCACCTCTCCATCAGTGGTGTGCATCCCTTGTGACACAGATAGCTCCTGGAAGAAGGACTCCTCCTTAGTCGTAGGCTTTTTTCTTAAGGACAATGATTCCTTAATGGATGCCTCCTCTCCAGAGGTGGTCTTCTGAAATACTAATGGGCTCATTGAGTGGGGAATCTTCCTCTGAATAGTGTAATTCTTCTTTAAACATAATTGCCTAAAGATGAGGGTTTTCTTAGTGGTAGGTTGCTTCTTAAAAGCCAATGGCTCCTCAAAGAGGGAGTCCTCTTCAGTGTCAATCTCCTCCTGCAAGACCAATGATTTCTCAAAGATGGACACCTCTTGCTCAGTGGTGTGCTTCTCTTGCAATGCAGGTGGCTTCTGGAAGAGGGGTTTCTTCTCAGTGGTAGGCTTTCTCCTAAAAGACAACAGCTCCTTAGTGAGTGACTTCTCATCAGAGGTGGTCTTCTGCAACACCAGTGGATTCTTCATACAGGATATCTCCCCCTTAGTGGAACACTTTTTCTTTAAAGATAACAGCTTCTCGGTGGGGGTTGCCTCCTCAGTTTTAGGCTTCTTCATAGAGTTTGTGGGCTCCACAGGGAAAAAATCCTCTTCATCACTGATGTCCACCAAGGTCAAAAATTCCTCTGAACAGGACTGCTTCTCCTGATGTGTGGACATATTCATTAAGGATAATGTCCTCTTGATAATGGCTGCCTCCCCAGCTTTATGATTCTTCCCAAAAATCATTGACTCTACAACATCACTCTCAGTCTCCTCCAGCAAGGATAGTGGCTCCTCAAAGAGGGCCACCTCCCCCTGATTTGTGCACTTCTTTAAAGATAATGACCTCTTGATGAGGGTTGTATTCTCAGTAGTGGGTTTTTCTTTTAAAACAAATGGCTTTTTGAGAAGAGATGCCTCTTCAGTAGTGGGTGTTTTGGAGATGGTAGATATCTCCGGAATGAGTGGTTTGTCTATAATATTTGGTACCATGGTGGTTGAGACTACTACTGGTGAGGGTTCCAGTTTATACCTGTAAAGGAAGCAATGCCTGGATAAGAATAATGTAGCACCGAGAATCTTCACTTACCATCTAATTTTGCCACTGTATTTACTAAATATATGGAAAGGGCAAGAGCTTCAACTCCAAGAGACAGACTAGAGGGCAAAAATCAATGGGTACCATAGTGAATCATAAAAGTAACACACTGTAGAGTTTCTATAACTTTCTATGACCCCACATTTTTCTAAAAATTTCCCCCTAAAATCCATCTTATGCTTTCTCATATATGATTTCTTACCTTTACTGATACACAAATGCTTTTATTACCACAATGTAAGAGTTACTTGCTTATATATCAGTCTCCCTCTCTAGCTTGATTTATTTGTCTTTGTCTATCAGCACCAGGCATCTGGTAAAATTCAGGTTGATATTAATATTGTTTGAAGGCTTATGAGAGACGATTGTAAGAGAGAGGCTTATAAAAGGCTTACGAAGGCTTATAAGAGAAAAGTGGACTGGTACTTAACCATATTCCCTTTACTCTAGGCTATTCACGAGCTCCTTCCTAGTAAAGGTATTAAAAAGACCAAAATAAACATTTGTTCACATGTGTCAGATGCAAAGCTTTGTTTTGAATAGGACTGCATGTCCAATTAGAGTGACTAACCTGGTGTGACCAAATCATTGGATGACTAGAAATTAGAATAAGAGAAAGGATTAAAGGTAAATGCAATCTTCAGTTGGAACAAGAGTAAGTACTTCCAAAAGACTAGATATTATATGATTCCATTTAATATCCAGAACAGATACGTCCATAGAGGTATATCCATAACAGAAAGTAGATTGGTGGTTGCCTGGAGCTGGGGAGGAGGGGAGAGGTGGATAGAAAGGGGTACTGGGAAAGAGAATGGACTATGGGTATAGGTTTCTTTGGGGGGGGTGCTAAAAAAGTTCTAAAATTAGATAGTGGTAATGGCTGCACAACCTAACTTTAAAAAAGAAACACTAAATTAAAAAAAAAACAAGTGCCTCAAAAGACTCCATCTGATCAGATAGGATCCAGGTCCCTCCAGATGAGAACTTCTAAAGGTAGTCTTCAGATAGTCTAGTTATGATAAAGAGCATGCATTCTGGATCTAGACTGTCTGGATCCAAACCCTGGCCCCTCCACTTCTTGGCTGGGTGATCTTGGGCAAGTTAATGTTCTATGTTTCACCTTTTTCACCTATAAAATGAGGGTCATAATATTACCTCCTCTATAGGCTTACTGTGAAGACTTAATTAATTAATATGCATAAAACTCTTAAAACAAACAACTGTTAGAAACAGTTGCACACCAATAAATCAGATAATTCAGAAGAAAATGGACAAGTTCCTAGGAAGATACATACTACCAAAACTGACTCAAAAAGAAAACAGAAAATCTCAACAGATCTGTAACAAGACATTGAATTAATAATCAAGAACTACCCGCAAAGAAAAATATAGGCCCAGATGGCTTCACTGGTGAATTCTATCAAACATTTAAAGAAGAACTAATACTAATACTTCATGAACTACTCAGGAAGAGGTAGGAATATTTCCCAAGTTATTCTATGAGGCCAATATTACCCTGATACCAAAAACAAGGAGATCACATGAAAAGTCTAGTCTGATATGTCTTATGAATACAGATGCAAAAATCCTCCTGAAAATACTAGCAAACCAAATCCAGCAGTACATAAAAGGGTTGTACACCATGACCAAGTGGGATTTATCCTAGGAAAGCAAAATTAGTTTAGCATCTGAAAATCAATTCAAGTATCACACCACATTGATGGAATAAAAAACAAAAGCTACATGATCATCTCAGTAAATCCAGAAAAATCATTTGACAAAATCTGACACCTTTCATGATAAAAAGTATTCAACATGAAGACTAGAAAAGAGATTCTTCAACTATGCAAGAGCATCTATGAAAATCCCAAAGCTAACATCATAGCTAATAGTGAAGGACTGATGCTTCCTCCCTCTGTGAATATACTAAAAACCATTGAATTGTATGGTTTAAAGGGGTGAATTGTATGGTATGTGAATTACATCTCAATAAAGCTGTTACCCCCCCAAAAAAAAATCCTTAATATAATGCATGATTATAGTGAGCTCTCAACAGATGTTAGTTCTAGTACTATTATTAGGATCCATTCCACTGAACTCTGAACGAAGACAAGAACGTATATGGCATTTCCACTAAAATCAGAATGATGAATGATATTCAAAAGAAAATAATGCAGGGAATTAAGGTCAAAATATTCATGTAAATCCCGAGAACTCCATTTCAGCAAGAAACCAAGTAGGGCTAAATGCTAATCTTCTGGTTTGATTTCTTTCTGCTGGGTAGTTAGCAAAGTGTCCTATGGACCTGGCATGTTAAGTTTTTGGAGTTTTCAGACTTTCTCCCTTACCATTTGGAACCCCTGCTTAGCCGTGCTGTAGCTACCTAGCTAATCTATTCTATTCTTCCCTGAAGAAGTAATCCCCACTAGAATGAGAAGAGGATATAGAAAGGTCTCATTTCACTTTTTAACTCTTCTTCCAATAAAAGTTTTCCTAGGAGTAAATCCTTTTTCCAATCCTAGATGAGAATACTCATATCTACTTGCAGAACCTGTAATCAGTTCCCTATAACAGCTGGAAAACACACATTTCTGGCCTAAGGAGATAGTAATTTCTCTACAGTAACAAGAAACAAACCTCCCCCAAGGCTTCTAATGGGATAAGCAGACTGGCAAGCTATCAGCCAGCTGCTGAGAATCCCCTGAAAAGTTAAGTTGCCCCCACATTCTCAAGCACAGACTGGCTCAATCAGGGACTGAACTACTAAAAGAGAGAAAAGATGCACACAATATCTTTTAGCAAACTCTCCAATGACAACAGATTTTCAGTAAGTACACACCATGGGGGCAGGGTGTGGGGGGAGAGAGAAGAGGCCTGCAGTGCTTCAGTAACTTAGCAAACCACAGCTGTTTGCAAAGCCACCTAAACACCCAGGGTTAATGTAGTACTCACCACTGTGCCCTATTAAAAATGTTCTCAATGGGGACAAAAGAGGGTCAAAAGGATGTCACATGTTCTCCTTTACCATCTAAACAAAGCCATCTGAGTCCCCTCTTACTCACCTTTTTACATTCATCTTGTTTTTGGCCAACTCACAAGCAGGTGTGTTCCTGTTTGTCTTCTTGGAAATATCTTTAACAAACTCATTATTGGCTTCCTTTTTGGGCTGAGCAGGTTGACTTTGAAAAGCCTGCAAAAAAAATAAAAAAGGGTTGAGGGGGTCAGGTGAAAGAAGCAAGAAAATGGAAAGAACCTCAAATTACCCAATAGGTGGCTCTTATAGGATAGTCCTGAACAAAACTCTCACACTGGACACCTTGTTGGGTTGTTCCCAGGAACACCAATCAAAACATCTCACAACCAGTATGGTACTGCTGCCGACTAATCATGATGGAAGCTAGCGGTACAGTAGTACTGGTACATATTAGCTAAATAGCACCCCTACGTGATTCCAACATACATAGGATGTGGTTCTGATCTCCATGTCAGGCATACTGGCTGGAAAATTCACAAAAAAATATTTTGTAAATATCACATTCCATTTTGACCCCACAGGATGTTCAGAGGGGGAAAAAAGGCAATCTAACTGGCTTTGCTGCCTGGGTATATACCAAGATCAACTAGCTTTTCAGGGTAGACCTGTATCACAACACTACCTGTGATACATCTATCCCATCCCACTGAGGGGATATTTATTTAACATGGTGCTCTGAGGGGCTTCATCACAAACTCTAATCATGACTATTTCTATTAAACAGTAGAGGAGATCATGAGACTGTGAATCATGTCAGTAAAAATAATTTTAAAATTTATGCCTTTAAAATGAAACAAAGGGAATCTAATTATATTCCAGATAGATACCATGACCACATTAAAGGACAGAAAAAAAAACAGAAGAAAGTATAAGACAAGAAACAACTAACCCAGGTAAACACACTACCTTCAACATATACATCCTCAGTCAGGATGGGTTTGTATGTAGGGTGGTGGAGAATATTGCAAACAAATCTGGAACTATTTTTAGTAGGTTTGTTTATTATGGTGTGGTAGAAGAAGTAATTTTGAAACTCTTTTAGATGTATTATAGTATTGAGTAAATATGTCGATGATCTTGGGAAACATGATTCTCATTTTAGAAGGAACACACATATATGGATTGAGAAATATAGGAAAGAACCCTGTGTGTTGGAATGGGACCTGTTCAGACTCATGATTTCTTAAATAAGTATAGGTATACATACATCTGAGTATATGGGGGCGTGTGTATTTGTATATAGATATATGTATATATGTTTCATTATAGATACGTGTGTATATACATGCAGACATTTCCTAGTTCTGTCTACTGAAGGGGCAGGAAAAAATGAACACACCCCAGTAGTACACCTAGCACTGAGATTTTGGCTCTAATATCATTCCCCACTAAAAGGAACAGGAATTCTTCGGAAAAATGGCTGACTCCAAGGCTGGGATAAAATAGATACAAGATGAACCTGGAACATCCTGTTATGCTGGAAAGAAAATGCTCAAAACATTATAAGTATGTCACAAAGATACAGTAGTCAGATTAAAGGGGACCATAGTGGCCAAATCTGAGATAATCTGAGCACCAAAATAATTGAATACAATAATGAGCAATAAACCACTGAAAAAATAGGAATTCATAAGTCTATACCAATAATAAATAAACAGAGAAGAAGGGAAGGCCCTGTTTGTAGTAGAATGCCATGGGTAGACTGGTAAATGCTAGAGATGGAAAACATATCATAAAGGTTGGTTTAGGCAAAAATCATCAACAGATGCTAAATCTGGGGGACATTTTGATGAAGAGCAGGTTATTTGCCAGCTCTTAAGAGTGTGTCCCACAGACTGTCTATTCATTGCAAGAGGGAAAAAAATTAACAGTAATTATACGGTGGAGAAACCAGACAACATCCTGACTGGGAGATCAAAATGAACATCACCAATGGGGGGCAGAGGGACATTGTGTGCCTCCAGATGTGATACTCTAAGAAGGAGAGAACATAATCTACGCATTTTCCAGCCAAGCACGTATATAACGTCAATCTAATCACATGGAAACATCAGATAAACACAAAGTGAGGAATGTTCTATTTTTAAAATAGGGGGGTTGGGTGGGACTGTATTCTTCAAAAATGTCATAAAAAACAAGGAAAGGCTATGGAAATGTCCCAGATTAAAAGAAGCCAGAGATATGACAAGTAAATGATGTTAGCCTGGATTCCCTCACTAGAGGGGGAAAAAGGCTTATAACATTGACTTTATAAGGTCAGCTGAAAAAAAAAACGGAATATGGATAACAGATTACATAAAAATTACATTAAAATACTGTATCAGTGTAAATTTATAAAGTTGCTGACTATACTGTGGTTACATAAGACAATTTCCCTGAGGAAACATACACTGAAGTACTTAGGGGTAAAGGGCCATGATGTACGTAGGCAAGTGGGATGAAATGTTAATAACAGATGAATCTAGCTAGGTAAAGGGTATATGTGTGTTCTTTGTACTGTTTTTTTCTTCTTACAGCTTTTTGTAAATTTGAATTTTCAAATGAAATGTAAAAACAAAAATTACACCTTTGTATCATCATTCCATAATAAGCAACTACAATCCAATAGAAAATTCTTTCTTAGGCCCTCAATTGTTGTCCACCTCTGCTCCTCAAAGAGCTTGGCACAGTTTTCATTTCAACTTCACCTAAAGTTTTACAAATTCCCTATGTGTTCACTGAGATTTAGAATTGGAAAAGAGGTGATTTTTCTTAGCAGGAGAGAGGTGGAGACCCTAATCCCCAGGGGGAAATTTTCTCCTTGCCATATGTGAAGGTTCAGAGCACTAATTATTTTAAGATCTAAGCTCAAGGGGACCTTTCCCAGTACTTCCCCATAATTCTTTCACCAAGAAGTAGGAAAATAGAGATGAAAATCTTCCTGACAAAGAATAATTTAGGTAAACATGGATATAGACCTTATCTTCTCATCCACTGGCTTAGGACCAGCTCTACCAAATTAAAAGTCCTTCTCATGCTGGAATGATGAAGGAGAGGGAAAAAAAAAGAACACTTACAGCAGATTAACTAAGTAAAACAGATTAATTCTTTTTTTAATTTATTTTTTCATTGTTTTTTAATTTACTTTTATTTTTAAATTTTATTTATTTATTTTTAATCAGTCTTTTTTGGGGGGTGGGGAAGATAATTAGGTTTTTATTTAATTTATTTATTTTAATGGAGGTCTTGGGGATCGAACCCAGGACCTCCTGCATGCTAACAATGCGCTCTACTACTGAGCTATACCCTCCCCTTAAAACAGATCAATTCTTTCAGCAGGCCAGGACCTCACGGTGGTGAAACTTGATGAGATAGATATGAGGCATGGAGACCTAGTAATACTGACAGGAAGAAGCAAATCATCATAAAGGGAATCCCCAAAATTCAGAGAGAAAGGAGCCTTCAACCCTCAAAGAGATGAGCTCAGACATCTGCAGAAAGACCCAACCCTGGAGTGGCTTAGGTACATTGTAATGATGGAACTTTCTCTGGAAAGCACTAAAGACCAGTCAAGGTGATCAAAGTTGATTCAGACCTTGAACTCAAAAGGGAAATGGGCTTTCTGAGCTTCTGAAAAGCTAGAGGCAGAGGTGCTGCTCAGGGGTGCCTTGCTTCTCCCACCCCACCCTGGATAAGTACGTGGCCTAACAGATGTTGAATTCAGTTGGAGAACCGGGAGGGTCCCAGATAGCTGCATGTATTTCCTATTCATTTATTCGTGTTTGTTCTTTATAAATGATGATATAAACCTCATGAAAAAAAGGACTGAGAGCAAGTTTCTCATATGCTGTTAGACCTTGCTCTGCACAGTGTCATCAGGGACTCTGGGGGCCAAGGGAAGCTACACTAAGATTGGCTGCTTCTGCTCCTGATTTGTGTGGCCACCTTATTTCAGCCAAGTTTCTAGATCCACAGTTACATCAGTCAGGAAATGAATCTAACCTTATAGGCCTGTATGGGAGGTATCTCTTTCAACAAATCTAGAGTAAATCTGATTATAATCATACATGTTGTAATCTGCATGGGAAAGAGACTGTTTGAGTACAAGAGTGGTCACATAGCATCTAAAGAGCAGAGATACAAGGAGAAAACTTTGCCAATGCTTATCCAATCCCACTTTAGAGGGTAAAATATTATCTAGCAGATATGAGAATTCTGGTAGCCACAGAAAGACACTCTATTATAGAGGGCAGGAATATTTCACCAGGGTTCTCTGTATCCTAGATGAACCAGACTTCAAAACCAACATTGGGCAAATCTTTTTCTGTAAGGTGAAGATAATTATAGTATCTGCCTCATAGGATTTTATGAGGATTAAGTGAGTGGATACATGAAAAAGTGCTTAGAATAGTGCCTGGCACATAGTAAGCACTCAGTAGGCATCAGTTATTATTTTCTAAGACCAAAGATTACCTTTGGCCCAATTTTATATTCAATTAGGAACATTTTAACTCTTAAACCTGATTTTTTTGCTGGTACCTTAATAATATCAGAAGGGAGGTAACTTGGAAGTAAACTCAAGAATTCTAGTCAAAATTGAATTTCTAGATCTCCATAGTTGGAACTGTGGTCCTCAACGGTTCTGTGCATCAGAGGGCATTTTTGATTGTTACTGCCACTGGGATGCTGCTGGGACTTAATGCCTGGGGGCCAGGATGCTGGCTGAGGTCAATTCTACACAACAGAAACATTGTCCTGTCCAAAATGCCCCTAGTGCTTGAATGGATAAACACTGCCCTAGATTACAATGAATCCACCTAAGTACTTGCCTCCAAGGCCTAAGCAGCCAGTTGAGTAACCTCTGGACTTTATCTAAATGCAAGATCTCATATTTCTCATTTGTCTACAATTTTGTATCTGATAATCACTCTGCTGCTTCCAGAGAGCTCCACCATTTACTCCAGATGGTATGTGCCAGCAGAAGAGCCCCCACAGTTTCTGAAATTGGATCATGGATTCCAAATAAAGTTGGCTCTCAACGTTCTACAGAAGGGTCAGGGTCTGATAAACTGGAAAGGCCACTCAAGGAAGAGGTGATCTAAACCGTATGCAACACCATGGTAGAGGATTGGACTAGCATACTCACATTGGTGAGATCTTCAAAAGCTGATCTCTTTTTGAGTGGTCCCAGAGGTGAAGATGGAGATCTCTTTGTTTGGCAATTCTCCCCTCTCTAAAAAAGTAAAAGAGGTAAATGAGTAGATCCAATTGTGAACAGTCTTTTAAGGGACTTCGGGTCATCTCTGGGGCTTGGGGAAATGCCAGAATCTCCAAGGAACTGGGGATGCATCTAATAAACCCCAAAAAACCACAACACAGGGAAATGTCGGCACTCACTGCTGCTTAGAGCACTCTTGAAGGAGGTCATCATTGATGACAGGGACAAGGCTGTGAGGAGACAAGATGACCTTCAGTGTAACTCTCAGAATGAGCAAAATAGCTTAGTGAAGGTAATTTTCTCTCCTATTCCTCTCATGTTTCTGGCTATCCTAGCCAAGATGAACCATCACCACCGCCACAACCCTGCAAATCCCAGTAATTCCTTTAATATGGATGCTCCCAGGTAGTTCAATAATTTAACAACATTTAAGTATTTCTTATGTTAAATAGTTGATTTAAGATGTTCCCAATAAGGACAATAACACTCCTGTCTAGATACCGGTCCAGGACCAGCTCTTTACTAGCTGGTGACCTTGAACAAGTCACTTAATTTCTGAGCTTCAATTTTCTCATCAGTAAAATTGGAATGATAACCTACCTTATTTGAGGATTCAATAAGAGAATGCATTTTTAAAGTTTTTTTAAAAAAAACTTATTTACTTGGGGGAGGTAATTAGGTTTGTTTGTTTGTTTATTTTTAGAGGAGGTACTGATGATTAAACCCAGGACCTCGTGCACACTAAGCATGTGCTCTACCACTTGAGCTATACCCTCCCCCCACACAAGAACACACAGGTTTTTTTTAATTTACATATGCGTACTGTTCATTGTTTCTAAGAACAGTTTAGAGCTTTAGATTTTTAAACTTACGTAGTTATCAATGGAATAAAGCCAATCACAAAATAATAATCAACAGAATGCAGTAATTCAATCATAAAGGACAGTCAAATGTGCTTATACATGAGAATGCATGTTTTTTAAAAAGTCTATATAAACTGCAAGTGGACAAAAATAGTATTTTTAAAGTACACAGTCCAATATGATTTTAAACCCCATAGGAAAAATTCGAGGTTTTTTTGAGGGGGGAAATTTTATATTTTAGGAAAAGAGTTTGGTAATCCATATTAATCCCTAACTGTTAGTGTATACTATTTTGGAGCAAAGGAAGCTCTCTTTCTAGGTAGTGTTTAACTGTACATCCCACTCCCAAAGGAGCAAGACTGTCTCTATGGGGTTAGAGGTCAAGGTACACCACACTGTAGGGATCTTCTATTCCCTAACAGTTTTTATTTGGTGAAACTTTCCCAAGCATCAGATTTCCCTTATGAAATGAGAAGCCTGCCCTACCTATGTCCTAGAGTTGTTATAATGTGAAGCAGAACATGGGGATCAGACCATTTATTTGCCCTGTTCTCTATTTATACCATGGGCAGTTGGTACATGGCACAGTAAGTGATTAGAAATTTACAGAATTGGATTCCTATTGTAATAGACCAATCTAGCCCACTGGAGCAATCCTATAAGAGCTGAAAAGAATGATTTCTGTTTTCTAAATGAGTAAGCTAAGAAATAAGTAAACTTCTTAGTCTTTTATCTAGTTCATGATAAATAATCCTAGTGGAAATAATTAGCAAGTAAATAAATTATTATTTTCTTACAAATTAGCCAGTTTCTTACAAATTAACTGTTGGTCTGTTATCCAATGCCTACTTAATATTACTGGCAGAAATAATCAGCCCCAAATAAAATTAATGGGTGAAAGTGAACTCAGTAAAATTTTTATTTGCAAAATGTGCCCTGAGGGAGTTGGATTGGGAAAAATAACTGCCACAAAAGAAAACTTACAGTGGTAGAACTCTAATCAGAAGATTTGATATGGACAAAATCTGACCAATGTACTAAATCTTTCTTGCAAAATTTACACAGGAAAAAAAACATTTGGCCCCTCCCAGAAAAAAATCATTCTAGTAAGACAAAAATGAAAATAATTAGAAAATGTTTATCTGTGCTGAGAGAAAACCAATCAAGGAAATGAAATTGGCCTAATGCTGTTTGCTCCAGGAAATACCTCCTTAATGACAGTTCATCAGTGTTAGTAAAATTCTGATTAAAATATGAATGATGATGAACATAGAACATCATCGCAGGGTCAGAATGACAATGTCAAACTATCCACAAGGTCAAAACAGCAGAGTCAAAATGGACCTATTCTTCAAATTTAATAGCTGTAAAAAGCATTATAATACATTTGTTGACCTAATCTTCATACTCTCTCCAGGATGTACCAAGCAGCCTCCTGGCAAAGTACTTTGAGCACCTCAGAGAAAGTAAGAGTACAGACATGATCACTAATGAGAACTGAGTACTGTTTGCTTTTGAAGGTTGTGGAGGATGGCCTTCATCTTAGCCATGCATTGATGGGAAAGAAGACATCACACTTTCTCCCCAAGTTCTAATTTGCTGGTCTTTTCCAACTACAAGGTCTGCCACCCTTTCCCACCTTCTCAGATTAAACCACACATATTCCAAACGAAGAAGGGATAAGGATAGTGACTGAGCCAATACAGGAAGAGGCTACTTGGGACACCATTGGAATAGACAGCTGGATCTAACCTTTTGAGATGTGCCATGATCACTGGGCACAATTTTGCTGGACTGAGATTTCTTAGCCTCAGGTTTGGAGCATTGGGGTGGTACTGGCAGTGGCATCTCTTACAGATTCAGCAGTATCTATCCAAGGCAGGGCTGCAATCAGAAAAGGATTCTTTAAAACATCATTCACCAGAAACATCACAGAATTCTCTGAAAATTCTTGAGAAACCCCAGACTCTCTACAGCATTTTCTATATACAAGAAACCCTTCCCACTCAGGTACAACAGCCCTTCCAACCCCACTCATATTCAGTCTCCAAGTTCAACTTAATTTTTTAATGGAGGTACAGGGGATTGAACCCAGGAACTCATGCATGCTAAGTGTGCACTCTACCACTGAGCTATTACCCTCCCCCCATCAAGTTCAACTGCATTTGACAAAGAACAGGCTTCTATAAGAGAGACCCTAAAGGCAATGCAGCAAATTTACCACTATGTACCAGATACTTTGGGCAATGGAGATACAAACACAAATAAATCATATATCTTATCCTAGAAGTATTCACAGGCACAGCTCTAATAGCAACATAAAAATGTGACAAATGATTTAATAATGGTAGATACAAAGTACTTTAGTAACATAATGGAAAGTCAGTAATCTTGTGGGAGACAAGGAATGGAGGAAGACTTCACAGAGGAGGTTATATTTGATCTGGACTCAAGTGACAAAGATGTTCCCATGTAGACAAGGGAGCTTTCTGGGCAAAGAAAGCCTGAGCCCAGGCAGAGGCTTGAATAGGCAGAGCACAGCAGGTTTGGGAACATCCAAGTTGTCTGGAATGTGGAGTATAAAGAATGTGTCAGGGTTGAGTTAGAAAGAGGCTGGAAAGTTAGGTTGGAGTCACACTGGTAAAACTGCAGAAGACCCTGCAGTTTGAGGGGAAAGATTTAAGAAAGGAGAAAGGCTAACTTCGGTTTTGCTTTGGGTGGAGAATATTAAATATTTTGTTGGTGAGGAAAAGTCAGCACAAATATATGCCTTCACATTGATTACATGTTAGTCCTCCCAACTAAACTGTGAGGGTAAGCAGGGCAAATATAATTTTTCCATTTTATAGTCCCAAGTGAGTTAAGTGACTTACTACACAGGACAAACTTTTTTTAATGGAGATACTGGGCAATGAACCCAGGACCTCCTGCATGCTAAGCATGCGCTTTACCACTGAGCTATACCTTTCCCCCAAGGGACAAGCTATTAAGCAGCATAGATCACCCAGCTCTTCCCAGGGCTCTTTTCTAAAATACCATCAAGTCTCTGATTGTACTCAAAAAGATTCCAAAACAGTCCACAGTCCAAAGTGAAAGGCCATAGTGTGGTAGTATGAGGTATTAGAATAAGCACAGGCTTTTTTTTTTTTTTCCAAGAAGAAATTGCAGGGGAGGGTATTGCTCAGTGGTAGAGTGCATGCCTAGCATGCATGGGTTCAATCCCCAGTATCTTCATTAATAAATAAATAAACAAACAAACAAACCTAGTTATCTAGCCCCTCCAAGAAAAAAAAAAGAACCAATTGGGTTTCTAAATCAGCCACCTTAGCATCTCTGAGCCTTCAGTTTCCTCATTGGTGAGAGAGCTACACCACCTCTCACTTGCGGAGATGTGTGGCTCAGTTTGTGTGTGCAAAGCTTAACACATGGTAGGCACTCAGAATAAATGATATGTCTAATTCTCCTTCTCTTCCTCCCAATCCAAACCTGTTTTCCATCTCATCCCTCAAAACTCAGCCAAGCAGCAATAAAGCTAAATTAGGTGAACCCACCCTCAACCGCACTGTATGAAAACCACTATTACTATTCACACCTCATACAATTTTTTATGGATGGCCACAGACTTGTGTTCTGAAATCTTTATCTTTCAAGCAGAAAGAAAAAAAATCAAACTGGAGTCAACAGGTCAGAAAACTTTCAGTTGATGATGTCACAGGTTGACTTACCCTCCAAGAAAATTAGGTTTTTCAGATGATGGTCATATAGCACCTTCATTATTCTGAACAGTAATCACTTGCTTTGAGGGACACAGACACTGACTTAAGTAATTTCCTGTCACTAGGGGAGGGGAGGGGATTGACACCACCAAAAACATGCTTCCATAAAAGAACACTCTTGCTCTACCACCTACAGAACCCTTAGCCTTACTTGGACAAGAAAATTAGAATCCTTTGCACTTTCCAGACTTTCCATCTCCCCTACATACACACTGATAAGTGTTGGAGACTCCACTGGGCATCCCAGGGCTGGTGCTGAAACTCACACAGGAGCAAGTTGGCTTGTTCAGAAGCCCAACTGCTCAGAGTCCGAAACTGCAGATCAAGACAGTCTCAGGAAACAGTAGCAAATTTTTATATATGAAGGTAGGTTACAGATAGCAAGACACTGGAGAGAGAAAGCAGCATGGTGTCAATGAAAGTAGCACTGGGCTGGGAAGGATGCCTAGGGTCTAGTTCTGAGCCTGCCCCTAGCTGGTTGTGTGACACTGGACAGGTCCCTTTTCCCTCTCCAGGCCTCATTCCCCCACCTAATAAAAAGAGACAGTGGGTCCAGCACCTCCTTGACAGATATTTAAACCGTGGTCAATGGACCAGCAACATTAGCATCACCTGGGAGCTTGTTAGCAATTTAAAACCTCAGGCCCCAAGCTAGGCCCTACCAAATCAGAAAGTGCAAGTTAACAATATCCCCAGGTGCTATGTGTGCACTTTAAAGTTTAAAAAGCACGGTTCTAGGGTCCCTTCAACTTTTGACATCCTAGGATTCTAAGGGGACCATAGCAGAGAACAGTAGGAAAGCCAGAGTTGAAGGGGTTGGAGGTGGTGATGGAAGCAAGCCAGTGAGAGAAAACAGATAACAAGGGAGAAAAGACACGTTTTCATCCCCCATTCACATTCTTCAACCTGTAGTTCAAAAGACACCTCTCCAGGAGCACTCTGGCTTAAATCCATCTTGCGAATGAAACTGATTCTGTACGGTTTCACTTGTGAAAAGGCGTTATGTAAATATACTGATTCAGTCATGTGTACTGCTCGCTCCATCTAAAAGCCTGGACCCAGTCTCGTTGGCTTTGCCATCTCACCTTCAAGTACACCCTCCCTGCCCAACCTCGTACAGGGCTCTCTCTGCAGACTGCTTTCTGACAGGAGAAAACAAAGTTTTTGTGGCAGGGATGCCGTTCATCCCGGCAAAAGAAGGTAGCGAGTAGCAAGGGTATGGAGTGAGGTTTAAGGACTGACATGTGAGCGGCAGAGCCGGACATTCGAGCGGGCAGTTTAAAGTTCAAAAGCGCCTACCTCATATCGAGACTGAGGGCAGAACAAGACAGACCACGGACGCACTTCTAGCCCAGGAGAGGCCCGGGAAATGAACAGAGCTCCGTGTTGCTGAAACTCTCGCGTCCTTCTCAACTTACCGGGTGATCTCTCAGATCCTCCCAGTAGCCAATTTTGAAAATTACATCCCCGGGAGGAAGAGCAGTGATGATTGGCCAGCAAGGGCCAATCAGCGTGCAGTTGAGACTTGCACCGGCCTAGCGGGGAGGGGCGGGGCTGGGTATTCTTTTAAACTAAACTCTTGCTAATAGACTTCACAACGGGGCGTGGCTTCGAGTACCATTGGTTGGACCAGGCTAGGCTGACAAGCAGGAGTACTGGGTCTCTTTAAGACGCGTTTTCATTTAAATAATCCTGCTGGAGAATGGGGTAGAGCGGCTGTATTATGTAGGTTCAGACTAATTAAAACATTAATATTAATAAGCTTTTGTAGAGTCAACCGTTAACTCCTGCCGGCTTCACAAATCGCCTTGTGAGGGAAGCAGAGCAGAAATTATTCCCCCCTATTTTATGGATAAGCACCGAAGCGCAGAGAGCTAATAGTAGCTATCATTAAATTGACTGTTAGCTCCGTACTAATTGCTATAATTTTTTTTATTGTTTTAAACCCTGTCCAAAAAGATAGGCACTTTTCTTATTGTCATTTTACGGATAACAAAATTATAGTTTGCTAACTGCCCAATGTCACAAGGCTGCCTTGTGGCAAAGCGAGTACCTAGAAATTCTCATTCAGTTCATTCCTACATTAATTCATTCATTCAACAAATATTTATTATTGAGCACCTGCTTTGTTCCAGGAACTAGAAAAAACATATATATGAGTAACTGACAAAAGACTTGAAGAGTTTATAGCCCTGCCTTGTACTCTGAGGAGGCAAAGAGAAAACGGCGATGCCAGGAATAAAATCTAGAAATTCCTGCATATGTAGCAGATACTCTACCACTAAACTACATCCTTACCTTTATTATTAGTCCATTCGCCTTTTAGTATCTCATAGCTTCTACAATAAAGGTAAAACAATCACATGATCCCAGACTCTCTTCTCTTTTTAATCTCCCTAGGTTATGGTATCCAGATCCATGACTTTAAACATCATCTAAATTAAACTGACCCTGAACCCCAGACTCAAAAATTCAACTGACTACTCCACATCTCCACTTGGATGTCTAATAGGCACCTCAAACTCGACATATTCACAACCCTCACCTAACCTGATCCTTCCTCTAGTGTCCCCCATTTCAGAAATTGGTACCACATTAAGCCTGTTAAGCAAGCCAGAAACCTGTGTATCACCCTTGATTCAAACTCTTTTCCAATACCTTACCCTCCCATATCCAACCCTTCAGCAAGTCCTATTGATTTTACCTCAAAAATATATTTTATATCCATCCACTTCTCTCCATCTCCACTACCTATATAGTCTCTCATTTGGACCACTGTCAGAAGCCTCCAAACTGTTGTCCCCCTTTCCAATCTGACTCTTCTCTAATGCAAATACAATACAACAATAAGATCAATATTTTTTGTAATTATAGTATTGTTGATTCACAATGTTATGTCAGTTTCTGATGTACAGCATAATGATTCAGTTATACACTTATATATATTCTTTTTCATTATATGTTATTACAAGATATTGAATATATTCCCTGTGCTATATAGTAGGACATTGTTGTTTATCTAAGATCAATCTTTTAAAATATATATATATTTATCATGTCCCTCTTGTGCTTTAGTGGTTTCCCACAGAACTTAAAATAAAATCCAAACTCCTTACTCTGGCCTACAAGCCCCACTTATCTCATCAACTTTGTCTCATACCACTCTTTTTCTCATTCACTCCATTCCAGCCATAACGGTCTTCTTTCAAAACTTGGAATATACCAAAACCCCTTTCCTTGGGATCTTTGCACATGATGTTCCCACTATCAGAAACATTCTTTCTCTCTTCTTTAAATTACTTGTAACTTTTTCCCCTCAAGCTTCAAGGCTCAGCTTAAATGTTCCCTCTTCATATTAACTAGAGTAGGATCCTTCTCCCATTCCCTTATACTTTATCTCAGCCCCTTACATTTTGTTTAGAGTAATTATTGTTATTTGTAATTTTTTAACCTACCTCCTCACTCAAGAATGCAGGATCCATAACTGCAAGGACCACACCTATTGTGCTCCATCTCCAGTAATTAGCATTAAGAATAGTTCACATTTATCAATTGCTTACTATGTGTTTGACACTATTCTGACACAACAATACAATGAGTTGTTAATGTCCCTATTTTCAAAAGAGAAACTTGAAGTACAGAGAAGTTTAGTAACTTGCCCAAGATCACACAGCTAGTAAGCTGATTGCAGGGACCAAACACATAAGCATTACCCCATATCTGCCTCCTCAACAGATGACTGAAAAAATCTGTAAACCAAGTAAATGAGTATCTTTTAAGGGTCATCACTGTAGACAAGTGTCACACTGGGATGCACCATAAAGAAAGTATAATACTAACACAATTGACTAAAGAGAAAAAGGTCCATCCACCAAAACAATGGCAACACAAAGATCACAAAACAAGCAATTTCATTTTCCCTATTTCGTCCCAGTTTTTCACATCAACAAAAAAGGTATTGAGTAAAAATTATAATTTTTCCAAAAATTTTAAAACTTGCTTTCCTCTCAACTTTCATACTTCCAGTTGATTTAGCCTTTCCTTTAGGTTTCACTCAGTGAGAACATTAAGAAGAGACCATCCTTTGGTCTACCATTTTCGAATATTTCCCTCCGCCCAAGCATACAACACTTTCCTAAACTCCCCTTTCTCCTTCCCGCTACATCCCTGTATTAAAACCTGACAGAGGAGATCTGCTATTATCTCCCTTACTTTTACATGATAATATTTTTCACATAATTGTGAAAATGAAACCATGGAAATACTAGACAAAGTATTTTAAAATATTTTTATAATCTTGCAGAAAGAAAAACCTTTCTAAACAGGATTTTTAAAAAATCTAGAAATAGCAAAAGGTTCAATAAATTTTAGGAGCTAAAATTTTTAAATTTTTGTTCAGCAAAACAAGTAAACAAAAACAAAAACAGGGTTAATAAAACCTAACAACAAATTGGCCAAAAACATTGTCAGCACAAAGAGAACTACACAATCAACAAGAAAAAGGTGAACTACCCATCAAAAAAATTGGCAAGGAAATGAACAATTAGAGAATAAATATAAATGGTCAACAAACATAAAAATATGCTCAATTTCACTAAAAACAAATGTAGATTAAAACAATAATGCATCGTTTTTGTTCAGGACATTGGCAATGGTTTAATAGATTAATAATAATTTCTGTTGGTAAAGGGGTGGGTAAACAAGCACTTTTATTCAAAGTCAGCAGGAGTAAAAACTGCCATAAACTCTGGGATAAGTATGTGAAAATATCTATTGAATTTTAAATGTTTGAACCCTTTTACCCGGAGATTCTACTTCTGGTAATCTTTCCTACAAAAATATTTATTCCAGGAAATAAGGCTGAAATTTTCCCAAATTTGAGAGAGACATGAACTTACAGATTCAAGAAGCTAAGTTAACCCCCCAACAGGGTAAACCTAAGGAAATTCAAAGACACATCAGAATCGAACTTCTAAAAACTAAAGACAAAGAAAAAACCTTGAAATAAGCAAGAGAGAAATGACACCTTTCTTTCTTTTTATTGAAATATAGTCAGTTATACTGTGTCAATTTCTGGTGTACAGCATAATGGACACCTTTCTAATAGGGCAAAATTTTGTTGAATGACAATAGATTTCTTATCAGAAACCATGGAAGCCAGAGATAGGTTACATTATTTTCCAAGTACTGAAAGAATAGAGCTGTCAACTCAGAATTCTACATTCAAGGAAAATATCTTTCAGGAGTGAAGGGGAAATCAAGTCATTCTCAGATGCCTCCCTTAAAATAATAGGAAGTTTACAATGAAGGAAAAAATAGTAAGGGGAGGAATCTGGTAATATCAGGGAGAAAGACCAATGGAAAGAGCAAAAATATAGGTAGATACAATAGACTTATGCTGATGTTCAATTATGCCTGCCAGTTACAGCAAAATGTACAACAGTGTCTGATGTGGTTCTCAAGGCATATAGAGGAAATGTTTAAAACAATAATATAGATGGAGGAGAGTAAAGGGAAGAAAAGTTTCTACACCCCCCTCAAACTGGTAAAATGTCAACTCCAGTAAACTGTGATAAGTTGTGTATATATAATGTAATGCCTAGAACATGCAATAAAAAAGCTATATAAAGAGATACACTCAAAAACACCATAGATACATCAAAATGGAATTTAAAAGAATATTCAAGTAACTGACTGGAAGACAGGGGGAAAAAAACATATCCCTCTGAGAAACAGAGGGAATAATCAGAAAACAAATAAAAATAAAATGGTGGACTTAAGCCTTAACAGATCAATAATCACATTAAATATGAAATGCTAAACAATAGTGTTTAAGTAGAGGAATTAAAAGACAGATTGGCAGAGTGGATTAAAAAAACATATCCAACAATATTCTGTCAACAAGAAACCCATTTCAAATATATAATGTAAGCATATCGAAAATAAAAAAGTAGAAAAGATATATCACACATACATTAATGTTTAAAAAACAGGATTATCTATATTCATATCAGATAAACTAAACTTTAGAGCAAAGTAAATTCCTAGGGACAGAGAGAATTATTACATAATGATAAAAGGCTCAATCTACCAAGGAAACACAGCACTCCTAAATGTATAAGCACCAACCAACAGAGCTGCAAAATACATGAAACAAAATCTGATAGCACTGAAAGGGGAAATAGACAAATCTACATTTAGAGTTGGAGACTTTAACACCTCATCTCAATAATTGATAGAACAACTAGATAAAAAAATTGACAAGGATATATAAGAACTCAACAACTCCATCAACAAAGAGAATCTAATCAACATTTATAGAGCACACCATCCAATATCAGTAATATATACATTTATTTCAAGATCTCATGGAACATTTATTAAAACAGACCACACCCTCAATAATAAAACAAACCTCAGCAAATATTTAAAAATTGAAATAATAACTGACAGTGTTCTCTGACAACAATGGAATCAATAACAAAAATAACAGGAAAAGCCCTCAAACTCTTGGAAACTAAAAAACACACCTCACAGATCAAAGAGGAAGTCTTAAGGCAAATAGAAAATACATTGAACTGAATGAGGATCAACATTTGTGGGACACAGCTAAAGCAGTGCTGAAAGGGACATTTATAACACTAACTGCTTACATTAGAAAAGAGGAAGAGTTTAAAAGTCAATAATCTAAGCTCCACCTCAAGGTTAGAAAAAGAAGAGCAAAATAAATTCAAAGCAAGTAAAAGGTAGGAAATAAAGACAAGAGCAGAAATTGATGAAATTGAAAACAGAAAAATCCAGTAGTATAAATCAATGAAACAAAAAACTGGTTCTTTGAAAAGATCAATAAAATTTATAAAACTCTAGCAAGACTGACAAGGGAAAAAGACACAGGTTAGAAACATCAGAAATGAAATAAAAGCTCTCACTATAGGCCTTACTGACATCAAAGGGGTAATAAGGGAATACTGTGAGCTCTACATATACAGATTTTATAATTTAATTGAAATGGACAAATTCTTTGGAAATCAAAAACTACCATAATACACCCAATACGAAATACATCATTTGAATAGCTCCATACTTTTAAAGAAGTTGAATTTGTAATTTTAAAATTCCCCCCAAACGAAGTCTCCAGGCCCAGATTATTTCACTGGAGAATTAAACCAAACATTTAAAGAATAATTAACACCAATTCTCCCACCATCTCTTCCAGAAAATAAATGAGTAGGGAACACTTCCCAGCTCATAAGAGAATACTTTTACCCGTAATACCAAAACCATACAAAGACAGTACAAAAAAAGAAAGCTACAGACTGATATCCCACATTAGAATATATGCAAAGTCTTTAGTGAGATATTAGCAAGAATTTAGCAATATATAAAAAGTGTTAAATACCACGACCAAGTGGGATCTATTCCAGGGATGTAAGACTGGTTCAAAAATCAATCCATGGGAAAACAGTACGGAGGTTTCTCAAAAAACTAAAAATAGAACTACCATATGACCCAGTAATTCCACTCCTAGGTATATACTCACAAAAAAACACTAACTTAAAAAGATGCATGCACCCCAGTGTTTAGAGCAGCATTACTTACAATAGGCAAGGTATGGAAGCAACCTAAGTGTCCATAAAGGGATGACTGAATAAAGAAGTTGTGATACATATTTATACAATGGAATACTACTCAGCCATAAAAAGAATGAAATTTCACCATTTGCAGCAACATGGATGAACTTGGAGGGTATTACACTAAGTGAAGTAAGTCAGACAGAAAAAGACAAATACTGTACAATATTACATATATGTGGAATCTAAAAAATACAACAAACTAGTGAATATAACAAAAAAAAGAAGCAGACTCACAGATATAGAGAACAAACTAGTGGTTACCAGTGGGGAGAGGGAAGGGAGGAGGAGTAGGATAGGGGTAGGGGATTAAAAGGCATAAAGTATTATGTATATAATAAGCTACAAAAATATATTGTACAACATGGGGAACATAGCCAATATTTTATAATAACTATAAAAGGAGTATAATCTTTAAAAATGGTGAATCACTATATTGTAAACCTGTAACTTATATAATATTTTACATCAACTATACTTCAATACAAAAATCAGTCCTTAGAATCCACCATATTAACAGGCTAAGAATCCAATTACAAAAAAAGAAAACTATTAGATCTAATAAGTGAGCTCAAGGTTGTAGGATACAAGCTCAATATACAAAACTCAGTTTTACTTCTATACACTGGTAAGGAACAATCTGAAAATGAAATTAAAACAATTCCACTTATGAAGTATCAAAAATAATAAGATGCTTAGAAATAAATTTAACAAAAGAAGGACAAGACTTGCATGCTGAAAACCACAAAACATCACTGAGAGAAATGAAAGACTTAAATAAATATAAAGATATTCCATGTTCATTGATTGGAATAGTTAATATTGTTAAGATGGCAATTCTCCTCCAATTGATCTACAGAATCAATGAAATCCCTGTCAAAATATGTGTAGAAAGCAGTTGACATAGCAGGTCTGAGAATGCTATCATTTGAAAATCCTGCTTGGCAAGGTTGGCCCTTGGCTTGGATCTGGGAACTTGGATTTGGGGAGAGTTCCCACCACCCTAACTGGTAAGAATAGTTCACCGTACTTTAACTGTTGGTGCAAACAACATGGTTTGTGGTTAACACTAGCTTTCCTCCTGGGACTCTGGAGTTTTGGTATGCGCTAGGCAGAGGGTGCCTGCATGACCAGCCCCCAATAAAAGCCCTCGGTACTGAGTCTCTAATGAGCTTCCTTCATAAACAACATTTTACACAGGTTGTCACAACTCTTTACTGGGAAAAGTTTTTGTGAAAAGCTAAGTGAAAGCAGTCACAAAAGACCACATATTGAATAATTTCCATTTCTATTAATGAAATATTGGGGGCTCTGAGGTGTAATAGCTAAAGGGTATGACGTTTCTTTTGTGATAAAAATGTTCTAAAATTTATTGTGGTGATGGTTTGCACAGCTCTGAGTATACTAAATATCACTGAATTGTACACTTTAAAAAAGTGAGTTGTGTGGTATTTGAATATTTCAATAAAGCTGTTATAAAAAGATAACAGTGGCTAATAAAATATATTGGTTCCTTTAAAAATATTCTGTTGAATAGTGGCAAGGAAAAACTCAGTGGAACCAGTTAGGAAGTTATTGAAATAAGCCAGGCAGCTGGGACCAACATGATCCAGCATTCTTGGTCATAGCCAAGCACTTCTGTGTGGTTCTGGGCATAGCAGTTCTTAAGCAATCATCACCAGTAATTGTCTTTCTTTTTTATTGAGATAGAATTGACATATAACATTATATTAGTTTCAGATATATACACTAATTTTCAGTTATATAAATATCCTTAAGCACTCACTAATATATATGAACCTAGTGCTATCCCTTGCTAGGTAAATGAAAATGAGTAAAACACAGTCATTCTCCTCAAGCATTTCTGTATTCGGAAAGATAAAACTTGTAATGAAATAACTACAACACTAAGCAGAGTGCGATAAGCACCAAAGCAAGGTAAATATAAAACTGCTAAGGATTTCAGAGGACACGTGTGATTACTGTCAACACAATCACTTCTGTTATAATCACCCCAGCATCACCAGGAGTGATGACTGAGTGGCTAAGTACATGAGGCACTGTTAGTTTCTATACACAGTTGGACAGTCATTGGCTTTCCTTGAACCTATACACATCTTTCCGATGGTGCCATTAAGGAAATATATCAATAAATGTAACATACACAAACATGCGGTTCTTAGAATGGGGAGTGATTGTCAGGGAGGACTCACCAATTTCCCTTTGAATTGGAGGACTGCCTGGGCAACTGCCTTGGCAAAACGAGCGTTTGGACGGGGTGATCGCCTAAGGTGTGCAAACACGTATTCCAAGCAGCTGCGACCTCCTAGTGGCCACATGAACGCATTACCCCCATTGCCATCTTGATTTGAAAGCGACAGGCGCCAAAAGGCTAAGCCAGATATCCCCACGGGGCCACTATACCACAAAGTTGAAGACCAGGGGGTCTTTATCCCACTTTAGGGGAGTCTTCATCCTATTTTAAGGTGGTCTGCATCCCATTTTAATGATACCTCAGTGTGTGTTGGGGAAGATGGCGACCGCCTACAAGGGCTGTGAGGGAACTTGCGGGCTTCCAGACCCCCTTCCTCTCCTCCGTGGTCTTTATTTAAAACATTCACTCGCTGATAGAGAGACTATCTGGAGGGAAGTTAAAAACCCTGACACCAGTTAATACTATATTTAAGTACTTTTAGTCAGATGTACGAGACAATTTTGTGGGCTTGACAGAAAAAAAAAAAATCCGATTAACAGCCCGAGTTCCCTCAGCCACATCTCCAGATCTGACACAGGTATATTTATATACTGATATATGGATATATATCAGGCAAAAGGCTCTTATAATACCCAGAGAAATATGAGGTACCTTTAACAAACCACGGATGGACTGGAACGAATGCTATATATTGGATAGGCGCGCCTCAACAATCAGAAACGGAAACAAGACAAAACAAAACCAACAAAACCCAAAAAAGGGGCGGGGGGTGGGCACTAACCGCCTCAGAATAATCGCCTCAGCGCAACCGTCTCAGAGTAATCGCCTCAGAACAACCGCCTCAGCACTACCGCCTCAGCATGACCGCTGAGTCAGAATAAATCACCTCAGGAAAACCGCTCTCCTAGACCTCCGGGCGGACCCTACCATTCTCGCCAGCAGGGGGAGATAGCGAATCGGCACTTGGTTCGGTCAGACTTGAAGCCACCAGATGGGGCCAAAAGATCAGAGCAGGGATCCTTTACCTTTTTCTTCTTCTCAGGGAATTTTTCTTCTGTATTTTCAGACCCGAGAAGAAAGAAAAGGCGTAGTAATCCCAGGGCACACACACAGACACCCCACCTCCAAGGTGATGGTAGTGGCCGGCCTCTGATCTCCCGCCAAATGGTCTCTCTTCTCCAGCTATCCATTCATAAAGCCGGGATCGAAATCGTACCCATTTCCGAAGGTTGTGTGAGAATTAAATGAGATAATGCGTGTAAAACACAGTACCGGGCACATTTTCAGGCCTCATTCCAGACCTGCAGAATTAAAAACTCTGGGATGGGACCCAACTATCTGTCTGTCTGTTTCTCTGTTTGTTTTTAACACCTTACTTAACATTTACTGACGTCTAACTCAGGAACAGCCAAAAGAAAAAAAGGGATGTACAGGGCAAGGTATATGGGGTGGGGGTAGCTGCGTGCAGAATTTTCATACCCTCTTCAGATACAATACCCTCTTGATCCTCGAAGTTCCCCTACTATCTGTTTTAACAAGCCCTCCAGGTGATACTGGCAATCGCTAATGTGTGAGCATTATTGCTGAAAGAAGGAGGCTGTCCCCTCAAATAGCTAACAGAGTATTTTGTCATTATTACAGATGCCATGACTATGTGGCTTCTGACATGTTTCCTGCCTAAAATTCCAAAACCATTATTTGTTTCTTGAGCCCAGCTGTGTACCCAGTACTACCAAGGATACAACGAGAGACAGAGAACCTGCCCTCCCTCCAGGCTGTCAATGTAGGTGATGCAGGAACAGGGAAAGTTAATTAATTCTACAAGGCCAGATCTAGTAAATGTCAGATGAATTACACAGACAATAAGCAAATGTTCTAGGAAATCAGAGGAGGGAAATTTCACAATTATACGAGGGAGGAGCCTGATCAGAAATGGCCACTGCCAAGCCAAGCCCACCCCTCAAAAATAGCTGTAAGTCATTTTCTGCAAGGCAATGGAACAGATCGTAGCCGCCTAATTAAGCTCCTACCTAAAAGGAAATCCCAAAGTATGTAAGCATCTGCTTTCCTTTAATACCTGCCCTCTGAAATTAAAAATTAAAACTGTTTATAGCTTTTAAAAGTCTTTTATTTTCTCCCTCCACTGCTTCAGGCTGGAAAACAATTCAGGAGAAAAAGAAATGGAGTTCCCATTTGTATTGTATAAACAATATCTGATAATAATTAGCATCACAGCCCACTTTCCAAATAGTCACAGTGTCATCACATAAGCTAAATTAGGTAGGTTAAATCTAAGTCTGGAAGATCCTTAGTGGGACTAACAGTGATTTCATGTAGGCTGATAGTTCAGCTCATTTAAATTTCATTTTGCCATTATTCATAATAATTACATTCCAGACACAGGTCCCATTTTTATTATCTTAATAGCTCTTTCAAATCAAGCACAAACTGAAAGCATATTTAAAGTGTCGACTTGTATAATTATTCACAAGTTTGTGTGGAAGAGAAGATGTCTGGGTAGAATAAACAAGGTTAGAAAATGGATGATGTGGCTGGGACATTATGCTGAACACCAGAAATTAACACATTGTAACTGAATATACTTCAACAAAAAATAATAAATATATACATTTAAAAAAAGAAAGAAAATGGATGATGGTGATTAGGGAAAAAAAAATGATAACCAAAGCTTCTGTGTTTAATACCTCTCTGTTTGCCTCTTAAGGGCTAACCTAAGTGCATACTGCTTCAAACATATTCGCACACTAATGAAGCATATTCCTTTTTTGACTCTTTGACTTTCCCTTTTCCCCACCTGTTCCTCTAGTCAGTACAGGCCAGTCTGAGAGCGTCAGCAGCTTGAGAGAAAGAAGAGGCAGTGGATATACCGTAACCTATGACTAAGCTTCCCTACATCTCATTATTAGTTTCCCATCCCATCCAAATGCTGCTCTTGTTTGCTCCTGCTTAGCCTCCAAGATGACAGGACCTGGGTGCCAAGGGACAGGTCTCTAATCATTCATAATAGTTCTCTCTTTGTCAGTTAGGGGATTTGGTAAGACATTTTCCAGGTCGGGATCACAGTTTTTCCCTTCTGGGCTGGGAGACATAGAGGTTTGGGAGGGTTGGTGATTATTGGCTGAGTGTTTTTATCTTTGGGATAGAGATTCTTGTGATTGAAGAATAAATAAACATTTTCTTTCATTGATTCGTATTCCACAGACATGAGCCAGACACAGGAGCTCCAGCTTTTTCTTTAATCATCAAAATTCCCCTTGACCAAAAGATGGTGTAGAAAAAACAGGTTCTGTATTATATATTCTAACTCATCACCATTGACAAAGACTTCCTCCTTGACATAACTTGTTTTTTTAATAAAAATTGTATTTATTTAATGTGTACAACATGATGATTTGATAGTCAGGCTCCTCTAGCCTCCCTTCTCAACTAGGCCTCAAACTTGGTCTTATCAGAACTGCAAATTCCAGCACAAACAATTTCATCCACGCCCTACATTAAGAGACTTGAACAAACACTAGCATAGTTTCTATCACTTCAAGGCCGTGTCCCTAGGATGATGACCCCAGCCTCCTTAAATGTCTGCCTGAGAAAGTTCAAAAGTGCCAAAAGAATTTACTGTTTATTCCAGCCAAAACCTGACTTTAGGCCCCTGGCTTGCCTTTTCTCAGAGCCCTTACTTTAGAAAACTTCTGATTGTAAATCCTTTCTCTGTCCATTTGAGAGGTATCTTCTACCACCCAGGAATATCTTTCCCAAAGACCTGAGAGTCATCCCTTTGAAATGTAACCATCAAGAAAGATAGGGTCGCTGTCTCCCAGTCACTATGGAAGGGTAGGAACCTAACTTTGTTAAGTACCAGTTAGCAAACACAGACGCCCTGATCATATTGATCAACCTCCTACCCCACAAATTTCCCTCAGCATTTTTCCTTTATCACTTCCCAGCTTTTAAAAAGCCTCCTGCCTTTTGTTTCAGTAGAGCTGAGCTCTGTTTATCTAAAGTCTCCCTTACTGCCTAATAGCCTGAATAAAATCAGTCTTGCCACCTTTAACAAAGGTCCAGCTCTATTTTTGATGCCATGAATTGACAAGATCAAAGTTGTACAGCAGGTTTAAGACATGCCATTTAGGGATAAGAGATAAAAGAAGAAGGGAAGGTATAACTGAGGATATGAAACTCTATATTATTTAGGGGGTCATCTCAACTGATTTTTTAATATATTTTATTAATTTATAATCATTTTACAATGTTGTGTCAAATTCCAGTGTAGAGCACAATTTTTCAATTATACATGAACATATATATATTCAGATCCATTTATTCACCTGAGGTTAATGTGGAGGCATGTGGAGAAGGGACAAGGAGAAAACAAGATGAGACTAGGGCACAGTGAGAACATTTGGTTATGGGCTAATGTTTCCCAACTAAGGCTGAACTGAAGGCATCTCAAAGTGTAACAGATAATGTTATTGGACTAACTTTGGGGGCGGGGCTAATTACCTCATGATAAAGATTATAGCTTGCTGGACCAATTAGACACCCAGAATCCTAAGGTTAGAGCCTCTGATTATGTGCTGTCACTGTTCTCCATGGAAACAGTGATGTCATGAAGGGTGAGTTCTGGGACCAGCTGGTGGGCAAGCATTTAGGAGAGTATGGAGGGTTGAAGACAGCAGCAACATCTTGAGTCAGACTGGAAGGGTCATCACAGCATCCAAACTGACCAGAAAAAATCATTCCAAGGTCCTCTGAAACAGCCTATTCTTCAACTACAAAGGTAGGGACATCTTCTGACTTCTTTTTGACTAGCTGAGGGGGTGTCTTGATGGTGAAGTGAAACTACAGAAGCTGCTAAGGCAGCCTCCAACTTCTCACTTTAATACTTTTATTCAGGGTACCCAGAGAGGACTTTGATTAACATTTCTCTGTTTCTTCCTAAATCCAGAGGTCTCCTGCCACATAACTCTGAATCTCTAGAGGGAAACCCAAAGACAAATAAGCTAAGATGTGAAAATTAATACTATTTTGTTCACAGAGGCTGGTGGTAGTTCTGCATGTGAAAATTACAGACTGCCACTAAAACTGGTAACTAACATGACTAGATTGTTCTGGAATTATCTAGCATAAAGAGGAAAGAGAAAGGAGGGCTTAAGGGGCTGTGAGCTGGGCAAAATGTAAAAGAAATATATGTACCCTTCTAGACAGAATAGGAAAAAATGTGTGGTACAGTAGACAGACTGATGTGCTTTTTTTTTTTAATTTTTAAATTTTTTTGGTAATAGAGGTAGTGGGGATTGAGCCACTGAGCTCTACCCTCCCCCCACTGTGGTACTTTTGATCTGAAGGGCTGCTGAGTTTGCCAGCCTGCCCCACCTTTGCTGAGGTCACCACAGGCATTATGATCCAACAAACTCTGTTGTCATGCCACAGGGTCAAAGGCAGCAGACAGAAGACCGGCTGATCAGTCTCAACTCAACAGCTGACTGGGGTGGCAGCCAGCTGCAGGTGCCCAAGAACTTGGCACAGCCCACTTCCATCTCAAGGGGCACATCTCCCTCTGGGTGGCACATTTTCAGCTAAAGTCTAAACTAACTTCATTATCAAGGTAGTAAGTTTATAAATTTTACTTTTTTTAGTTTTTTTTTAAGGATTTCAACTGAGGCTACATTCAGATCACATGAGGGACCTCTATGGCTCCCTCTTTTTTTTTTTCTAGGCTAGTGATCTCTAGCCTTTGAAAAAAAGAAATTCCCCCTTCTGAGGGTGGGGAAAGCCTCTTTCTAAAATTTTTTCTGGGGATTTCTAGAGATTCTTGAAGGGAGAGTCCAAAAAGATCTAGGAGGATAGGATGGGAGGGGATGGTAAATGGTTGAAAAGTAGTATTATCCTGTGAAAGGACAGCCATTAGAGGATAGTTGTTATAAAAATGTTGAGAGGGAGAGAGAGCCAGAAGGAGGGAGAGGGAGGAGGGGAAGAATGGAGGTGGGAGGGAGAATGGAGGTGGGAGAGAGGGAAAATGGAGGTGGGAGGGAGAGGGGAAGGGGGAAGAGAGGAAGGGGAGGAAAAGAGGGGAGAGAGAGGAGGGAGGAAAGAGGGGGAAAGGGAGGGAAGGTAGAAGGGAGGAAGGGAAAGGAATGAGGGAGGAAAAGGGAGGGAAGGATGGAAGGCTGAGGGAGGGAGGGAGAAGGGAGAGGGGAGGAGTGGAGGGAGGGAGCTAGGGGTTAAAGGGGTCTCCAGTTTGAAGGAACTTAAGGGAAAGGAATTCAACAGCCCTCTAATACTTGGCCAAAGGGGTTTCTCTTGTTAAATTTAAAAAATAAAGTAGACCTGAGGTCTTACAGAGCAAAAATCAGTCAGTGGCTTCAGCCATTTCCTTTTTACCTTTAGTTCCAGGCTGGGGGTGGGGGGATGGGGTGGGGTTGGGGGGTGTTGAAGGAAATTGGCAGAGATTATATTCTCTTTCAAAAGTAAAATTCAGCTTTGCCCTCTGGGGTCAGGGTCTGGTCTTCCCTCAGACCTCTCTGTATCTTAGATAAAAACCATATATCAGCCTTTCAGATTTATTTGCTTTCTCTTTCCAGATGTCTGAAGATATTGACTGGTTACACAGCCACAGGGGCGTATGCAAGGTCGACCTCTACAGCCCAACTGGACAGCAAGATCAAGACCGGAAAGTGGTAAGAAACAAAATAACTCCTACCAAGGAGTGGAAAGCATTGGCTTTTGGGTACAAATATCCTGGGGCCCAGGATAGACTAGTGGAGAGTGATATGGTGAATAATCCAAGCAATCAAGCTCAAAGTCTGTGGGGGACCAGTGTTCTCATACATCACACAGGGACAATGGAGGGAGGGGCCAGATGAGGAGTGATGTAAAGGACCTGGGGAGGGGAGGGTGGGGGGAGCCTGAGAGGAGCGAGGGGTGGGGGTTGCCTAGTTACCAGCCTTTATTACCTCACACTTCTGAAGTCATACTAATGTCACCTAGCTACCAGTAAGTTACTCTCAAGTGCGACCCCCTATTTCAAGTGATTTATATAGTATTTCACATTTTTTTCATGTTCAAGCATCACTCATGATATTACTTCCAATGTATTTCTGCAGCATTTTAAAAATTGACTTACGTTTCAAAATTACCATCACCCTAAGCAATGTTATCCATAAGACCAAAGGTTTGATGTTCTAGTATGTATTTTACCTAATGAACCACAAGAAATGCACCTATTAAACACAGAAATGTTTAACCAGGTACCACCTAAAATCATGTATATCATCAATAGTAAAAATACCACCTTTTGGCAATATTTGCATAATAGAGCCAGGAGCCAGGAGAATCGAGTTCTAATAAAAGTTCTACTTCTGAGTCTGTGTCATTTGGGCAAGCCACCTCTTTCCTCAGTTTTCTCAATAAATGCATATATTGAATGTCGGGCCTCTCTCACACAGGTAGGTATTCTCATTTATGAAATAGAGTTATGTTAAGATTCTGTCTGCCTAATAAAAATCAGAACCTTGTTTAGTGAGTACTTAACTGTGTGCAGGCATGCTACTAAAAGCTTTACAGGCACTAAATCAATCCTCACAAGAACTTTATAAGGTAGGTGCTATTCTCATGTCCCAGGAAGAGAGATAAAGACCTTTTTCTCTAGAATTTTTCTCAATTCACCCTCCTGATTTGATGCAGATATGCTTTGTTGATGTGTCTACTCTGACGGTGGAAGATAAAGATTCTAAGGTGGGTATTCCCCGCTCCCTTGGGAGTTGGAATGGGCGGGAAACTGCTGAGAGGGTTATCAGGGAGAACATGATAGGGAGAGGTTGTGGCAGAGGGTGGGAAGGTGGAGGGGACTCAGGCAGAAAGCCATCATTCTCATGAGCTCACAATCCCTGGTTCAGAATTTCCAGTCACTCTGGATACCAAATCTCATTTTAGAAGCCACTGATGTCACTGGTAGGGCCAAGAGAATGATGGCATGTCAGAAAAGTGGCGGGGGAGGGGAACCCCATCCAAAAGATTGATGGTTCCTGAGACCAATGGCTTTGTGAATACCTTCAGCAAGGTTGGGAGGGAGTGGTTATTTGTGAAGGGAACTTTATCTCAGTCTTTATAGACTAACTAGCATTACCAGCCTACTTTTCCTTCAGAAAGAAAAGGGATAATAGGAGACAGGACATCCATGCCTGAAAGTGGTAGCCTAGGCAGGGGCCAGCTTGGAAAAAATCTCAGAGCAACTGTTCATGAGAATCTTGCCCCTTAATTCCACAGGATGCCGCTGGTTCCAGTTCAGAAGGTGAATTAAACCTGGAGCATCTGGAAGAAAAAGAGATTATAGTGATCAAAGATACTGAGAAGCAAGACCAGTCTAAGGTACATACTTAGCCTCTGAGTCTACCCTTTCTTGGTTCCAGAGCCCATTGCTGAATCTGAGGACTCTGGTTCAGAGACAGTAAGAGAACTATTGTCAAATAGGTTCCCAAATTCGAATAATATGACATTCTAGAGAACACAGGCCCAAGTTCACAGTCACGGTAAGTTCAATGCCCAGGTATCTCACAATGACACAAATCACAAAGGCTCAGAATGCCCTTTCCTGATTTCAAGTAGCTACTTCAAATAGAATCTTGCTACACTTATCCTAACAAAGATATGGGCTTACACGAAAGATCCATTGCAATGTTCTTTGTGGCTTGTAATGGACTTGTGTGTCCCACATTGCCCAGTGTCCAACAACAAAGAGGATATGGAGAAGAGACAACAATGAAGGAAAACTATAGTTGCCTTGTCTCCACCCTGTTGTTTAAGGGATTAACCAGGCTGTTGGGTAGCATAAAGTTAGAAGCAATTACACTTATGCACCACTGTCACATACAGAATCCTTTTTTGTGTAAATATCCTCAATTCCATCTGTTAGGCAAGTTTTGGCAGGGGGAGGTGGCCACAGGAGAACATGACAAGTCACTCTTACTTGTCAGAACATGACAAGTCCTCCAGTCCTACAAGCCTGGAGGAGCTGATATTGGACCGGGATATTTGGCTCTAGGGCAAAGGAGTCAAATATTTCTTGTTGTGTGTTCCTGGGTTCATATTATAACCAGAAACGTCATTTCTGGCTCCAGATGCCTTTGGAGTGATGAGAGTGGCCCCTGAGGAAGGGGAAAACAGTTACAAAATACTCTCCACAGAGTGTTAGGTTCAGTTAGGAGTGGTCAACTCCATTTGGGGGTCTCAGTAAAGGGATAAATTATAGCTGGTATTTTTAAAAGAGCTACTCAAATTTACAACACACGATGCAGATCCCCTTGATTGTCACTGAAGCCCATTTGCAAAAAGTGGGCTTTATGACCTCATGTTTCCAGGAATTCAGTGATGATGCAATGAATGGGGGATAGAGGCCAATGGTACTTAGTGTTGAGTATAAGATGTGTACACAGTACATACACACAAATCGAAACATGGGCATACACAGTCACAAGTATGGATATACACATATACATTTACACACAGTGACACACACATAGATATATACATTAATATACATTAACAAAAAAGAATTTATACAAGCAATGTCACACACATGCCTGGCTACATGTGACACTGAGAATCACACACAAGCACTGAAATGACAAACTTATACGGTGACCTAATCATAACAATGATTACACACATATACAAAGACATACAGTTATACAGAGTCAGAGGCACTGATGTACCCACATGTGACACACATAAACATCCATGTATACATTTAAGCACACCACGCATAACCTCACATTCAAGTTCACACATACAAGCCCTGATCAAAACACAGAGACCATACAGACTCTGGTACAGGCATACACACTTCTAAATATACCTCATGTTTATACACACACATACAAACTTAAACAAAGTGACACATGTTCACTAACGCACGTTTGTATACATTGATACACACATTGGCACAAACACAATGACATCCCCACTCATGTACTCAGACATACTCAAACAGCAGGGTGTGTGCAACACTGACACACGTTGTCAATCATTGGCATAGTACATAAACACAACAAAAAATGGTACCCACTATAGTGACATACACAGTCATTGTACAACTGCCTGCTTATACATATTCATATTTTAAATATACATACTCATTAATATACATGATACATTATATATAAATCTATTAATGAGTATGTAAATACATGACTATATGCTTCAGCATATCTAAATACATTTATAGCTGTGTGATACACGCTATTGGATTTATATTTATAAACATATATGCAGATCACTCTAATATTTACATATTCAGAGACACACTGATATACACATGTTTTTACATTCACACACATGTACAAAATGTACATACTCACGTGCATATGCTGGCCTATGTAGTGGACATATATATACAATGAGTATTGATGTCAACACATTGTTACACAAGCTTACACACAGTCACATCGCACATGGGCACTGACATAGGCATATGCACACACACACACAGATGGGCACATGTTCATACACTAACAATCCAGACTACCATGTTCACACTCATTAATTGCTATATTGACATGCATACACACACACAATAGACACACTGACACATTTCTGACACATATTGAGATAAGCACACATACTCAGATGAAATTGACAAACATGTTGATAGCACTTGTGTATAGTTAAGTGTACAAATGTATATATGCTTTTGTTGCTGCCACTGGTGCTCAAACATGCGTTAATGGATATAATTGTATGTTACACGCCCACGCAAATTCTCAAGGCCAGATCCCTAATGTGTACACTTTACAACGTATCGCTTCTAAATAAAGAAGTAACCTACCCAAACTCATGGATAGGTGTTCTTCTTTTTTTAGACCGAGGGATCTGTGTGCCTTTTCAAACAAGCTTCCTCTAATCCTGTAAGTGTTCTCAACTGGCTTCTCAATGACCTTCAGAAGTATGCCCTGGGTTTCCAACATGCACTAAGTCCCTCAGCCTCCAGCTGTAAACATAAAGTAGGAGACATAGAGGGAGAATGTCACAAAATATCCTCTGGGAACTGCTACAGCGTCTATGCTGATCAACTGAACATGGATTATGTGGCCAATGGACCTCAGAGCCTACGTCTAGAAAAGACAGCATCTAAAAACACCAACAATAACCAGAGCCCTTCCAGCCCACCAGCCAAATCTCCTAGCAATCAGAGGTCAGTTGTCTCCCCTGATGGAGAATGTTCTATGGACGACCTTTCCTACTATGTCAACCGACTGTCTTCTCTGGTGATCCAAATGGCCCGTAAGGAAATCAAGGAGAAGTTGGAAGGTGGAAGCAAGTGTTTCCATCATTCAATCTACCCACCCACTGGGGACAAAGGGAAAAACAGCCCTCGCAGTGCTGTGAGCAAGATTGCTTCCGAAATGGCCCACGATGCTGTGGAAGTAACCTCTGCAGAAATGCGAGGCACTAAAGAGGAGTGTAGGGATGGCCGAAAAACCTTACTGTATAGTGAATTATCCAACAAGAACAGGGGTGGAGACAAACAAATATGTCAGCGAGATAGCAAAGAATTTGCAGATTCCATCAGCAAAGGACTTATGGTTTATGCAAATCAAGTGGCATCCGATATGATGGTCTCAGTTATGAAGACCTTGAAAGTTCATAGCTCTGGAAAGCCAATTCCAGCCTGTGTGGTCCTGAAGAGGGTGCTGTTAAAACACACCAAGGAAATTGTGTCCGATTTGATTGACTCCTGCATGAAGAACCTACATAATATCACTGGGGTACTGATGACGGACGCAGATTTTGTCTCTGCTGTCAAGAGGAATCTGTTCAACCACGGGAAACAAAATGCTGCTGATATCATGGAGGCTATGCTGAAACGTCTGGTTAGTGCTCTTCTTGGTGAAAAAAAAGAGACTAAGTCACAGAGCTTAGCATATGCAGCCTTGAAAGCCGGCTCCCATGATCCCAAATGCAAGAATCAAAGCCTCGAATTCTCCGCTATGAAGGCCGAAATGAAGGGGAAGGACAAAAGCAAAATAAAACCAGACGAGTGCAAGTCACTGACCAGTGCTGAGAAAGTGAGCGAACATATCCTCAAGGAAAGCCTGACCATGTGGAACCAAAAACAAGGAAATCAAGGCAAGGTGGCTAGCAAAGCATGCACCAGTAAGGACGGAAAAAGGGAGATCAGCCCTTCCACAGATTCACTGGCAAAGGACTTGATAGTCTCTGCCCTTATGCTGATCCAGTACCATCTGACCCAGCAGGCGAAGGGCAAAGATGCACTTGACGATGAATGTCCTACCACAGGCTATATGACCCAGAGCACCCAGTATGAAAAGTGTGGAGGTAGCCAAAGTGCCAAGGCGCTCTCAATGAAACATCTAGAATCTCAGGGTGCACCTGGGCCATCCACCTCTCTGAAGGAGAATCAACAGCTGGACTCCCAGAAGCTGGATATGTCCAACATTGTCCTCTCACTGATTCAAAAACTGCTCAATGAGAGCTCCTTCAACGGTGAGGATCTGTGTGAAAGTGACACCAAAAGTTCTGAGCCCAGGGCCAACAAAGCTACTTCCATGTCCAAGAGGCCTGACAAAGGGGAAGACCAATGCCAGGACAATCAAGAACTTGACCTTATGAGTGGGATGAAGCAGGTGAATCGACAGTTTATCGATCAACTGGTGGAATCTGTGATGAAGCTGTGCCTTATCATGGCTAAGTACAGCAACAATGGGGAAGCCCTGGCTGAGCTGGAAGAACAAGCCGCCTTGGCCAACAACTCCAACTTCCAGGCAGGTGGCCCCAGATGTAGTCACGATAGCGCTATGTCACAGAACTATCCAGATGCTCCTGGCCCTGAAGTCATCGTCAATAATCAGTGCTCAACAAGCAGCTTGCAAAAGCAGCTCCAGGCTGTCCTGCAGTGGATTGCCGCCTCCCAATTCAACGTGCCCATGCTCTACTTCATGGGGGACGATGATGGACAACTGGAGAAGGTAAGCAATGCAACAAGGAACAAGACGAGAGGGTTGGAATGGGGAGGAGTCAGGGAGCCCGAGAGCAGCCCATTTTTTAAGTCTATACTTTATCCTATGACTTGTGAATGACTCCTACCTCATAAAGACACCAAAGTGATGAACCATGAACTAAGTGGGACTCTGGACACCTCAAAGCCTGTGCACTTCCAATAGGAGGAGGGTGAAATGAGCTCATCTAATCAGTGGTCCTTTCAACATACTATTTAGAGCAGTTTTTTAAGTCTTATGTCTTGTACACACACACACACACACACACACACACACAAAACACAACTGTGTTTCCTACATTAGATGGATTCCAGAGAAATAAAATACTAAACCAAATTACTTTCAGTCCAGGACCCAAGCTCAGGCAATCCTCCCTATTTCCAACCTCAAACACCTCCAGTCCTGGACCTATGGCAGCCTTTAATCCTAGAATCCTGGGCAGGAAGGTGGGTGGGGGGTAGTTCACTTTAGCCCTCTGGGTCCCGGCTCCAAAAGCATCATGTGACTCATGCTATCTCTGCTCTCTCTCCACAGCTTCCTGAAGTTTCCGCTAAGGCAGCGGAGAAGGGATACAGTGTTGGAGACCTTCTTCAAGAGGTCATGAAGTTTGCCAAGGAACGACAGCTGGATGAAGCCGTTGGAAACATGGCTAGGAAACAACTGCTAGATTGGCTGCTCACTAACCTGTGAGCTAACAATTCCTTCACCTCCTCTCCATTAACCCCCCCAACCCCAGCAGAATTCCATCCCAGCTGGAACACCCCCCCACCATCAAGCCAGTGAACTACATGCTACATGATTGTATTTCCCAATGCATCTGAACAGCTGAACTGTGCAAATACAGGGTGTCCAACAAGCTGGGCAAGAACATGAATAAAAAAATAAAAAAATTGTGTCATTGTTTTCTTGGTCAGATATATGTGAGGCAAGGGATGGGAAGGGTCCAATTTCAAGGACTGGCGATGGGGGGGAGGGTGTAGCTCAGTGACAGAGCATGTGCTTAGCCTGCACAAGGTCCTGCATTCAATCCCCAGTACCTCCATTTAATTAATCAATTAATTAATTAACCTAATTACCTCCCCCTAAAACAAACCAAAAATAATTTTATTAAAGAATAAAAAAACCTCAGGGACTGGTGATACAGTGTTGGACTTGTGTCCAAATATCACCCTGGGTTCTTTTCTGAGCGCCCAAGACACAGCGATAGAGCTCATGTTCAAGTTCCTGAGTAATCTGATTTATCCAAACCTCAGTTCACAAGCTATTTAGAGTTTTGCCACCTATGGCCTCCCTGTTTCTCCCAGAATCGCACACCTAACTTGATAAACCACCCCCACCAAATCCCAAGAATGCAGCTTTCTTGGTTACTTTCACGAGTTTAAGGATGGGCTAGCTCAGATGAGAAACAAACCGAAGAAATGGACACACATACACTCCCAGTGTTCACAGCACATGGCTAAATACTATCTAGAACTACAATGGAACCTGATCCTCCCCCAAGTGTAAATAAAGCTTCCTTATATGTCATTTCCTTCAATTGATATTTCATTGTTTTCCTGCAGTCTGGGAGAAAAGTTTTCCAAGAACAAAGCTACAGAATGGTAAATTGCTCAGATCCACCCTATGTGAATCTCAGTGTCTCCTTTGAGACTAGCACTAAATTCTCAGATTTGCTGTGTGCTTCTCAGAAGTCAATCACAATGCTATATAATTCACTGCAAATCAGATCAAAATAGTGCTTTCAACCCCGTGATCCTCTGTTAGCTAGTTTGCTATGGCATACCTTGGCACCTCTGAAGTGCTTGTGGCTTGGCAGAACACACATGGGATGTGGCATCCTTCTGGACTCAAACATTAAAGCTTTTTCTTTTAATAGAGGTACTGGGGACCCAGGACCTCACGCATGCTAAGCACGCACTCTACCACTGAGCTATACCCACCCCTCCCAGAAGTTAAAGCTTTTGGCTCTTACTAGTTGTGTGGTCTTAGAGTCACCTAGATAGACCCTGAGCCTTTTTCTTTATCGGTAAAATATAGACAAAAATTACCCTCACTGTTTAGAAGTTACACTAGAGGAATGGATGGGCTGATGCTTTGCCAGGTGAGTCTTGTTACAAATTAGATCCAGGAAGGAGGCGGAACCTCTCAAAGCCCTAACACAGCTGCAAGTTCTCTTGATACATTTCCAGGCTGAAAGCAAGATTCTCTTGAGTGTGGGACCCAGAGAGTCACATGTGGGGGGAGGTAAGAAACCCAGGGGCAAACTTCACCAACTTTTCTGCAAAGGCAGGACCTTTAAAACTCCCCAGCCCTGATGAAAGCTAATCCAACCTTTTCCAGTTATATCCCACCCTATGAAAAGCTTTGGAGTTGAACCACCACAGATCCTTCTCTTTGTCCTTGAAGAAAATCCTTAATAAACAAATCCTGGGACCCAGGCTGCGTTTCTGATGACGCAATCCTTCCTGAGCACAGCTGGGTCCCCTAGTAGTTTACTTCCTTGATTAACTTGGCTCTCGACTTGCTCCTGATTTTTATTATGAGGCGGCCTTGGGGATTCCTTGGAACGTGGAAATAGAGCAAAGGAAGTTACATGTTCTGTTAAATGAGAGGGGTAGGGGCCAAATGGTCTCTAAGGGCCCTTCCAGCTCTGACATTTGACAATTCTAAGAGTTTCTCTTCCATAACTTCTCAGGGAAACTGGCGTGGATGAGGTAAGAGCAAGGTGAGGAAACTTGATTTTTGCCAGAGCTAACTGACAGGCTCCAGTAGAGACAGGAAAGCTTCGGGCCACAGAGGGCCCTGACAAGGGTCTGGAGGAGCTCAACAGTCCTTGGGGTTTATACATGGAGGGTGAGACCCTGGCCTTTGACCTCTCTGAATAGAGAAGAGATCCCAGGCTTCCTATTGGCAATATGGCCATGCTCGATGCCAGCCGCTGGAAGTGGAAAAGGACTTCTGCTGAGCTGAAAGCCCCTTGTATAATAGGAAAGGGACAAGAGGAACAGAAGAAGGGAAAGATGATTCTTTCCCTGGCAGGCCATGTCACTAGTTTGGTACCTCTGACAGTTTTAATCTTTCTGAACATCAGAAAGTTGGGAGCAGAACTCACGTGGTTGGTTACCACAGGGCCAGGCCTAAGCTGAGGTGAGGCAAGAGGGACACTGGCCTCGGGCCAACTTTAAGGGGCACCAAAAAATCTCAGTAATCATGCTAAATAGCTTTGGGGGAAGGTATAGCTCAAGTTGTAGAGCACATGCTTAGCATGCCCCAGGTCCTGGGTTCAATCCCCAGTACCTCTTTTAAAAATAAACCAAATGCTCCCCCCCCAAAAAAAAATCTTTAAAAAATAGTTTCAAGGCACCATTTAAAAAAATCAAAATTAATGCACAGCTAGGGGAGGGTATAGCTCAGCAGTAGAGCACATGCATAGCATGCATGAGGTCCTGGGTTCAATCCCCAGTACCTCTATTAAAACTAGATAAATAAACAAACAAACTGAATTGCCAAAAAAAATTAATGCAGAGTATCAAAATGTCAGAAATTGGAATACAGAGGATTAGTCACAGGGCTATGCCAAAACACAATGGAGCACGAGGCAAAAGAGAAAACTGGGAAGACTGATGTTATGGGAGGACCGCTGCATGGGAGATTGCCAAGGCAGGATTTAGAGATGGTATTGCTCTGAAGGCCTGCATGAGTACAAAAAAGCAACGATGAATTAAATCCCTGCCTAAAGAATTTAGGAAGGGAACAAATAATAAATCCAACAAGTTTAGGAATGGGGAAATCAAATTTGGAGCAAGGAAAACAAAGCAGAGAGAGAAAGCAAAGTCTCACTTAAACCTTAAAAAACTAATCAGAGGTGACGAGAGGAGTATTGGGAGTGTTTTCTCTCTTGCTTAACCTGAGTCTATCTTTTCAAACAAAACCTCATATTAGATTCATTCTGGTTAAAAACAGGAACCACTCAAGATTGCCCCTGTTAAAATTCTACTTTAAAATAGTTCTAATAATGAAACAAGAAAAATAAGTAAAAAGTAGAAATATAGGTGCACTAGAAATAAAAATGCCACCTTTGCCAGTGATATATTTGTAGATCCATGAAAATCAAATCCCCAAATACCAGAGGTAATGAATGAGCTTTGCAAAGGTATAGGATAAAATATACTTGATACTCATGAGCTGGAAGAATTTGCCATCAACTATAAAACAATTCCAGCTGCTTTCTCCCCACTGATTCAGAAATATGTAAAAAGTTCCGTTCCCCTACACTTTGTGCAAAGACACCGCTAGGTCTCTGTGGTGTCAGAACATGAAAAAAATCTGACAGGATCTATTGAATTTCTACATCCTAGACACTCAGCCAGAAAGAGGAGGATCTAATTACCATAGTGACAATATTAAACACTTAGGTATTAAAGAAGGCAAAAATGTATCTTCTTACAGAGCACTTACTGAGGACCAGACACTACTAGGTCAGGTTTTTTTTAATCTTTAAAAAAACTTTTTATTATTATTTTGCCACTGTGGAGATAATTAGGTTTATTTATAAATGGAGGCACTGGGGATTGAACCCAGGACCACGTGCATGCTAAACATACTCTCTACCACTGAGCTACATAGAGGGTCAAGTTTTAAAGGCCTTTTCTAAGATCACATGATCAGTAAGTGGGAGAGTTGGGGTTCAAACCCAGGTTTGCCTCCTGTCAAATACTCTGCTTTTTTCTATTCTGTCACATCAGCTTCCCACTGATTTAGAATCCATGTTTATTAAAAAAAAAAAAACCTATAATACATGAATGAGAAAAAGAAAGGAAAACAGCTAAGTAGAAAAATAAACCAGGCTCCTGACTAGAAAAACTAAATAAAATTTAAAAACTAAATAAAATAAAACATATTCTGATTCATCATAGAGGTTCCATATAATGCCAATTTAAATCTTTATGGGTAGTCTCAAAGTATCTCTAAATACTTATTAATTGTGAAGGGGAAAAGAATAACTTTGCAATGGATGAGCCAGTAACAGCTTAATTATGTGATCAAGATTAACATCATCAATAAAGACATATTGGTATCACATACCTCCTGATATAATGTCAACAGAAAGGCATGTCACCTCTATGGAATTCTTGCCCCAAAACCCATAACCCCAATCTAATCACGAGAACCTACCAGATAAACCTAAATTGAGGACATTCTATAAAATATCTGACCAGAATGGACTCCCAAGAGTCATGAGGGAACATTTTAGAGTTATGAAAATATTAATTATATATCTTGATAGGGGAGACATTTAACACAGATATATACATTTCTATCTAAATTATATCAATAAAGTTTATTTTAAAATATATTTTGGGGGGTGTGTATAGCTCAGTGGTAGAGTATATGCTGAGTATGCACAAGGTCCTGAGCTCAATTCCCAGTACCTCCATTAAAAAGTCATAATAATAAATAAAATAAAATATATTTCAACTTAATACCTGTAAAAATAAAATCCCCTTCCACTGTTCACAAGCTTCTTTGATCTTCTGCCTCTTTCCAGGAAGTCTCCAATTTAGCAAGACTTTCTGGCTTTGGGCTCTCAGCCACCCTGAACTTGCAGCCCTCTGTCCTGTTCCTTCCACTGGTCTGTGGTGGCCCAGAGCGGGACCTTGGGAGCTTCCTTTTTATGAGAACTTCCCTCCCAGATCTCAGCTCTATATCCAAGGGGTGAAGGTTTTCAGTTTAACTCCTTCTTGTCATAGAAGTCTCCTCAGAAAAGCCTTCCTTCACCACCCTATCACCCAGTTACTCTTTATTCCATGACCCTGTTTTCTTTTCATCACACTAACTGATACATCCTTTTGATCATTTTTTACTTGCCTACAACTGTCTCTTTCCACTAGAATGGTAACTCCAGTAGGACAGGGACCTCCTGTCTTGTTCACTACTGTATCCTCAGTGCCCAGCACAGGGCCTGGTACATAGTAGCCATTCAATAAATATTTATTGTATCAATAATGACCCATTTCAGTGTTCCCTGGTGGGGGGAAATAACACTAAATGGGGAGTCAGAACGTTTTCCACTAACCACAGCCACTCAATGTTTCTTAATCACTTAATCTTGCCAAGTATCAGTTTCCTCACCTCAAAACTCAGACTGCTAGTCATGATGCTAATCATATCTTTCAATATCTACCTCTCTGGAGGTGCTGGGCTGGTCAAAGAGGCAAGCAAGGTGAAAATGTTTAAAAACCAGGTCTAAATGTGCCCATTAAAGTTTCACTGCAAAATAATAAGAAGAATGTCTAACTTATACTATATGCCAGGCATTCACATAAGTGCTTTCCACTATTTTGTCCTTTAATCCCCTCAACAACCCTATGAGGTAGATGATCTTATTATCCCACTTTTCAGATGAGGCAACTGAGGCCCAGAGAAGTGGAGTCACCTGCTCCAGTTTACACAGTTCAGAAGGGATAGAGTTGGTATTCAAACACAGATAATCCTGGCTCCAAAGCTCCCACTCTGTCCTGCTTCACAGAATATATGGACTTTTTTTGTAATGTCACATGTCAGGATAAGTCCTGGCATAGTGCAGAATTGAGCAGACACACCTAAGAGGTGCTAGGAACCTCAGGAGTGGGGTGGATGGTTGGCTGGAAGGAATCCAGGCTGGTGGATAGGCAGAGGTCACCAAAGGGTATTGCAGGCAAAGCCAGGGCCCAGAAGAAGGCCAAAAGCTACCCCCAAAGCTCTAGGCATCTCAACAAGTAAGCAGACACAGCTACTGGGACTCATGGAGTATCCTCAAGTTCAAACAGAGGTGATGCTCAAAATGCGTCCTCTCAGGACAAACCGGTAATTCACATTTGTTCACAGTCCCCAGGGCTGCTACCATTAGAGGGTGGGTCCCAGGGTGGGGGTGGGGGGAACCAGAGTGAAAAACCAACTCCAGACAAGCTGGCACACATGTTCCCTGGGAGAAACAAGGGTGGCCCCTGATGGCGTCTATTTAGCGTTCCCAAGAGTCAGGCTGCACAAGGCAGGGGTCAGGGTGTCGGGGGGAGGCCTTATGGAACACTTGAGGTGCTTAGGGCATTTGCCAATGAATATGAAAGTTACTTTAATACTTTAACAGCCAGTAGGGCTGTACTGGTACGCAAAGTCTGAATGTCAACCCTACTTTCCCCTATTTCTCAAGCCTCAGGGGCTGGCTAAAAATTGAATCTGAGGTAACATCGGAGGTGAATCCAGCTGAGGGAAGGGTGGAAGGGATGGAACCCATGAGCTGCTCCTGGCTCACACAGCCCTATCCTCGCTTTGATCAGACTGAATTATAATGTCCTGTTTACATGTCTGTCTTTCCTATAGACTGGAAGTTGCACATAGTAAATGGAGGCGGAGGGCCTCCCCCTACTGGGCACCTAGCCAATCAATGTTTGTTGAGTAACAACTAACATGGGTTGTGTGCTGACTTCTTGCCAAACCTCTCATCTGATCCTTATGGTCCCTCTCTTGGTAGCCCCTTTTTGCAACTGATGAAATGAAGGGCCAAGGAGATCAGAAACTTGCCCACAACTGGGATTAAGCCCAGGCAGCCTGATTCTGGATTCTGGTTCTTAAGTACTGTACTTGATTTGTGGCTGGGTGGGTGGCCATACGTCTGCGAACATTCAGAGATGAATAAAGCGTGGCTTGTTTAGGGAGACGTATGTGGCTGGGATGTAGGGTATAAAGGGGAAGGGATGAGTGACAGAGCTAGAAAATTCAGCTGGCATCCAACTGCAAAGGGCCTTGTATATCATGTTTAAAATGTTGGACTCACTTCTAAGGTCAATGAGAAACCATTTGAAAGGTCGGAGCCCGGCAGTTTCAGGGTGAGATTTATGTTCTGGAATGCTGACTCGGTCTGCTGTGGGATGGATGGATTGGAGGGAGTGCTGCTCAACTGTTATTTACTTCCTTTGTTTATTTCTAGTTTTTTCTACCCTTTCATTTTTCATTTTTCAAATGCCAACCTCCCTGGACTGTACTGAAAGTTAAAAGGATTTATCCACATCTGGGCCGGCACATCTCTTGAGGGGTAGGTGGGGGAGGTAAAGGGTACTTCTTATAACTGGCAGGAAGACCCCAGCTATGATGGAGCCCATTGGTGAAGGATTTTCACTTACCTTCCCTAAGGCTGCACTTGGTCTCACTGCCTCTATTTGACACTCTCACTCCCATCAGATGCTAAGAACATTAGACTCCAGACTCCCACCCACCCCCAGATGACAAATGGGTGGATTTTTCTTCTGACCCTGAAGTGGTTTCACACCACACCCCCCAGAAACAATAAATCCTGTCCCAGAACTCGCCAGAGGGAGAAGCAAAGTCAAACACCCTGACCTGCTAACCTTCCTCTCAGGGGTTGGCTAGCATTGGTCTCCCCGAAGTCTTGTTTTTGAAAAAGAAATTTCTCCAGCCCGAGATTTCAGGTGCCTGTTGGCTGGCCCTGTGGCACAGACTGTCTGCTGGAGGGAAGAGGGGGTCTGATTTGGCCAGGAAAATCTCTGGCAGAAAATGGTCCACGTCTGAATTGATACAGCAACTTAGTTCTCATCCTGATACAGCTTCTAGACCAGATATACTTTGAATGATTTGTCATATATCTTTATCCTCTTTTGAATATGCTCTTGGGGTTTCTTTCCTACTTCCCTAGCCCTTCCTTCTCCATCTCTCATGGAATCCTCTTTCTCTGCCCATCTAATAAATGGTGGAATACCTCCAGATCCATCCTCAGCATCCTGTTCTCACCACCCCCACTCCTTAGCTATACCTACTTTGCAAAAGATCAGAGGAAGGTCCAGCTGTAACACTGAACTAGTGCAAAGGTTTCAGTCCTGAAGGAAACCAAGAGCCAGAGGAGGCAGTGGTGGGTCTGAGATGAAGTTTCACAGTGGTGCTTCTTTGCTGCGGGTTGGGTGGGGCTAGAACTTTTAAAATGCGGAGACCTAGGTCCCACCCAGGGAAAGTCTTCATTCCTTAGTTTGGAGCTGCAACACAGACATGTGTATTTTGAAAAATCTTTAAGAGATGCTCTGGGGGATATAGCTCAGTGGTAGAGCACATGCTTAGCATGCATAAAGTCCTGGGTTCAGTACCCAGCATCTCCACTAAAAAAAAAAAAGAGAGAGAGAGAGAGAGTGAGGGATGTTCTATCACTCGTTTTTATTTTGAAGAAATGAAAATCTATAGAAAATTATAAGATTAGTACATTGAGTACCCATATACCCTTTATCCAGTTTCACCAAGTATTAATAGTTTGCCATCTTGTTTTATCTATCTAGCACACAACTGCCTAAAATGGTGAAAGTGTAATTATTATTATATAACATAATAATTATTATTTTGCTGAACTGTTTGAAAGTCAGTTGCAGACATCGAGATATTCAAGTACTTCAGGGTGTACCTCTTAGAAACAAGGTCATTCTTCCATGTATAACTCATATTCACTTTTCCTTAAATATCCCAATAGTGCACTCCATAGACACTCCCCTCCATCCAAAATCCATATACTGCATGTAGTTATCCTTTAGTCTCCTGTCATCTAGAACTGTTCCCCAGCTTTGGCACTGGCCTTTTATGACACGGACATTTTTTGAGTCCAGGCCAGGAGTTTTGAAGAATGTCTGAGAGATTTTGATCCACAGCCAAGATAGAGAACAACTTCAAGAGTATTTGAGTTTAGAGAGATCATAACCAGCCAATGAACTGAAGGGCAGGCCTAGGGCCAAAATAGAGACTTAGGATCTGCATGCAGACTGAATGGAGGTCAGGAGGGAAGTGAAGAAGGGGTGGTGGCTGGGCAGATGGGATGACTTAAAAATAAAAGGTCACGGCCGCTATTCTTCCCAGGGTTACAAATCCTGAAATACACCCAGCAGGAATTCACCAGGTGATTTCTTCAGTCCTCTCACCTGTCTCCTGTGACCCAGGCCCTTATATTGATCTGTCATAGTATTTATTGAACATATGCAGTGTGTCAGGCACTGTTCTAAGCTCATTACATGTGTTACCTCATTGAACTTTTACCACAAGAAACTCTCTAGGAGGCAAGAACTGTGATTGTCCCTATTTTATTTTTTTTAAATTGAAGTAGAGTTGATTTACAATGTTGTGTTAGTTGCAGGTATAGAGCAAAGTGATTCTGTTATCCATACTTTTTTTTTCAGTCTTTTCCCTTATAGGTTATTACAAGATATTGAATACAGTTCCCTGTGCTGTACAGCAAATCTTTGTTGTTTATCTATTTTATATATAGTTGTGTGTATCTGTTAATCCCATACTCTTAACTGATTAAATTAGAAGTGATTGTCCTTATTTGATGGATGAGGAAACTGAAGCCCAGAGGGGTGATAACTTGTTCAGGGTCACACAGCTAGTAAGTGGGATCCTAGAATTTGAACCTAGCAAGTTCTGGCTTCGGAGCCCTCCCTTTTTTTTTTTTTCATTTTATTTTTAAAATTATTATTCAATAAAATTGACTTTCTCGTCTTTTGATTTTCAGTTCTAGGATACAGAACAGTTCCATCATCCCCTCAAAACCTCCCTCCCACTCCCCCTTTATAGCCACACCTCCCCCCACTGCCTCTTATGTTAAGGGTTTCTCTTTTTTCAATTTTTTTTTGGGGGGAAGGGATGTAATTAGGTTTATTTACTTATTTTTTTATGATGGAGGTAGTGAGGATTGAACCCAGGACCTCATGCATGCTAAGCATGCACTCTGCCACTGAGCTATACCCTCCCCAAGGCTTTTTTAAAATTGTGCACCATTAAGGGGGTCTTTCCTACATATTCGCCAACCAGTAGTCAGTTGGGTCCTCGCCAAGGACTGTTAGTTTAGTTTTCCGTCTTTGTTATGCTAATTAGAATCAGTTTAATCCCACCAAAGGTCAAGAGTAAACAGCTTTATTGGCTGCTTTACTGACTTCCTCACATTTCGTCATCTTTCCAGTACTTTCTGGGTCCCCAGACTTCGATTTTTGGTCCTCTGGGCTAAAAATAACCCATGTCCAGGATTAGGATGTTACTGGGAGGGGACAAGTGGGAGGGGAGAAAGAAGGGGTGACAGTAACAAAAAAAAAAGCAATGGGTTTGGGCCCCTGTCTCTTAAAGCTGCTTGTTCATTGAACAGAAAGGAAGGTTCTTCTCCTTCAGAGTTTTGGCTTTGCCATTTCCCATTCCCAGCTGCCCTTCGCCTCTGTGGCCACCCCCACCGTGGAACTACCCGGTGACTGCCATGCAAGAGAACAGAAAAAAGAGGCGGGGGAAGCACCCATGTATTTCCTGCAGTCTCTGGGCCTTAGGATTTCTTTTTGCTACTCCTCCTGAGCTTCCTTCTGGATCTCCTTTTGCACCACTGTGCTTGCTTCCAGTTTTCAGAATGTGTTGAGTTTGTGGCGGGAGATGCTGGAGGAGCAAAAATGGTAAACTCACCACCAGTTTGTTTTTACTTTTATTTCTAGTGTTCTCTGGTCTGTCTGCAGATATTTACAGAGTTCTCAAATAGTTGCTCATGCATTCTGTACAAGTTTTATAGTCAAGTTCAGTGGGGGATAAAGAGAGGTGTGTGTTTACTCCATCGTATCTGCAATCAAAATTCAGCCCTCACCTTTAAACCCCATGCCGTACTGCCTCTCCACATAAATGCCCCATAGATGCTATGATCTCATCATAGGCCAAGTGGATTTCATTACCTATTTATTCACCCACTCTTACCTCTCCCAGTGATCTCTATCTCAACCAGTCCCACTATTGTTTACCCAGTTGTTGAGGCCCAAATCCTGAACAGTGTCTTTGACTCTTCCCTCTCTATAATGGCCACATTCAATCATTCATTGATCTTTGCTTCTCCCTCCTTATTTCCACTATCTTAAATCATTCAAGCCTTTATTCTTTACCACCTGGATTATTGCTACAGTCAACTAATTAGTGTGACAGGCTGCTATGTTTTATTTTTTATTCAACTTCCTACTTTTTATTGGGTATATACATGAAAGCAGAGAAAATTATAAGCTCAATATATTATTGATAAATTATCACTAGCTGAACTTACCCTGATCAAGAAATAGAACATTACCAGCATTCAAAAACTCCTCCTGTGTTTCTCTCAAACACTGTCCCTTCCCTTCTCCCTATAGGTGTCCGCTACACTGACTCTCAACACCACAGCTTGGCTCTGCCATTTTAAAAACTTTGTGTATAAACAGGATTATATTGTACGGATTTTCTTCTGCCTGATTTCCTTAGCTCAACATTATGTTTGTGAGATTTAATCATGTTGCTATGTGTTGTTTTATTCTCACTGCTATATAATATTTCATTGTATGTTAAATCAACCATTTTATGGTTGATGGATATTTGGGTTGTTTCCAGTTTGGGCCTATTAAGAACAGTGCTGTTATGATCCCACTCCTGGGCATGTATACAGAAAAGATGAAAACTCAAATTGGAAAAGATATATGCACCCTAATACTCATAACAGCACTATTCACAATAGCCAAGACTTGGAAGCAACCTAAGTGTCCATCAACAGATGAACAGATAAAGAAGATGTGATATATATAAAATATATATATATACACACACATATATATGATGGAATGTGGTCTATTGATATATATGTGATGGAATATTACTCAGTCATAAAAAGAATGAAATATTGTGATTTGCAGCAATTTGGATGGACCTAGAGATGATCATACTAAGTGAAGTAAGTGAGATAGAGAAAGACAAATATCATATGATATCACTTATATATGTGGAATCTAAATAAAAAGACAAATGAACTTATTTACAAAACAGACAGAAAACAAACTTATGGTTACCAGCGCAGAAAGGTGGGGACATGGAGAGGTAAATTGGGAGTTCAGGATTTGAAGATACACACTGCTATATATAAAATAGATAAACAACAAGGTCCTACTGTATAGCACAGGGAACCACATACAATACCTTGTAATAGCTCATCATGAAAAAGAATGTGAAGAGGAATATATATATATATATATATATATATAAATATAAATGAATATATATATAAATTCATTTATATGTATATAAATGAATCACTGTGCTATAACCAGAAATTAACACAACATTAACACAAACTGACTATATTTTAATAAAAAAGAAATAGAAATTTTAAAAAGAACTTACAATACAAATTGATTCTTTCATAAACTGTTCTTATTTTGTATGACACAAAAAAGACAGTAGTTATTCATGCAAAACTGCTGTGACTGAACTCATTTTGTATTACATGTGGTTTCTCTGGTTCCCACAAGCAATCCAGTCGCATCAGAGCTTTTATTTTAAAAAATTAGAGGCAGAGAGTAGAATCAACTGGAGATGTGGAGAGACTGAGGGAAGGGTCATACTTTCCTATCTCTGCCTCACTGCTTCTCTCCCAAGCCCTGTCTTCTGTTTTCCCCAGATGCCAAATTCCTCTCTCTCTATTATCAGAATTGCCCTCCCTCCTCCACCTTTGTCTCAGTTTTATGCCCTCAGGAGACTTTTTCTCCAGATAATTAAATTATGTATAAAAGAGCATTTCTGAGTTTAAACAAAGCCTCCTTTTTTGACTCCCCTGCCCCCATCCCATTTTTCCCTACCTCCACCAGAGGCAAACGGTATTAGGAATTTAATGTGTAAAGGCTTTTTGGGGGGGAGGGGTTGGGGAGGTTATTAGATTTATTTATTTATTTATTTATTTATTTATTTATTTATTTATTTATTCATTCATTCATTCATTCATTCATTCATTCATTCATCTGATGGAGGTACTGGGGATTGAACCCAAGACCTCATGCATGCTAAGCACGCACTCTACCACCAATACTGTTCAGCCCAAATTGTAAAGTTTTGATCAAAGATGGTGGCCTTCCTGAAGACTATGACTACTTACTCTTTCATCCTCCAGATCCTCCACCCCAAACACAGGGTTTAGTAAGTATTTGAAGAATGAAGGGAAGAGTGGATTTTCTGTTCAGTCTTGAACACTAATATTTTTTAAACCTTTTTTCAAACATTTCGTTTTTTTCTTTTTTCTTGGCGGGTTGAATTAGGTTGGTGGGTTTGTTTGTTTGTTTTTAATGGAGGTACTAGGGATTGAACCCAAGACCTTGTGCATGCTAAAGCACACCCTCTGCTGTTCAGCTATACCCTCCCCCTTTGAACACTAATTGTTGATTTACCTCCCACACAGGGGGAAGCTGTCCCGTGAGAGACACGAGGGCAGTACCTGCCCTTGAGGTACTTATGATCTGAATGAGGCGAGATAGAAATGCCTAAGAGAGCATATTCTCCAGGCCACATGAAGGAACCAACTAGCATTGTTGCACTTCAGAGGAAAGATCATGGCAGGCTCTGTAGGCCTCAGAGCTGAGGTGGGATTTAAGTTGGGTGTTAAAAAAAGGAAAGTCTTAATTAATCAGAGAGTGAGTGGGGGGCACATTGAAAGAAGAAAGCAACCCAAGTGAATCTGTGGAGGAAGGCATATAAGTACATCTCTGGGCATACAAGTGTCTAGTAGGCTTCTCTCTGACATACAATCATCTACCATTAGCTGCCAGTCTACATCTGAGGTCCCCAAGACAACCTGTTATTCGAAAGCAGCTTCTCTGAAAGACAAACATCATATGTTATCACTTATATGTGGAATCTAAAAAAAAATGATACAAATGAACTTATTTACAAACTGAAAATAGACTCACAGACATAGAAAACAAACTATGGTTACCAAAGGAGAAAGGAGTGGTGGGGAAGGATAAATTAGGAGTTTAGCATTAAGAAATACACATGACTATATATACAATAGGTTTAAACAACAAGGACCTACTGTATAGCACAGGGAACTATTTTCAATATCTTGTAATAACTTATAATGGAAAAGAATCTGAAAAAGAATATATATATATATATATATATATATATATATGTATATGTGTAACTAAATCACTTTGCTGGACACCTGAAACTAACACAACATTGTAAATCAACTATACTTCAATTAAAAATTACTACTTAAAAAATTACTACTTAAATAAAACATTGGCTTATAAATTTAAAAAACTAAAAATAAACAAATAAATAAATAAATAATAAAACAGCTTCTCCTGTCACCTTTTGGGAGATTGCAAATGGTATCTTATAGGTCACTAGTTTCACAAAGAACCCTAAATTGGATTCTGGATGTGTTACATGAATCCAATGGGTATGTGCTGAGGTATAGGATGGGCTGTGCATAGGTAGGGCCCATCAAGAAGTTTTTGTAACTATTACTTTATATTTTATTTAACCAACATGTATATACCATTTACTAGTGCTAGACATTGTTCTAAGCACTTGAAAATATTAACCTTTAACAGATACCAACCTCTTATTGACCTGGGAGGAAGTGCTATTGTTATCCTCATTTCAGAGATGAGTAAACTGAGGCGTAGAGGGGTTAAGTCACTTACTCGTGGCCCCACAGCTAATAAGCAGCAGAGCTGGGATTCAATCAATTCTTAACCATTATGCTCTAGTATCTCTCTGCAAAAATCCTGGTTGAGTGGTTGAATTAAGATCCTTTAAATTCTGTTAAAGGAGTATTGAGACTTTTCCTTTTTTGTTCTTTTTAACAAACTCCTTATTTTGGTATAATTTTAGATTTACATATAAGCTACCAAAAATTCACTCAGTTTCCCCTTACGTTAGCATGTTACATAACTGAGGCCCTTGTGTCAAAATTGAGAAATCAACATTGTTACATTACTGTAAACTAAACTACAGAATTTATTTGTATTATACCAGTTTTTTCACTAATGTTCTTTTTCTGTTCCAGGATTCTATCCAGGCTACCATTTTGTATTTTGCCATCATATCTCTTTAGTCTCCTCTGTCTGGTCTGCCGGTTTGTCAGCCTTTTCTTGGTTCTCATGACCTTGACAGTTCTGAAGAGTACTGGCCAGGTATTTCATAGAATGTCCCTCAATTTGGGTTTGTTTGATGTTTTCCTTATAACTAGACTGGGGCTATTGGTTTGGGGGAAGAACACCACAGAAGTGAAGTGCCCTTCTCATCTCATTGTATCAGGGGACCTGTGACATCCACATGACATCACTGGTGATGTCAACCTTCATCACCTTTCTAAGTTAAAGTCTGCCAGATTTCTCCATCATAAAGATACTATATTTCTGTTTCTATACACATTTCTATTCTGCACATGTATTGCTTAGAAGTGAATTACGAAGCCCAGCCCATACTCAAGGGGGGAAGGTGTTAAGCTCCACCCCCTAGAGGAAAGGAATATATATATATATGTATTGAATGAACACTCCCCACATCCCATGCCCATCTAGTCCCTGTTCTTCCCCGCTCTCCCTCTCTGGTGGACAGCCTTCAGTCATTGTATTACTCCTTTTGCCCATCCCCAATACATCCATTCTTAGATATAAACTACATTTCTTTTTTTTTAATTGAAGTATAGTCAATTACAATGTGTCAATTTCTGGTGTACAGCATAATGTTTCAGTCATACATGTACATACATACATTCATTTTCATGTTCTTTTTCATTATAGGTTACTACAAGGTATTGAATATAGTTCTTGTGCTATACAGAAGAAATTTTTTTTATCTATTTTATACATAGTAGTTAATATTTGCAAATCTCAAACTCCCAATTTATCCCTTCCCTTTTCTTTCAGAAAAGAACCTGAAAATAAATGTATGTATATGTATAATAGAATTGCTTTGCTGTACACCTGAAACTAACATTGTAAATCAACTACACTTCAATAAAAATAAAAATTAAAAAAATCTTTGAGATATAATTCACATATCATACAACGCACCAGTTTAAAGTATATGTACAATTCAATGGTTTTTAGTGTATTCACAGATATGTGTAACCATTACAGTTAATTTTAGAGCATTTTCATCACATCAAGAAGAAACCGTAATGAACTCATATACAAAACAGAAACAGACTCGCAGATGTAGTAAACGATTTTATGGTTACTGAGGAAAAGGGGGTAGGAAGGGATAAATTTGGGAGTTTGAGATCTGCAAAAGTTTGAGATCTAAACAATAGATTTAAAAAAATTTTCTGCAGTATAGCACAGAGAACTATGTTCAATATCTTGCAATAACCTTTAATGAAAAAGAATATGAAAATGAATATATGTGTGTATATATATATTATACATTAATATATATATATATGTGTGTATAATGTCCCAGTCATATATATATATGACTGGGACATTATGCTGTATACCAGAAATTGACACATTGTAACTGACTATACTTCAATTAAAAAAGAAAGAAAAATGAAAAAAAAGAAACCATTTAGCTATCATCCCTCTATTTCCTCATTCCCTCCTCCCAGACTAAGCATCTACTAATCCACTTTTTGTCTCCATATATTTCCCTTTTCTGAACTTTCATATAAGTGGAATCATGTAGTATGTGGTCTTTTGTGACTGTCTTCCTTTACTTAGCATAATGTTTTCAAGGTTCATCCATGTTGTAGCATATATATTAGTACTTCATTCCTTTTTATAGCTGAATAATATTCTACTGTGTATATACCATATTTTTTAATCAATTTTTCCGTTGATGGACATTTGGGTTGTTTCTGACTTTTAGTTATTGTGAATAATGCTGTTGTAAATACTCATGTACACGTTTCTGTGTGGGCATATGTTTTCATTTCTTTTGCCTATATACCTAGGAGTGGAATTCCTGGGTCATATGCTAACCCTATGTTTAATCATTTAAGGAAACACCAGACTATTTCTCAAAGTGGGTGTACTATTTTGTGTTCCCACCAGTACTGTATGAAGGTTTCTGTTTCTCCACATCCTCCACGTCAACATTTATTATCTGACATTTTTTCTTCTAGCCATCCTAGTAGATATAAAATAGTATCTCATTGTGATTTTGATTTGCAGCATTTCCTCAGTGACTAATGATGTCTCAACACCTTTTACATTGTTTTTTGGCCATTCCTATATCCCATTTAGAGAACTGTATATTCCAATTCTTTGCCCATGTTTTAATTGGGTTATTTATCTTTTTATTATTGAGTTGTAAGTGTTCTTTATCTTTTCTAGACACAAATCCCTTATTCTTTTTCCCATCACTTGGCTGCAATCCATGTCTGGTAGGAAAGTGCCCATGGCAGACCTTGCAGTCAAGATGATGTTGTAATAAAGCAGGAAAGAGCCTCAAACAGAAAGAGCTGTACATGTAGAGGAAGGAAAAGGACCCATCCTGCTTCTGAATTTTCTAGAAGTCTGGCAGCACATAGAGAGGATCCCAGGCCAAGGAGAGCTGGCAACATCTAGGCTAGCAATGCTACTCCGGGTAGTTGTTAAAAATTACTTGACCATATACAAACTTTATGAAATGGTGTTCTTTCTGAGGAATGTCTCATTCTGTGCTTGGTAATTTCAGCTCCTTATCTTGGGACAATCATGCCAGTGTTCATGAAAAATTGTTCACGACTCTTGTTAAAGACAGTAAGGCAGACTTTATTTGGGGGACTACTACAATGAGGTTTACAGTGGGGAAGAGAGGTTGGGCTTGATTTGGAATACAACAAGGAAAAGTAAGGATTTGTAGTCAATGAACAAGGTTGGGGCGGGTATTTCAGTGGATGAAAATTTACTAAGAGGAAACATCAGGGATAAGGGGGGATTCTGGCTAAACTGACCTAACAGGATTCTAATTGAAGGCATTCAGGGTGATCAGACACCACCTGGGGGATGGTGGAGGTTTAGGAATCTGATCAAATATTGAGGGTGATCAGATGGGGGTTGGGGAACAGTTCTGGTTAAACAGGCCTAGCAGGATTCTTGCGAAAATTGGATAATGCAGAGAGGAACACAGAAGCTCAAAAGTCAGGGCCTAGTTGAGAAGACTGTTGGAGCCTGACTAAAGTTTGGTCAAGGAGAGACTCTGAAACCAGTCTCCCACCCCAACCCCCCTACATTTTCCTTGTCTACTTCCCTGGGAATACAAACACTCCTCAAGGCTATTGTGCGGTCTGATGGTTGCTAGGCAACCCCCAGGGCCCCTTTCAAACTGTAGCCTCCCCCACTCCCCCTCCTGGCTAGAGTGCCCTTGCCCCTCCTTATGGCAGTATTCTGCGTCCCATAACAAAGACTCTTCTGCCTGCCAGCTGTACTGCCAAAGGCAAAGAAGAGACAGCTCAGACCTGGTGGGGGAGGGGTCCAGAGTTGTGTAAGTCCTTAGGGTTCTCCCCAGCAACCAAAGCCATGTTGGTGCTGTAGGTTACCTCTCTGTTTTGCAATGTCCATTTCCCAAGTGAGAGGAACTGGGAGCCCTAAAGTTTGACCACTGTCACCCCTGGGGAGGGTCTGGCACCAGCAGGGGTTAATCTTCACATTCTTAGGGCTCATGAGCCCCAGCCATAACCTCACTTCCTCCATACTTTACTCGTTAAGGGCCTGGGTTTCTGAGGTTCCCTCCCTATGACCCAAATGCAAATTTGGGTAGGTCTGAGGTCCAAACTTTGGCTTAAATGTGATCTCGTGGGTAGACAGTGGTGGGAGAGTTTATTTTGCTCAGAAAGGACCAGAAGGCAAAGAGGAGCTTTTGGAAAGTCTGTATGGCCCCACCCCTGAAATGGGAACATTATGTAACTGCCACATCCTGGGAATGAACTCTGCAGATATGGACAAGAGCAGGAGGTGCATTCAGCCTGGGAGCCTCCCAAAGAATAAACCTTGCCACCAGACTACCTGGGTTCAAATAACAACTTCATCACTTACTAGTTATGTGACTCTAGGAAACTTACTTCACCTCTCTGTATCTCATGAGTTCCCCATAAATTGGGAGAATAGTTCCTAACTCATAAGGTTGCTGGGGGATCTAAAATGTGTTAATATATACAGTGATAAGTGTTTACTGTTATTTTCATTGTGGATGGAAAGGAAGGCAAATATCTTGGTTTTCAAGGGCCTAAGCCTGACAACTCTTGATTCCCATAGAACCAATAGGCACTGAGAATCTGGAGTGTGGGTACTTCACTTATACTCACGGTTAATCCTCTCAACAACCCAGTAATGTATGATCAGTCCTGTTTAGCAGATACATCTCTCAGCAAGGCAGGGAAGAGTGTAGGGTTGGGGTCAGTGGGGAGTGAGTACGTGAATAGCTTAGTCTCCTGACTTCCCCTCCAGTCTGCAACAGGGACCTGAGAAAAGAACAATCTCTGGACAGCAGGCTGGCAAAGCTGTTTTATGGAGTCAAAGTACAATGAATTGGAGGGAAGAACTGCCAATAGGGAAGGGCTTCCTGCTTGGACCCTGAGCCATATTTTGACTTCTGGTTCCAAGTGGTGGGTTTCCTCTGAGGGTGGAATTAATTTCACTCCTGTAGACAGAACCCAGGAAATGAACCTTGTTTCCTATAAGCTAACCTGAGTACTTTCCAAAGAAAGACACTAGGTCTTCTTGAATCACCAACTCTAGCTACCTCATCCCTCCCACCCCTCACAAGCCAACATATATAAACAACACTGGGCCGCTGCTCAATGAGAACTTTGATTTCTAAAGAGTGAAAAATCTCTCAGGGGAAAGGGGTGGGAGGGGGGAGGTATATATTAGAAATTTGGGATTAACAGATACACACTACTATATATAAAAGAGTTAAACAAAAAGGACCTGCTGTATAGCACAGGGAACTATAGTCAATACCTTGTAATAACCTATAATGGAAAAGAATCTGAAAAAGAATATATATATATATGAATCACTATGCTGTATACCCAAAACTAACACAACATTGTAAATCAATTATACCTCAATTTAAAAAAAATCTCACTTCATTCCAGATTTGTTGAATGAATATCTACTGATTCCCAAAGCAGAAGAAATACTTTTCAGAAGGAAGAGCTCAAAAGCAAGGGATAGTAGTGACCTTGTTCTCATATCCCTTTATTCCACTACATTTCTGAGCCCTTGCTACTACTCTTAGAGGAAAGTAGGGAATCTGCCTTTGACTAATAAAAGAATGGAGTTAAGAGAAGTTCAGAGGTTAGCTTAGATGCGAGTAACAGAACCCAAGGCTATAACTTGATTCCCAGCTCCTGGTTTGTCCCCCTCACAACTAGGACTCTCCTCAGACAGAGTATGTAAACTTGCCTCCTGAGATTACCAGCCAGATACAATTTAGTACACACTTCACCCTCCACCCTTATACTCTAGGTCAAAGCCAAATTAAGACTTCTGAGGCATAAGGATTAAAAAAAATATATTTTTGGTAAATCAGCTATTTATCCATTGGATCTTTTGCATCTTTAAATTTATGTATAGACTATCCAAGTCTTAGCATGTCCAACATTTTTAAATCCTCTGAAACAAATTAATGTCATAAGTTAAACTTCTCTTTCTCAGGAAAAAATGGTTCTAAAGCATGAGGTAATTTGAACTTGTGAAATTGAAGTTGTATTCCAGATAAGTTATAGTTTTATTAAAGAAATTGAGACAGCCTGGTTTAATGTGGCTGCCCTTTTGGGGCACATTTTTTTAAGTCCTGAAGAAGTCTTCTTTCAAAAACATGAGTCATTTTCTTGCCATATGAATTTTTGTTGCAATGTACACCTAACATCAAACAGCTCAGGTGCAGACAGGTCATCCTTTTCTAGGGTTCATATGACCTCTTCAAAGATCTTCAGACATTTTTGGAGAAACAGTAGATAAATTTGTTTTACTACAATCCTTTTCTCCACTCACATTCTCAATGTATTTTTAAATCAGGGAAGGACTTTCTTCTTGTCCTATATTTTGAAATTATGATTTTATGTCAGGCTGACATTCTAACACTTTTTCTATGGCCAGCAACAATGACAGGCATCTTGTAGGCACATGTCTAAGGAGACTGTCTCTTTCTGTTTCTATAAAATACGAAATCTCATTATGTGCTTCTGCATGTTTTGAAGAAATTGAAAGCGACCCAAAACTTTCATTATGAAGCCCTAATTTCACAGGTAAGTAACACACATTCGTTTTAAGCAGCTGTGTACGAGGTGCACAGGACATGTAACAAGCTAAATATTTTCATTTTCTTTAGTACATTTAATAGACCGAATGGAATTTTCTAAACGTACATGTGTACTGTCTGCTGAATATACAGATAGATGAGCAAAATCTAGTTTGTATCATTTTGCTTCCTGTGGTTTCATTAACATCTTCCTAGATATCAAAGACACAATATGAAACTTCACTTTTAAAAAATCGAAATACCCAATAACTAGGGGGAAGAGCTTTTCCTTGCTGAGATCAGACCCATCATTTGATACATTTGATCATCTGATTTCAGATCTTACCAATGATCATGCTTTTTATATTGGTAAGAACCAGATCTTACCAATGCTAGAAGGGACCAACTTATCTGTTATCAAAATTTCCCCCTTTTGTTTGCCTATAGTTGCAACCTCTGAATCAGGATATGTAACTTCAGCCAGATCCACATTGGACTGAACTCCTTCTGAGAAGAATGGTGCCTTGTTCATTTCTGCAATATCAGTGCTTTGTGGTTGGCACTTGGTAACATTTGTGGAATGAATGATGGGCTCTTATTAGGACCAGTTATCAAAGTCATCCCTCCCTCATAGTCTTGTTCTACAACTGCATTATAAGCCTGGCTATGTTGGCTAAATCCTGGGACCGATGCTGTCCAACTGACACCGTTTATTTTCTGAGCAGCCTCATCCTCCTAGAATGTAGGGCTGGTATAAAATTCACTTATTTAGCATACATTTATTGACAGTCTGCTACATGCCCTGACCTGTGCCTGCAGTACAAAGAGGCAAAATCTAAATCGAAAGTGTTATCAAATGCTGAATTTCTCACAGGAGAAATTGGTCTGTGTGAATCATTTACTAAGCCTTCTACGTGGATGGCTCCTAAAATTAACTGTTGGCATCATCTTCTATAGTCCCCAGGGGTTGTTTTTGATAATTTTTCAAAGTTTTATTATTGGTTCTGTTTTTGTTTTTGTTTTTTTAAGAGAGTGTTCTCCAAGCTCCTCACTCAGCGATTCTGAAAAATCCCCCAAATTATTTATTAATTGTTATACAAGATTTTCTACCCATGAAAATAGATACTGTAATTTTCAAATAGTCCCAAATAAAGAGGCATTGCTGTTTTAAAACATAAAGCAAAGATTGTTTCTTCATTGCTCCAAAGCACAAAACAAAACAAAACAAAGTAAAACTTGTCAAAATCATTTTTAATATTCAACTCATAAAATAACAAATATTAAGTAATCTGATGGTCCTTGACAATTATGAGGTATTTTTGTTTTCATGTTTTTGTCTTAGAGATGTTTTGTGTTTTTAATTAATCAAATTTCTTTACCTGTATCTTTATATTTTGTACCTATCCTATCCCAAGTTTTAAAACACTCTCCCATATTTCCTTTTATAATTTTACATTTTATATTCAGGCCTTTAATCTATCTGAAATTTACTATTATGAAAGTTGTGAGGTAAAGATCTCACTTTATTTTTCCTAAATGGATAACCAGCTTTCCTAAGACTATTTATTGAGTACTTCATCCTTTCTCCTTCGTCAAAAACTGAATTCCCATATGTACTTGGATCTATTTTGAACTTTTTATTCTGATGCATTGACCTATTTGTCAACTTTTGTTCCATTACCACATCATTTTAATGACTACATCTCTATGGTATTTTTAAATTTTGTTTTTATTGAAGTGTAGTTGATTTATGATGTTAGTTTCAGGTATACAGCAAAGCGATTCAGTTGTGTGTGTGTGTGTGTGTGTATAATTTTTTCAGATTCTTTTCCACTATGTTATTATAAGAAATTAAATATAGTTCCCTGTGCTATACAGTATGAGCTCGTTGTTTATCTATTTTATATATAGTAGTTTCTCTCTGCTAATCCCAAAACTCCTAATTTATCCCTCCCCCACCCTTTCTCCTTTGGTAACCATAGTTTGTTTTCTATGTCTATGAGTCTATTTCTGGTTTGTAAATGTATCTTTTTTTAGTTTCCACAAATAAGTGATATCATATGATATTTGTCTTTCTCTGTCTGACTGACTTCACTTAGTATGATAATCTCTAGGTCCATCCATGTTGCTGAAAATGGCATAATTTCATTATTTTTTATGGCTGAGTAGTATTCCATTGTATATATATATCACAACTTCTTTATCCAGTCATCTTTCTGTAGACATTTAGATTGTTTCCATGTCTTGGCTATTGTAAATAGTGCTGCTATGAACATTGGGGTGCATGTGTCTTTTTGAATTATAGTTTTCTCCAGATATATGTCCAGGAATGGGATTGCTGGATCATATGCTAAGTCTATTTTAATTTTTTTAAGGAACCTCCATACTGGCTATGGTATGTTTTGACATCTGGGCAGATCTCCTCCCATTGTCGTTTTTCAAAATTGTCTCAGCTATTCTTGCACATTTTCTATTCCAAGCAATTTTTAGAATCAATTTGTTGAGTTCTATAAAAATTATCATTAAGATTTTGATTGGGATTAAATTTATAGACTTTTTGAGGTCACTGACATCTTTACAATATTGAGCTTTACATAGTGAAATATAACATATTCATCACTTCACTCACATATTCTTCCATTTCCTCAGTAATTTTTTATATTTCTCTTCATCTAGATTTTTGTACAGTTATCATTAAATTTTTTCCTTAGGCAATTTATAGTTCTGGGAATTATTGTGACTGTGATCTTTTTAAAATCTATTACATTGTCCAGTAGATTATTGTTGGTGTATAAAAAGCATTATTGCTTTCTGTATGTTGCTCTTGTATTTTGCCTCTCTGCTGAACTATTTTTATTGGTCCTAATGGTTTCTCAATTGATTGCCTTGGATTTTTTTATGCAATCACATTGTTTACAAATAATGATAGTCACATTCCCCTTTTTAGTATTTATATCTCTCTTGCCAAGAGTAATTCATTCATTCAATTAATATTTGGCAGCTGCTTATGTGCCAAGCATTGTTCTACATTTGGGAGATACAGTAATGGACAAAACAGACAAGGTTTATGCCCTCTAGAGCTTATACTCTATTCAGGAGAGATTGATAGCCTAGAAAAGGTGTAAAAAGTCAGTCACCCAGCCGCATGTAAATCAATGAAGTTAGACCACTCCCTCACAGTACACATAAAAATAAACTCAAAATGGCTTAAAGACTAAAAAATAAGACATGATACCATAAAACTCCTAAAAGAGATCATAGGCAAAACATTCTCTGGCATAAATCATAGCAATTTTTCTTAGGTCAGTCTCCCAGGACAAAACAAATAAAAGTAAATATAAACAAATGGGACTGAATCAAACTTATAAGATTTTGCACAGCAAAGGAAACTATAAACAAAATGAAAAGACAACTTACAGACTGGGAGAAAATATTTGCAAACAATGTGACCAACAAGGGCTTAATTTCCAAAATATACAAAACAGCTCATACAACTCAATATTAAAAAAACCCAAACATCCCAATCCAAAAATGGGCAGAAGACCTAAAGAGACATTTCTCCAAAGAAGACATACAGACAACCAACAGACACATGAAAAGATGTTCAATATCACTAATTATCAGAAAAATGCAAAACAAAACTACGAGGTATCACCTTTTCCAGTCAGAATGGCCATCATTAAAAATCCACAAATGATAAATGCTGGAGAGGGTGTAGAGAAAAGGGACCCCTCCTACACTGTTGGTGGGAATGTTGTTTGGTGCAGCCGTTATGGAGAACAGTATGGAGATTCCTAAAAAAACTGAAAATAGACTTACCATATGATCCAGCAATCCCACTCCTGGGCATATATCCAGAAGGAACTCTAATTTGAAAAGATATATGCACCCCAATATTCATAGCCGCACTATTTACAATAGCCAAGACATGGAAACAACCTAAATGTCCATCAACAGATGAATAGATAAAGAAGGTGTGGGGTGTGTGTGTGTGTGTGTGTGTGTGTGTGTGTGTGATGGAATATTACTCAATCATAAAAAAAGAATGAAATTATGTGATTTGCAGCAACATGGATGGACCTGGAGATCATCATACTAAGTGAAGTAAGCCAGAAAGAGAAAGAAAAATACCATATATCACTTTTATGTGGAATCTAAGAAAAGGACACAAATGAATTTATTTACAAAACAGACTCACAGACATAGAAAACAAACTTATGGTTACCAGGGGGAAGAAGGGGTAGGGAGGGATAAATTGGGAATATATATATTACTAAATCACTATGCTATACACCAGAAGTTAACACAACATTGTAAATCAAGTATACTCCAAAAAAAAATCCCCCAAAATCCACCATTCAGACACAAGCAGTGTTTCCTTCCAGACTTTTCTAGTAGTGTGAATAATAGAATAATAACTGGTAATATTTAGTGAGTACTTACTATATGCAAGCACTATACTAAGTGTTTTGTATTTATTGTCTCATTTCAGTATTCACAACAACCCTTTGAGGTATGTGATCAGCTGAGGTACAGAGAGTTTTTAGTTACTTGGCCAAATTTACAACTTTTACCTATTGACACTGGAGTTTTAATGCAGGAAATCTGCCTCTGGAGCCCACTTACTGCCGCTATGCTATGTGGCCTTGTATGTTAGATATTTCCTACCTAATGCTGCCTACAAAAGGCAGGCAGAGCATGCAAAAAGTGACTTGAAACTGTTTCACTTATCTTTCTTTGCCACATCCATTCCTTTTCACCAGAGCTGCTCCCTTTCTAGGAAAGGGGCTAGAAGCCACAAACTGGTCAAATCCCATGCCACAGGAGGAGAACAGAGGAAGAAAATGAAGGTCTGGATGAAGTGGCCTGCAAATAGAAGGAAGCCAGGATCAGACAGAGTATACCATAATAAATTTATCCTCTCTGAGCTTACACTCTGCAACAGACACTTTTGGCAGACATTATCCTATCTTCTTGCTAACAGAATGCTAACATTGATCAAGTCTCCAACAGAGATCTTTTGGTCTCAGGGGAGGTGGCCCAGCACTTAGGAGATGAGCCACAATTGGTTTATGACAATTACAGCAACATTCTTCCCTCAGCCAGTGACTGGCCCCAGTTTTGGCCAGTGAAGTATAAAGGGAGGGCAGCTAGGGGACTTCCGGGAAACATTTACCTCCCTATACTAGTGACCCAGATGCCTTCCCAAAGGCTTCGCTGTGTATGGCATTAGGGACATGTGATGCAAAATTGGCAGAGAACATGTAATCGTGCAACTCTGCAGGATAGAATATAAACACTACTAGAGCCCAAGGTAAAGCCTAAAAGGATGGGAAGGGTTGAATGGCTAGATCATGGAGGGGAGAAGGATTCCAGAAAGATGCTAAATGGCAGGACTGAGTACAGTGAGCTTGGCCTAGGGATGAGGTACCATGATCAATTCACATTGGATCACTTGTCCATAATCCTTATGGTCCAATGAATGGAAACGATTACCAGAAAAATTAAGAGATAAAAGGTAGTAGACAGAAACAATAGATAGCTATTATTGGGATCATCCACTAAGCACATGTTATCTGCTTGGAGAGGTCTGCCAAACCCACCATCACATTACTCATAGGGGTAAGATCCTGGCAGCCATGTAGTATTCTTGACTTCTGGACCAAACTGATTGAACCATTCAGGGTCCCTGATCTGAGCTGGGACAACCAGATTCCATCCTGAGAATTTGGAATTGGAATACAGAGATGCTAGTCCGTCTCTGCTGGTCACTTAAACCTAGGACTTGTAAACCCAATAGAGGAAGCTCTATTTAGTCGAGTTCATGGAAAAACACGGAAGTCAGGATAGCAAAGTGAAGACCAGAGTGAATATGGAAAGACAAAGACCACACAGACTGAGAGGGTGTGGTTAAAAGAAACAGAGAATTACCTTGGTTCCTGATAACTTTCTAGTTCACAGCTTTAGTCCCTCCTGAAACATGGTTGTACTTGCTACCTTGTGTTCCATGTAACTCCCTATACCCTACAGTCAATAAGTTCCATTTTTAACTAAGCTAGCTTAGGTAGGTTTCTGTTGATAACAACTGGAGGAGTCTTGATGAAGATACTATATTGTTTTCTCTTCAGACCAAATGACATAAAGCTAGTTAGTCACCATCTTCATTTCACACATGAGGAAACTGAGGCCCCTCACAGGTCAGCCGTATAGTTTCCAGTGAGGTCATGCCTAATGGACGCTGTGTGACCTTGGGCAACTCACAGAATCTTTCTGGACCTAAGTTTATGAAAAATGCCTGTGAGTAATCTCTGGATCTCGCGTTCCTTGAATTAAAGAACTATTATATAAATATATGATGTATGTATTTATTTATATATATATATCACAATTTCTTCATCCATTCATTCATTGATGAACACATCTGTTGTTTCCGTATCTTGGTTGTTGTGAATAATGCTGCAATGAACATAAGGGTGCATATATCTCTTCAAATTACTGTTTTTATTATCTTCAGATAAATGCCCAGAAATGAAATTGCTGGATCACATGGTAGCTCTATGTTTCAGGGGTTTTTTGTAAGAAACTTCATACTGTTTTCCATAGTGGCTATAGCAGTTTACATTCCCACCAACGTTTTGAAGAGAACATAGAAAATCTTTGTTACCTTGGGTTAGGGGAAGAGTTCTTAGATCTCATCAACAGCACAATCCATTAAAAAATGGATAAATTAAAGTTTTTAAATTAAAATTTTTTTTCAATGGGTAAACCTTGCTAAAAGAATGACATGACAAGCCATCGACTGGGAGAAAATATTTGCAAATTCCAATCCAACAAAACCTTGTACACGGACTATATAAAGAATGCTCTAAATTCAACAGTAAGAAAACAAACCATCTGATTCAAAAATTGGCAAAAGACTTGAACAGACACTTTATCAAAGAAGATGATATGGATCTGAAAATACATGAAAAGATGTTCAACACCACTAGCCATTAGTGAAATACAAATCCGAATCATAATGAAATATCACTACACACCCATTAGAATGGCGAACATGAAAAATACCAACAATACAAGTGCTAACCAGAATAGGGACAATTGGAACTCTCATACGTTTCTGGTGGGAATGAAAAATGGTAAAGCTACTCTGGAAAACAGTCTGGCAATCTCTTACTATAGGACCCAGCAATTGCATTCCTGAGTATTTATCCTAGAGAAATATAAACTTATGTTCCCACCACAAAACCTGTACATGAATATTCACAGCAGCTTGATGTGTAATAACACAAAACTGGCAACAACCAAACGTCCTTCAGTGGGTGAATGATTAAACAAATTGTAATACATCCATACAATGAATTACTACTCAGTAATAAAGAGAAACCAGCTACTGACCCAGGCAACAACAGGTCTGGATCCCTAGGGGCTTTTGTGAAAGAAAGCGAATCCGTCTATGATTCCATTCTCTCCTGAGAATATAAAATTCTCCAAAATGACAAAATTATATAGATAGATGGAGAATAGCTAAAAACAGTTAGAGAATGAGAAGAAATGTGTAATTACAAAGTAGCAACATAGGGAGTTCCTTTGTTGTGACAGAACACTTCTGTCTCAATTGTGGTGAGAGTTTGATCCATCTGCACATGTGATAAAATGTAATAGAATTATACACAAAGACATACCTCCAAAATGAGTGCATGCAAAAACTAGTAAAATCTGAGTAAGAGCTATAGTCTAGATAATTGTATCAAACCAATTAATTTCCTGGTTTTGATATGCACTTTAATTATGTAAGATGTCACCGTTAGGGGAAACTGGATAAGGGCACACAGGACCTTCTGGGCTAATGTTGCATTTTCTTGTGAGTGCATAATAGTTAACAAATGAAAAGTCTAAAAAAAGAAAGAAATTTAGAGCTGGTAGTTAAAGCTATGCCCTAATGTTCTAACACTCACACGGCCCCTGTTTGCTAAAGACTATTTGCCCAAGGGTAACTTTCCAGGATATAAACCTTGCCACAGTGTCTCTAGAGCCCTTGATCTTGGGGAACCACCAGACTGAAGAGATGGAACATTAAATATTTGGTCAGGCTCTTTACCTTAAAACAAAGTTTCTTAACCTGGAGCCCATAGACCAAGCTTTTCAAGTCTCTCAGTGCCCTCTTTGACATTTTTAAATGGTGGGGTTTTTTTTTCTTTAGAAGCTGTACACACACATGATAAAATATTTGTCAAGTACTGATAGTTAAAATTTTAGATCAAAAGCTCTCCAGCCCCAGAAGTCTAGTCCTTCTAGCCAAACGTAATTTTACTTTTGACAGTTTTGTGTCTTCTTCCAGGAAAAAGAAAGATGCAAATGGTAGCATACTGTATTCACAGTGCCTACTTTTCACACCTAATAACACACCATTAAGATCATTCCATATGAAAATGAATATATGTATATTCTTGTGTGACTGAAGCATTGTGCTGTACACCAGAAATTGACACAGCCTTGTAAACTGACTATACCTCAATAAAAAAAGAAATATAAGCAGCAATAGTATACCTAAATAAAGCCATTATTTACCAAAAAAAAATTGTATTCAACTAAATTGAAGTATAATTCTGGCAAACTTATTTTATCAATAGCAATTATACTCATTGGCAAGTCTGCTTAGACATAATTTCCAATCTTTTATTTAATTTTAAAACCTTGTGTTAATGTAACATTTGATTAATTAGTGGATAATTATTGAATACTTAGATAATTCTATATAAAATAAAATACTTGAAATATTGGTCAAAAAAAAGATCATTATATATTAGCACTACAGCTCTACCTCTTGCTTTTAAATAGTTGCTTAAGGGGGGAGGGTATAGCTCAGTGGTAGAGTCTGTGCCTAGCATGCATGAGGTCCTGGGTTCAATCCCCAGTACTGCCATTAAAATAAATAAGTAAATACATCTAATTATTCCCCCCCAAAACATAACAAAAATAGTTGCTTAATGTTCTTAGTATTAATAGATGAACCACAGTTTCTTTCACTCACTAAACTTCAATGGTAGACATTTAGGTTTTTTGCCATTATGAAAAATTCTGAAGTATCCTTAATATACTTGCATCATGACATGCTTTTGAGTATCTATCTATATGGTAAATTCCTAGCAGTAGTATTGTTGGGTCAAAGATACATAAATGGTAAATGCTGATGCACACTGCAAAACTGCCTCCAAAGAACCTATACCAACCATCCAACAACAGTGGAGAACACCACCTATTTCTCCTTATGCTTGCCAACCATGAGCATTTTCACACTTAAAATATTTATTTGCCATTCTGATGGGTAACAAATGGCATTACTTGTTTATTCCTAGTGATAACTAGCTTTGGATGATTATGATTCTTCTGCAGTCTCTCTCTAAACTTTCCTTGCTGTCTGCTATCCTTTATTTTTTTCAATTTTATCTTTTACTGAAGTGTAGTTGATTTCCAATGTTAGTTTCAGGTGTACAGCTAGGTGATTCTGTTATATATCTTCATACATATATACATATATATATACACACACATATATTTTCAGATTATTTTCAATTATAGCTTATTACAAGAAATTGAATAGAGTTCTGTGTTCTATACAGTAGATCCTTGCTGTTTATCTATTTTATATCTAGTAGTGTGTAGTGTTGTCCTTTATTTTTAAATAAATAATCCTCTTTTTGTTACACAAGTAATAAAAACATTTATTGTATAAAGAAAAGTCAAACAATACAGAAGTACAGAGAGTAAAAGGTAAAACCCCTCTTCTCCTTCCCAACCCCATCAGTCCCATTCCATCCTCAGAGCTGCAGAGTCACTGTTGTGTGCCCATGACTTTCACTCTGCTAGATGTGAACACCCCAGCACTCATTCTCATTCCAAGGATTGGAATGCTTGTGACAGGGGCATGGCTGAGGTTCAGCTTTACAATATCCAGAAAGAAGGCGTTTGCTGACAACATCCACGGTAATAAAGACTGCAAATGATATGGCTAAACAAGTTATGTGGGGGGAAATGGCTAAACAATTTATGTGAACAAAATGGCTTAGAAGTCTTTCAAAACCTTTAGAGGCACCATTTCCCCACAGCAAACATGCGAACTATAAATAACATGTTTATTAAATCAGACTCCGCAAGTACTTCAAGGAACCAAAGCTTAGTTAATTTATTTCCTGTATGCTTTGAAAGTAGTGAGATGGGACTTAAATAGAAAGGGAGAGAGAGGGGGAACTAGTGAGAAAAGACAAAGGCATAGTCTACATGTAAGAGACAGACTGGGATAAATTATTTGACCTTTAATTTCTTCACATCAAAGGAGAATAAATTACAAAGTATCTTGCTCATAGGGCTATTGTAATAAATAATAATCTATGTAAAGTACTTAGCACAGAGTTAAGCATAAAGTACTCAGTAAATGGTAGCCACCATTAGCTATTCCTAAAATCTTTCCTAGAAGCAGAAAGATATTGTGTGAAGGCTTTCAACTTTTCACCATTGAGTACTATGCTGGCTGTGGGTTTCTCATAAATAGCTTTTATTATATTGAGATATGTTCCTTCTATATCCACTTGGGTAAGAGTTTTTATCGTAAACTTTTTCCAAGTCTATTGAGATGATCATGTGATTTTGTCCTTTCTTTTGTTGAACCATCCTTGTGTCCCTGGGATGACTCTAACTTGATCATAGTGTAATCTTTTTTATGTATTGTTGGATTCTGTTTGCTAATATTTTGTTGAGGATTTTTGCATCTATGTTCATCAAAAATATTGGCCTGTAATTTTCTTTGGGGGGGACTCTGTCATGGGGGTAATGTTCTTAGGACAATGATGAGACCTGACCAGAAGTGGAAGAGTTGTGCAGTAGATGGGAAAGGGATGATTGAGGAGGAAAAGTACTGAAGCAGTAGGAAAAATGGAGATATTTTAGGCAAAAATCACTGTCAGGAGTAGGCAGAACAGCTTAGGATGGGGAAGTCAGTGGGAGGGGGGACAGTAGGAGGCTGTGGCAGTACAGGAGAGAGGTCAGGGGTACACTAACACAGGAGGAAGCAGATGGCAGAATGTTGCAAACTGAGATAAATGGACAAAGAAAATACAGTATATACATAAAACAGAATACTATTCGGCCTTAAGAAAAAGAGAATCTTGTCATTTGCAACAACATGAATGAACTTGAGGACATCAGGCTAAATGAAATTAGCCAGTCACAGAAAGACAAGTACTGCATGATTGTGCTTACATGAGGTGTCTAACATAGTCAAATTCATAGACTCAGAGTGCATAATGGTGGTTGCCAGGGGCTGGGATAGGGGAGGAAATGGGGAGTTATTAATCAACAGGCATAAAATTTCAGTTAAGTAAGAGGAATAGGCGGTAGAGAGTTTTCTGTATAACACTGTACCTGTAGTCAACAATACTATACTTAACACTTAATAATTTTAGAGAATAGACATCATGTTAAGTGTTCTTACCATGATTAATTAAAAAAAGAAAAGAAAAGAAAAGAAAAGAAAACTCCAACCCCTGGTGCCTAACTATTTAAGGTGGGGACAGAGGGAGAGGAGAAAACTGTATTTGTTTGCAGACTAGATAGAGGGCTGGTTTTACTCCAGGTGGAGGACTGAGACTGGTAGTCTGTTCCCTACATATTGAGTATGTGGGAGGTGACTGCAGAAGACTCCAACTGGCAAGGTTTGACAAGAGGTAAAATCAACAAGGCCAAAGTCTTGGGTTCTACTTTCCAGAATTTCTGGCATCTAAACAGTTCTGATTCAGAATGGCTGCCATGACTGTCACATGTAACCAAAGATGCTAATTTAGGAACACTCACTATCCGCCTCAGACATTGGTTTTCACCTACAGATTTCAGCACTGTTCTAAAACCTCAGTCCCAGGCCTGGTGGGCCCAGAATTTGCTGCATCAAGAAGGCTGCTTCAGAGGCCTGACTCCAATACGGCTACCATAACAACCTACAATTTCTCTGGCTTCAGACTGGTTATAGTCCAGAGATTAGACCCTTGCAATCTAAAGTGTGGTCCAAGGACCAGTAGCACTGGTATTACCAGCACTGATTTTAGAATTGCAGAATCTCAGGCTCCGCCCCAGACTTACTGAATCAGAACCTGCATTTTAACAAGGTCCCCACATTAAAGTCTGAGAAGCACTGACCTACAACATGGCTTTGGGAGTCAGAGAGGTTTTGTATTATTTTGAGGGAGGAGGGGGAGAAAATGATTTTTTTTAGTTGAAGTATAGTCGATTTACAATGTTGTGTTAATTTTTGATGTACAGCATAGTGATTCAGCTAAACATATATATGTACATAAATATATATTATATATAAATATATAAAAATAAATTTATTATATATAATATAAATATATATATATATTCCTTTTCATTATGGGTTACTATAAGATATTGAATATAGTTCCCTGTGCTATACAGTAGGAACTTGTTGTTTATCTATTTTGTATATAGTAGTGTGTATCTACAAATTCCAAACTCCCAATTTATCCCTCCACCCTCTCTTTACCCTCTGGTAACCATAAGCTTGTTTTCTATGTCTGTGAGTCTGTTTCTGTTTTGTAAATAAGTTCATTTGTGTCTTTTCTTTTTTAGGCTGCACATATGAGTGATATCATATGGTATTTTTCTTTCTCTTTCTGGCTTACTTCACTTAGGATAATGAGCTCCATGTTGCTGCAAATGGCATTATCTTCATTATTTTATTTTCTTTTATGGCTGAGTAGTATTCAGCAAATGACTTTAAATGCAAATGTAAAATAATGGTGTGATGAGTCCCAATTTCAGAAATTTGAAAAAATAGCAAATCATAGAGGCATAGAGGCAATGTGGTAGTTATACATTCAACAAATATATTACTTCTGTAACTCAGCTAGATGATGGTAATTAACAGTTGACATTAACTTTCAGTGAACACTTACTTTGCTTCAGGTATTAGTCTAAGTACTTTCCAGATAGGATCTCATTTAACCTTTAAAGTAATTTTATGCCTCAAAACAAAACTCTGAGACAGGTCCAATTATCATCTCCATTTAATAGATGAGGAAACAGAGGTACAGGGTATTTAATCGACTTGCCCAAGTTCACATCACTAGTAAGAATTGGAGCCACAATTTCAAACTAATATATCTGACTCCAGAGGTCACAGGCTTAAATTCCATATGCCAATTGACAAATTTTCCCTATCCCAGACCTGGAAAGCTTGATGTCCTCTTGAAGATGTCTACATTTTCAATATCACTCGATCACTTTGGGCTTGAAGAACTCGCTGTTACTGAACTACTCTGTATCTTACTTATATCTTACCTCCTGTAGCTGATCTCTTCTCCTTTCTCTGAAGCAATCCCTACATGAAACTCAGTGTCTTTTCTTTAATTTCCTCCAGAATCACTCACAAAAGACACCTGTGTGTGTAGCAGATTTTACTGAAAGCTTGGTGCCTTACTTTTGGCATTTATCATTGGATCATTATTAACCTTGGATCTATCTTATCCACCCATTGCCCATTTGTATTCCCTTGCTCCCAGGCCATAAATCCTAGCCTATGGCTTTGAGTCTCTTCCTGTGCTTTAAAAAAAAGAGGACTTGGATCTGTGACTTTCAGAGTCACAGATTCTGGTTCATGCCTTCTACCTGTTCCCAGAGCTGCCATTTCCTCTCATCTTCCCCAGCGAGGTTGCAGGTGAAAACAGAGTTACTGAACAGTCATATGACCTGGCAAATCCACAGGGGTCAAACCCTCCTTTGGGCTTGGAGCCAGGGCTTGAAACAGGCTGAAGCTGGCTCAGAATAGGCTGTAGAACAGGAAGTCAAAAACCCAGGAGAGAAATCTTTCTGGAGGAAAAAACACCTGTGGAAAGCAATCTGCTCTAATAAATATTAAATGGGAGGAAAAAAAGAAAATAAGGCACTATGAATTAGCATCACTTCAATTCCCTCTGTGTGTGTTTGTGTACAAACTGTTATACATAGAAGAATAATAAAAATCAATTCACTGAAACCTTACCATTGGTATCTCTGAGATAAGAAATTATAGATAATTTTACTTTCTTTACTATGATTTTCTGTATTTTATTATTTTTTACAATGATCCTATATTTTATAATCAGAGAAAAATGAACATTATACTTTTAAAAAGCAGATTGTTGCTTTTCACATTTGTCAGTATCATTTGTTGAATAGTTGGAAACTGAGAGGGGGTGGGTTCTGAACATTGGATTCTAATAGCTTTACTCAAGGAAGGTATATTAGTCACCTCAGGCAGCCATAACAAAATACCACAGCATGGGTGACTTAAACAACAGCAATTTATATTCTCATAGTTCTAGAGGTTGGAAGTCTGAGATCAGATTCCCAACATGGTCAGTTTCTGATGCAAGCTCCCTTCCTGGCTTGTAGACAACCGCCTTCTTATTGTATCCTCACATGAATGGCCTTTCCTCAGTGAGTACACACAGAGGGAGAGAGGCTGACATCTCTGGTGTCTCTTCTTAAAGGGACACTAATCCTATTGGGTCAGGACCCCACCCTTATGAGCTCATTTAACCTTACTTACTTCCTTACTCCAATGACAGCCACACTGAGGGGTTTAGGGCTTCAACATATGAATTTTGTAGGGACATAAATATTCATTCTGTAACAGAAGCAAAGGGAAGGGGACTACATACCTATATACATAGGCCAGGCAGTTTCACATATAATTTTATGAAATTCTCACAACAACCTTGGAAGATAGGTGTTATTTTTCCTATTGTATATGTAATAACAGCAATAGTAAAGTTTATTAAGCACTTACCATGTGGCAGGCACAGTGCTATGGGGGAATCCCTGTTAAGTAGTGGAAAAAAGCTTACTGAAGTTGTTGCCTGAAGTTATGTAGAACACATACGTGACGGATTTGCTTATTTACTTAACAAGGCTTCCAAGCAAAGTGTTGAAGGCATAGCCTGTTTATTTCTTCCTGTTCATAGTAAAATGTGAGAGGGGAGAAATAAATCAAGGGAAGACCTGTTAAACCTAGAAGGAATCAGTACTCGATGATTCTCAGCCTCTCCAAGTGGCAGAAGATGCTGAAATTAAGAAATGTTAGCTATATTGATTGTGGTGGTGGTTTCATCAGTGTATACGTGTAACAAAATTCATCAAAACGTACATTTGAAATATGTGTCGTTTACTGTACAGGAACATACCACAATAAAGGTTTAAAAAAATAAAGCCAAGAAATACACAATTTACACAGGAGGAAGGAAGGAAGGAAGGAAGGAAGGAAGGAAGGAAGGAAGGAAGGAAGGAAGGAAGGAAGGAAGGAAGGAAGAAGAAAGAAAGAAAGAAAGAAAGAAAGAAAGAAAGAAAGAAAGAAAGAAAGAAAGAAAGAAAGAAAGAAAGAAAGAAAGAAAGAAAGAAAAGGGAAGGAAGGAAGAAAAGGGAAGGAAGGAAAGGGAAGGAAGGAAGAAAAGGGAAGGAAGGAGAAAAAGAAAGGAGGAGAAAAAGAAAGAAAGAAAAAAGGGCTTCCAAGCACCATTAAGAAAGTGTGGCACAGAGAAAAGTCTGAGGGTGGCTTTTGGGTTTTGTTAAAACTCCCAAAAGATCAAAGGATCTGAGTGGTATTCAGTCACACAATGGGCCTTTTCAAGAGATGAAGGTTATGCCTCATGGAACCTCTCAAACAGTAGGGCCTCTAGGAAGCTTAAGAACTGTGTACCTAGCCACCTCAGGAGTCCAAAGCAGAGAAGAGCTTATCTCAAACAGATCTATCAATATGTATTTTTCTTTCTAATGGGACAAACCCCAGTTAAATCCTCTGAAGACTCATAAAGTTTTTGAGAAAGTTACATCAGCAGAAACGCTGTTAGCTTGGACTGAGACAGAGGATACAAAATTAAAGAAGGCTGTTGGACTGGCAAAATTCTATTGGCAGGAAGTAGGCTGATAAAACTACTCAGTTACAAACATGTGCTACCTTTCATGAAAAAGGAAGGGTAATTCAGAGGGCAGAACCAAGTGATCAGAGAAGCCTTAAGAAATAATCAAGGAATCTTTAACATTTACCCAGCTGGATTTCAGAATTGCCATGGACTCTTTGATGTCTCCCAAGACCCCCTTCCCCCATTTTCAAATGGAAATGTCTATAGTGGTTATGACTTCTCATGACTTTATGTTGGTTGTATAAGGGGTAGATTACTTGTCTAGTTTTATAGATCGTTGTATTGAAAGGAATTATATTTAAAGGACCACATCTACACCTGGACCTGATTTAAATCATGAGATACTGGACTTTTAGCAGATACTATAATGGGATGAGACTGGGGAATGTTGGGAGGGAGTGAATGTATTTTGAATGTGGGAAGGATGCAAATCATTGGAAGTCAAGAGACAGACTGTGGCAGAAAGACTGTAACATGGCCCCAAGGACCCCCACCTCCTAGAATTCATGCTCTTATATAATCGCCATCCCTTTAAGTGTGGGCAGGACCTGTGACTTTCTTCCAACCAACAGAATATGGCAATAGCAGCAGGATATTATGTCTATGATTATGTTGCATAATCTTGTAAGGAGCCTCCTGTTAGGAGACTCTCTTCCTTGCTGGCTTTGATGAAGCAAATGGGCATTTTGGAGAGGCCCACAATGGCACGTGTAATGGTTAGTTTTATGTGTTAACTTGGCCAGGCCATGGTGCACAAAAAGCTGGTCAAGCATTACTCTCGATGTTTCTGTGAGGCTGTTTTTGGATGGGATTAACATTTAAATTGATGGAGTTGAGTAAGGCAGATCACCCTCCATAATGTGGGTGGGCCTCATCCAATCAGCTGAAGGCCTGAATAGACCAAAAGACTGACCTCCCCTGAGGTCAGCCGATGGCCCTCAGACTTAAACTGCAACATGGGCTTTTCCCTGGGTCTCCAGCTTGCTGGCCCACCCTGCAGACTTTGGATTTGCCACATCCATCATCACGTGAGCCAATTCCTCATTATCTCTCTCTCTCTTTCTCTCCCTCCCTCGCTCCTTCTCCCCATATCTGTACACATACACACACACACACACACATTCTATTGGTTCTGTTTCTCTGGGGAAGCCTAACTAACACAGCAAAGAAACCAGAGTGGCCTCTGGCTGACATTAAGCTAGGAACTAAGGCTTTCAGTGTGGCAGCCCACAAGGAATTGAATGCTATTAACAATCATGTGAGCTTAGACATGGATTCTTACCCAGTTGAGCCTCAGATGAGAGCTCAGCCCTGGCCAATACCTTGATTGCAGACTTGCAAACAACCCAGCTAAGCTTTTCCAAAACTCGTGATGCACATAAACTATGAGATAATAAATGTGTGTTGTTTTAAGCAGCTAAGTTTGTGGTAATAGTGTTACACAGCAATAGATAGATAACTAATACCAGAAGGTATGGAAACTTGAAGATTCCAATCTATTTCATTGACCTTTATTTTTTCTTTCAGGATCTCACCTAGCTTTCAGCAAGTCAGCCCTTTTGTAATGCTTCCTTAGCAGACATAGCCCATGGAAATATTGAAGCATCATGATATTGTAGAAAGAGGCTCAGGAGTCATACAGACCTGGACTTGAATTCCACCTCCACCACTTCTCATCTATATAACCCAGGACAAGTCACTTCACTCTCCCACCAGCAGAAGCATCCCTTTCCTCATCTGACATCAAAGGGTTTAATAACAGTATCTGTTTCCCAAGGTTGTTGGGGAGATTAAACAAAATAATAGATGTAAAGCATGGAATTTAGTGCTTGAAACAAACCAAGCACTCAATATATGGAACATTTTTAAATGCTCATTTGCAGAGTGTTCTCAAGTCTGCAAACCCCCAAGGATGAACACTGTTGCCTATACCTGCCCCCCAGATCCAGGGCCACTTGGTCATCTGGTAATGGCATGATGTCACCATTCTCTCTAGATGGAGACAGCTTGGAACTGCCAGGCCTAATAAATATTTGCTGGAAGACTATATGGGAAAAAAGTGAAAACCTCTACTAGACTGTAAGCCCTGTGAAGACAAGGATCACGTCTGTGTTGTTCACTACTGTCTCCCCAGCACTCAGCACAGTTCTGGGGACAGAATAGATGTTCAATGAGTAGTTGCTGAATGAATGAATGAATGAATAAACGAATGAGTGAATGACTAACTCATATATGGGGCATAAAGGGAAGTTTCTAATATGTGTCTCCTCCACCTGAACGGCTCCATAGAGATCCCGCATAGAAGCCATCCAGGGGCTCCCTTTAGGCCAAATTATTTCTACTGCTCTCCTGGGGAATGGTTAATTTCCCCCAAAGGGAGGCAAACAGCTGTTGAACTAGTACAAAATAGAAGTAGAATGCCATGTTTTAGCATTTGCTGATTACCAGGCACTGCTGAGCTTTTTACACACATTATCTATCTCATGTACTTCTTCCTACAACTCTCTGGGTTAGGTTATTAATATTATCTCCATTTGGCAGAAGAGATTATTACTGAGGTATAGAGAGGTTAGGTGCCTTGCCCAGGATCACATAGCTAGTAAGTGACAGAGCTGAGATACGAACTTAGACCTGTCAGACTCCAAAGCCCACGCTCTTTCTAATACAGCAGTACTGAGATCTGGCAGTAGTTAGACTTTCAGGAAGACAACGGGCAGGGACCCTATCTTATTTACCTTTGTGCGTCAAGTTCTAGCACAGTGGCTGTCAAGTAGCAGAGATTCAAAAAATGCTTAATAAGTGAATCTTGATAAGATTAATAAGTGAAGAACTCATCCCACTTTTTCAATAAATATTTATGAGTGCCTATAGTGTGTCAGGTACACCTGGGTAGAAGCTGGGGTACACAATGGGTACAATGGTGTACAACTTACATTCCAATTGAGGGAAATAGACTATAAACACATAAAATAGAAAACACCAGCTGATGATGACTACACTGAAGGAAAAAAGAGCATGAAGCAATCAAGAATTGCTGGGAGATCAGGGCAGGCTTCCATAAGAGAGGACATTTAAACTGAATAATGAGAAGGTGCTAATCATGCAAAAGTTTAAGGGAGGTACATTTAAGGAACCTGAAACAGCTAGTACAAAGATCCTGGGGCAGGAATAAACTGGATATGTGAGGAATTGAAAAAAATAAAAAGGTAGTGTGCTAGGAGCAAGTGAAAGAGAGGATGAGTCCTAAGAGATGAGATGTAGATGGTTGGGGCTGCCAGAACAAGTACCACAAATCAGGTGGTTTAAACAATAGCAACATTTATGGTCTCGGTTCTAGAGGCTAGAAGTCCGAGATTAAGGTGTTGGCAGGGTTGGTTCCTGAGAGAGAATCTGTTTGTGCCTCTCTTCTATGTTCTGGTGGTTGGCTGGCCGTCTTTGATGTTCCTTGGCTTGTAGAAGCATCACCCCAACCTCCACCTTTATCTTTACCTGGTATTCTGTGTGTGTGTGTTTTACAAATTTCTCCTTCTTAGAAGGACACCAGTCATACTGTAGTAGGGAGGGCCCTACTGCAGTATGATCTCATCCTAATTTACTCACATCTGCAAGGATCCTATTTCCAAATAAGGTCACATTCTGAGGTACTAGGGGTTAGGACTCTAACATATGACTTTTTAAAAATTTTTTTGGGTGGAGGTAATTAGGTTTATTTATTTATTTTAATGGAGGTACTGGGGATTGAACCCAAGACCTCATGCATGCTAAGCGCACACTCTGCCAGTGAGCTAGTATATGAATCTTAGGTGGACACTATTCAACACCTAACATGACATTAGCAAGATAGGCCAGATGAAGGTCAAGGAAGGCCTCAGAGGCCAGGGTAAGGGCTTTGGATTTGCTCTGGGTGTATGTAATAGGAAGTCACCAAAGGGTTTCAAATCAGGCAACTTACATGATCTGATTTATGTTTTAAAAAGCTCATTCTGTCTGCTGTGTTAGAATATGAAAGGAAAGAGCCGCCATGTCTGCATGAGTCATACGGCTCCCCTGCTAGGGATGGGAATTCTCATCATCACATCATTTACTGAACCTGAGGCTTTAGTTTTCTTTCTTTACCCTTAGATTGCAGGAAAAACAAATTTAGCTTCCAATGCAGAAGATGAACCCACCTTTATAACCACATATAAAAAGACTGTTTTCTTTCCAGGATGTTTAATTTTTTTAATTATAAAAGTGATATAAGCTCCTGGTAAAAACTTCCAATAATACCAAAGGAACTCAATTAGTAGATACAGGCCCCCAGACACTGCTCCCCAAACCCAGTCCATTCCCACTTCTCACTTCCCTACACATCCACGTTTTTGAAGAAACCTCTTTGGTACGTACTTAGCATGCAGGAGGTACTGGGTTCAGTCCCTGGTACCTCCATTAAAAAATAAATACATAAATATGTATATATATGCATGACTGGAACATTATGCTGTACACCAGAAATTGACATGTTATGGCTGACTACAGTTCAATTTTTAAAAATAAATAAATAATAAATACATAAATAAAGAATCTGAAAAGAAAATATATGTATGTATATGTATAGCTGAATCACTTTGCTGTACACCTGAAACTAACATTGTAAATTGACTACACTTCAATAAAAAAAAAATTCTAAAAAATAAAATAAAATACATACACACATACATACATACATACATAATCTGATTACCTTCACCCCCCAAAAATAAAATAAAATAAAATAAAATAAAATAAAATAAAATAAACCTCTTTGGAGATCCCCTTCCTAACATTGCTTCTGATCATCTCTACATGCCTCTCTACAGATTCTTACCCGCAGTAAATTTTTAATACCAGGGAAACTGTCCAACCAACCAGGCAGCCTCCTGTTATCCTCTTCCCATAAATTGGCCTAGAAACAGCAGCACTGAGCCACAAGATTAGCAGTAGAAAGATCATTGGACTTGGGGCCCAAACATTGAGTTCCAGCTTCTGTTACACTTCCTGCCTTTGAGATACTGAGCAAATCACAGACAAACGTTTGCCTTGGTATCCTCGCATTTTGCCTATTTCACAGGATTGTGAAGTTCAAGGGTATTTGTTTCGTAAGCTGTTTCTAGGATATTGCTGCTAGTGTAGTCAGCCCTCCTCTCTACTCCCTGCCATACATGCAGACATATCTGTTGGTATTCATCCATATACGAGAGGGGTTTTTGTTTTGTAAGTGGAACTAGAAAGAGAAGTTATGCTGGGAGACAGGCAAGAAAGGGTTGGCTTTCTCAAGCTGGGTGATATCTGGAGTAAGGAAGATCTCCAAGTGACTTTGCAGGCTTCAGATGCAGTCAAGTGGGAGCTGGAGCCAGGGGGAACAAAGCGGGGGGGGGGGGGGCATCCCTCTTGACAACCAAAGCTGACAGACTGGTTTGAGTGGACCTAGGATGCACTGATTCCAGAACCTCTGAAGCAGAAAGAACTGGGAAACATTTTGTTTGGGGAGGAGGTGCCAAGATCCTGCTAATACCCAGGAGAGGCTGCTAAACCCATAGATACTGGACTTGGGGGGGAAAATTGCTTTGTCACTAGAATAGACTGCTGGTTGACGTCACTCCAAATTGACTGTGCTTTGCATTGTCATCTAGGGACTGGGTCTGTTCTTTTCCTTTCACTGAATTTCCAGTGCCTAGTAGTGCTTAATAACTATTGGCTGAGTGAATTGACTATTCTCATACCTTACTTCCTTTAGCCCTCAGGACCAAATGAGTCACAGTGATGTTTGTATAGCCAACTTGTAAGACCCACTTTTCTTACCTAGTTTCATGCATTTCAACAGTCCAGCGAGGCTGGTTTTATCATCATTACTCCTTTACAGATGACGTTACTGAGGTTCAGAGACGTCAAACCATGTGGTAAGCAGCAGAGCCTGACATAAAGATGCCCTTCATCACTTACAAATGGTTGGATGAGATGGAGTATCAGGTTGCGACTTGTGGTATAAAATATAAGAACCGCTTGGGGCTGGGTAAATATGGTGTCCCTGGCAGGTGGTATACATCCAGGGAAGAGATACATCTTCATGCAGGAAACAGGAACAAAGATGGCAAGCTTTCCACAGTCAGTTATTCTACCAATACTGTATTTTCAGAGTCCTGCTCTGTGCTGGATGCTGTGTCTGGTACTTGGGATCCAAGAGTGAACAAGAAGTGGGACAATGAGTTCTACCAGGCAATACTAAGTTCGTGTCCACCACATGGAAGTCTGATAAAGCTTCAGGGCAGGGTCAAGTCTGTAATATCCCTGTATGGTTTTCCAAATACCAGTCCAAGACCTGGCACTAAACCTCCAGGAATCTACATTTTAATACTCATTTCAGATGATTCTGAGGCCCAGTTAGAGTCAGCCAGCTGAGCTCATGGCTCATCAGATGGCGTCCTTTTATTTTCCCCAAACTTTTAGATTAAAACTTCTACCTCCACAGGGAGGGCATAGCTCAGTGTTAGAGTGCATGCCTAGCATGCATGAGGTCCTGGGTTCAATCCCCAGTAGCTCCATTAAAAATAAATAAACCTAATTACCTCCCCCACCCACCAAAACAAACAAGCAAAAACAAAGTTCTATCCTTATCTCAGCTATGCTATAGAGGCACACTCAGACTAGAATATTAAAAAAGAGTGATCTACACGACACCCCAAGGCCTGTGAGGTAACCAGAAAGATGGACTCCTGAGTAAGGAGAATCTTGTGGAACACACAGCCATACTGTGAGGTCCAGAAGCCACTTTTCAAGAGGAGAGTTTTCCTCCAAAGCCAATCTTCGAGATCCTGAGTTTTTTTTTTCAATTATTCTTTTTTGAGCATTTTTAAAATAATTTCACATTTTTTAAAAAATGTGTTTTATTTTATTTGGGGGGGGGGGTAATTGGGGTTTTATTTATCTATTTTTAATGGAGATACTTGGGATTGAACCCAGGATCTTGTGCATGCTAAGCACATGCTCTATCACTGAGCTATACCTTCCCCCCTGAATTTTGTTTGATGGAGAAAGGTAGCAATTCCTTTACAGGAAGCCTCAAGTCCAGGTCCCCTGGCTCCAAATTTTGTGCTTTTCCCATTCTATCTGCCTTCTATTCTATCTGCAGTCCTCTGAATCAAGATCCTAAAATGTCTATTTAGAGATACTCGCTTTGGGCATTGTAACGACATGGAACTTCCTCAACCCAATGGCTTGAGGAGGACTAAGGGAACCCAAAGGCTAAATGTGTCTTTCTCTTACCCTGACTGCTGCTCTTTGCACAGAGTTCTATTATTATTTTAAGACTAAGATTTTTTAGATTTTTTTTTTACTTGTGGTTGCTTGAACACCTCTCTTACCCCATGTCCCAGTAGCAGTTAAGATGAAGTGTGCCTATTATAAAGGAGAGAGGAGAGGCCAGGAGCGGGGCCTTGGGAGCCCAAGGGAAGGGCGGAAACTGAGATGCTACGGCAGGAGCTTGGGGGTCCTGGAGCTAGAGTTCAAAGGACAGGAGGTGGAGACCCCTGAGGAAGAGAGTGACCACATTTCTTGGTTTGCTGGTGTTACAGACTGGATGTTTTGTGTCGCCTCCCAAATTCATACATTGAAATCCTAACTCCCAATGTACTCGGGGAGGTGATGGAGTCAGAAAGGCGGAGCCTGAACAGGAATGGGATTAGTGCCCTTATAAAAGAGATCCCAGAGAGCACTCTCTTTCCGCCATGAGAGGACACAACTCTGCAGTCTGCAACCTGGGAGAGGACCCTCACCAGAACCCATCCACGCTGGCACCCTGATCTCAGACTTCCAGTCTCCAGAACTGTATGAAATAAATTTCTTGTGTTTCTAAGCCACTCAGTCTATGGTAATTTGTGATAGCAGCCCAAGCTAAGACACAGAGGATCATCCCAGTTTGTGCCTTTTGTCTCTGGGTAATTATTACCACCACCATCCCGCTGTCAAAAGCGTCTTAGTCACACAATTAACTATATGGCCATCCTAATGAAGGAGCACCTGGAGTCCTTCTTTCCTCTTTGTTTTATCTGGGACATCACTTCCAAAAAGAAACTATAACTTTCAGACACCAGGACGATAAACTCCTTAAAGGCAGGGACTGCCATGTGATTTTTATTTTTAATAAGAAAAGCATAGTTTATTATATGCATTAAAAAGAGAATATCTGATAAATGAAGAAATACCTTGGGATTGAATTTTGTATTCCCAGCATCCAGCTGTATGTATGAATGAATGCTTCTTGCCCTGCCGACCCTCAGACAGTTCTTTTCTGACCAAACCAGAGCTACATCAGTATTTTAATGATTGCACTGACATCTGGTGGTCATTTCCAGGTTTTTCTCTGGGCAGCTCCTATGCTAGATGATGGATTAATCTACCTCGTACTCCATCAAAGCCACTTTTATCTCAGCCCTACAGCAGGGAGACATGACACTCGAATGCACAGCAAATTGTTGATAGCTGGTAACAGCTGGATGTACTGGTTTTTTTTCTTGAAAGGTATTTAGATTAGAGGCAGGGATGGCAAGAGCATGGAAGGGGTCTAGTGAAATAACTAACATCAAAAACGGAAATCTCCTGGTGGAATTTCAGGCTTATGAGGGAGTTAGTTTTACCTAGAGGTGTCTCTCCTGAAATGATACCAAGTAAGGCCAAAGGCATTTAAGTTCTTAGAAGCAACAAGGTATCAAGTCAACACAAGTGCAGATGGAATTGAATGTCAACTGGAGAAATTCTTAAATGAAAACTTGGATACATGGTACACCTGGTAAACTGCCTTCTTAGTCGTCTGGATAACAGAGAGGAGGAGGAGGAATCAGATTCATGAAAAACAGAGAAAGCAGGACAACCATACTTCAAAGTAGAGTTTTCCTTTTTTTTTTTCTGGGCTCCAGAGAGGTGTGAAAAGGAAATGTTTGCATACTCAACCACCTCCCTGAAAAGCCCCACTCCTCAGTCACTTCAAAGGGTTTCCCACGGAAGACATTTTAATCCTAACACACCATGAGGAGGGCACCCCCAACCCTACTATTCACTGGTGGAACTTTTCAATCACCCATCCAACTCCTTGTAAGAACTGACTGTCGGCAAGAGGCCTTCAAACCCCATAATCTTACATCAGTAAAAGCTCAAAAAGAGACAAAAAAAAAATATACAGCTCCCAGTTACAGTTAAATCTCATTTCATCAGGAGAGTATCATCAATGTGTGAGACAGGGCCACTTAAATAGCCATAAAGAATGAGGTATCTGAGGGGGGAGGGTATCGCTCAGGGGTAGAGCATATGCTTAGCATGCACAAGGGCCTGGGTTCTATCCCCAGTACTTCTGTTAAAAAATAATAAAATGAAATAAATAAACCTAACTACCCACCCCCCCCAAAAAAGAATTAGGTATCTGGAATCTCTCAGTAAAACACAAGGTACTCCTCATTTGTCTCCTTATGGTAAAAAGTATTACTAAATCTGTAAATGTAGAAATAATTCGGCATTTAAGAAATCATTTTAAAGTGAGCCTCCCAGGAGGAATCTGTAACTGCCTTTTACACCCCCTCCCCCAACCCCCACAGCCCACTTTTATGATCAGGAATCAACAGCTACAAAATTTAGGGTCATCAAAAACACACCAGACACCAAGTCGGATAAGGCTGTGCTTTATTACATGCATAATTACAAATCTGTGCTAAGTGAAAAATGTATAAAGCAATGGCAACCTGGGTTTAAGCCACACCAAGAAAAGGGCTGGACGGTCCCATCAACCCTTCTGCCAATGTCCATTCCATTGCCTTGAACGTGATTGTTTCCGTTTCTTACCATTTGCATAGCACTTACTTGTCAAAGTACTTTCCTTTCATTGTCTCAGGTTCTCCTCACAACAACCCTGTGAGGTAGGTAGGGCAAGTAACACTATCCCCATTTTGCAGATGGGAACACTGAGGCACAGAGCGGTTAAGATCTCGAGGCTAGTTAGTAGAAGCACAGGGAATAGAAACCAGGTCTCCTAACTCCCCAGCCCACGTCTTCCTTTTTAGATTACATTGCTATGCTTGACCTGGGAGCAGAATGAAGTGTACAGTGGTAGCCCCAGCTCTGGGACAGGCTGTGCCTACGAACAGGGACCAACATCTCTGAAAGTTAGAATAAAAGCTAAGAAAGCATGACTAAAAGGTTGGCAACACTCAGATAATTGCTCTGAACAACTCAGCACCAAGCTTCCCGTGGAAACTCGGGCTATATTAGCTTTGGTTGATGCTAGTTTCTGGACGCCCAGCTACTGCTTATCTCTCTACATTAGCTTCAGTTGAACTTTTAAGAACTCTTGGGAATGAAAACATCGAGTCAGACAGGTTTTCTTTGGCTACTGCAGTTAGAGCTGGCCTGACACATCAGCTTATTACAGAGATACTCATATAGTGGCCCACGGGCTGGAACCCAGCCCCTCTGATCCTCCCGGCCTCACTGACTCACCCCACAGGTGGTATTTTCCCCACAGCCAGAAATCAGTGGACAGAGGTCAGAGCGGGAGGCCGGCCTTGGTCAAATGAAGAAGGGTCACCATCATTACATCAATGTCATCCATAGGTGACATGACCAGGGTGCTGTCTGTGAGGGCCAACTCCTTTCTGGCCTGTACCTGGTTAGCAGCATAGCGTCAAAAGACAGTTTAAAGGAATAAAATATGAAACACATCGTTTTTTTTAAAACCTAGAATGAAATTAATTCTTCATCAGTACATAGTCCCAAGGGACCAAATATATAATAAAAAAAGTAAATATTTATTAAAATCTGAGTACTAAAAAGGCAGGACAGAGAAGAAGAGAGGGGAGAGAAGAAAGGATAAAGTGACATGGAGGAGGGAAAGGCGCGCACTCTTGAAGGACCGCGTATTTGAGGTCCACTCAAGAAGGTAATGAGGCTAAGCATTCCCACCCTGACGAAACCATCTCAGGCCACTCCCTCATCCCCATCTTGCCAGATGGCATTCCAACTCCCCAAATCCAAGACTGCCTCTGACTTTCAACAGATTTGGACTAGCAGATAATCATAAGGGTCAGCAATGAATACTTCACAGGTCTGTACTGTTATGCAGAAGCCCTGGACGCACTCAACAAATACCATTGGCTTTGGTGTGACAGTGGAGCAAAGCCCCATTGGCCCCATCAACTCAGAAATATCTTCTACTCTCTACTCTTAGAATGATGCTCTCCCTCCCCAAGGTCCACATTCAAAACAGTACACTTGTAACAACTGAGAAAATGTTGAATTTTGAGCTTGAAGAGGAGGAGAGACAGAGAGAAGAGAGGAGAGGCAGAGGTCATGTTTTAAAACCCTCATATTTTTATACCATCGCATTTTCTCCTTAAAAGAACAAACTTCAGGCAAGGCATTCATTCAAGGAGTGTGCTCACAGAGGCTGAAGACCCTTTGGTGGGAACATAGAGGTAGGAATTGATGACTGCGGGATTGGGCTAGGTGACCCAATAGATCCCATCCAAGAAACGCACACTCCGCCCATCACACTCTTTCTTTCTTTCTTGGCTGATCCGGCGATATCAGACCACACAGTGGAAAAACCAATCTTGTTCCCTGCATCCCCTCAAAACTTTGCCCAGAGCCAGATGTTTAGAAATGAGGCTGTGCCAGCAAACCTTTGGGGAATAACTTGAAGCTGTGAACACCTACTATTCCAAGAATTTCTCTCCTTAGTGCCAACAACCAGAATGGAGGCAGAGTAAAGTTGAGTGGTTGCCACAGGTCTGCTACACCAATTTCGCTTCATATTCCCACAGCTCCCTGAGCGCCGGTATGAGAAACCCTCACTTTTCTCTTTCTAATATACGATAAGTACATACTAGGGAGGCTAACAGTATAGATTTTTAAAATATTTTGCTATCAAAATTCAAGATAATCTACCTAAAGCTTACCACTTAGGCAATGGCAGTATTCGCTGCCTTCCTCCAAGAGCAGGTGTCTTGTCTTGGGTCAGCCCTCTCCATGACAGTGGACTGCATCCAGGCAAATGCTGCTCTGAGACTCTTGGTTGCTTAGAAAGCCTGGTCTTTGGGAGACTACTAATCTTTTCTCCCCTTGAGGCACATGATCAAGCAGTTCATAAATGTCAGGATGTTTGGTTTGGTGGCCTTCCTCCTACCATCTTGCAACAACTCATATATTTTCTTACTAGGGTTTTTCTACTGCCATTAACTTTAAATTCTCTCCCCAAAGGGAATCCAGCAAATTCCAGAGGTGGTTAAAAAATAATCAAGGCTGTAGGACACTTAAGTTCAGACCACATATTTAGACATCTTTTTTTTTTAAGAATTCAATACTCCACCTCCTATCTGCTTTCTAAATTTCACATTTTTCTCAGTTTTCTAGAGCTCAATACTCTATGCACCACCATGAAAGATGCTCTCCTGGTTTCTCTGAACTGATGAGTGGCCTACATTTAGCTCTGATTCAGTAAAAGTAAACCGATTCCTCACAATACAGTGTGGTCGGTCATCAGTAAGTTATTTTGGCAATATAAGACACACTGGCCATTTCAAAATCTTAGTATTGTCTTCACTTTCATTTAGTAAAAACTCAACTTCAAAACCTGCACTCCTTGAGATTTATTTTAAAAAACAAAACAAAAGACACTGTGAAGCAACAAGTACCTTCCTACTCATCACCTAACAAAACCAACCAAGATCAAGACCCAACCAGGACAGGAGTTTCAAATACTTAAAGCATACAGTAGTGATTACTTTCCGTGATTACTTTCTATTGGACGCTGTTTTGAAAAATATTTGCTCCCCCCACACCTGAACGGGTTCATAAATTCATAATTAAGAATTACTTCACAGCCTTAGACCACACAAAGTCCCCATTACTTTATCATTCTTATGTTCAAACACAATTGAAGACTGGCTAGAGAAATTTATACTGTGCTCTGCTCTTCCTGTAAAGGGTTCAGATTCAGCCTCTGGTGCCAAAACGACTCAACTGCTTTGCAGTTCCATTAGCAAATTCATCGTTTGCCCTGCCAGCTGGCAAATCCAAAGTACCAAAGTCAGTGTCAGACTGTCCACCAGAGGCTATCTGCTCTGTGGATGATACCACGTCTACTCCACAGCTGGGCTGAGCCACAAGGACTCTGGAGCCAGAAGAGAGGAGAGTGTCTGAACAAACATCCCAATAGAAGTGATCTTGAAAGCGGCTATTATCTTGCACATTCAACCCCCTGCTTCTGCCAATGGTATAACTAATCACACCTTAACGATTCTGGCTTCTTTAATTCTTCACATCACAGATATGAAGATACAAAATATAACAGCACTGAGACTTTTACAAATCTATAGACTCTCATCCCTTTTCATGACTGGATATCCACCAGATGTATTTTTCCTGGAAAAACCTGAACTTTCTTGAAGCACTTAGTGGCCTTCTTTTGTAAACCCTTCCTTTATGTCAGGCAATTTTCTTTTCTTAATACCAAAGTCGACTAGTCTCGAACTCATACTAATTTTTAAATCACAGATTATCTAGTCTTTTGCCATTGAGGTATGTGGCCATTGGAGGCCCCTGACAGACCTCCCTGTATCGGGCTTTGTCGGTTAAGTATGTCCAACTGTTGAACTGGCAACGGCAGAAAGCACATTTTCTTTTGCTTTCAGACAAGAAACTGCGTGTTAAGATGCTGAGCTAGTGGCCTAGTGGAGACCTCTGGCCACAATTAGCAAATCTTTGAGCCAAACCGTAGGACTGAACAATAACGGATACCATACACTAAAGCTACTTCTAGTTTATGAGTTAACAAGGATTCCTGAGAAGCTGAGGTTAATGAATGAGATTTACCAAGAGTGAGGTATCAAAGGGACATAATTCTCTGGAGGATCAATCGGTGCTTAGCATCTAGAAAGCATCCCTTGGCACAGTGTTATCTGATTTCTTGAATTTATTCTCTGAAGCAGCACCTTAACACTGGCTCATCTGTCGCAAATCAAAAACAGAGCCGAGAAGAAAGACAAAGGCAGACTTAGACACCCTCCGGTTGACTGATGCACTCTGAAATGCGACCAAAACTTTCACTGTCATCAAATACCAGAAATACTAACATTTCCCGTTTTGTAGGCTTCAGTTGGACGGCTGATAAGAAAAGATAGGTAGTGAACCAGAAGGATACACATAAGAACTTTGATTTTACACACTACAGGCTGGTCAGGCAAACAGTCTCATCTTGTGTGAGGGAATCAGTGGCACAGAAGAGACAAAAGATGTGAAGTTACTGAGTCTTAACCTAGGGAGATGTTTTTTTTTTTTTTCTCTTTTTCATTAAAATGCTTGAGTGATATAGTTAGAAGGAGAAGCTCCGGTGACTGCCTTGATATTTGAAAGATAAAAATCAAAATAAGAACTGGTTGCCCAGTTCTGGGCAATGAAAGAATTTCAGATTTTGGAAAGATAAGAACCAGGGGTTAAAAAAAAAGCCTAGAATCAGAGATCAGCTACTTTTAAAATGAGGTATGCTGAGGTGTGTGGAGAGGGGAGGCAGAGGGTGGGAGAGGATATGCCGAGTGACCGCTGATCCTAGGCTGGAAGGATGGTGGGAAGCACTGGGAACAGACTTATAAAATGGGAACGGCTCAAGTCTTACCCCTTAGCATTTAAGTCTCACTGCTGTGGGCACCAGCCTGGAAAGGGAGGCGTGGCAGCAGTTACTGGGCTACAGGGCAAAGCAAATGGCTGTGCATTACCTCTGGTCCATGTGCCATACAATTATTGAGATTTGGTTTACACTTTAACTAGCCCTGGGGGTTAGTTTTTGGAACAGGAATCATTAACCAGACCTCGTGCTCAATCCCCGAGAGAGGACTCAGGACTGAGGCATGGGAAAGGGGGAAGAACGGAGAGGGGACAATTGCACGTGGGTCAAACGGTAGAAAATGAAACAGTAGTCGGAATGATGGTGGTGGCTCTGTAATTCCACCGGGTGTCCCAAGAGTGTGATGTTTTTCTCCTGCAGTTAAGATGGTATGGAATTGAGACAGGCACCTTTTCAATTGGATACAAGCACCTTTGGTGTCACCAGGCCTGGTCTACCCACCTCCCCCTGGGTCTTAGGATGGTTTTGCCTTTTATTGAGAATTCTAAGGAGCCTCCAGGGAGTCCACAGCTGCCTATCCTGTTCCAACGCCTTGAATATATTTGAAAGTACCCCAAGTCTAAATTCACGATCACAGGGACAACACTGGCCTGTTAAGATACGTACTTAACACTGGGAGGAGGCATGAGTGCCTGGTTATTTTAGTACTGGTGGCTGTTACGAAGGAATGCGTGAAAATGCAGATACAGCTTGGGATCTTCCCCGGTTCCCCAGTATGCAGTCTAGATTTGGTTCCCTTTACTATTCTTCCATATTCCAGAAGCCGAAAGCACCATCACTCACGGAGGTGGCATCTGGGTAAGAGGATTAGTTGGGACCTCACAAAGAAGTGAAAATTCCTAGTCATTGACTTTGCTTAGCACTTTACTGATTATTCATTTCAAGGAAGCTGGAGAAATCATTCCTTGCTACTCACAAATTCATGGCAAAGCCCTTGTCTACCAGCTAACAAAGGCCATCTGGAAAATTACCCCTTTTGCAGACAAGGAGAAAATTCTGTAACTTAATCTTTGTGCACTTCAAAAGAGTACCAGGAACAAGCAAGCTATAAAAGTCAACCTCTCTAAATTCATTTAGAGGAGATTAACCAAAGCAGCATTGTCTTATAATCAGATATTAAAATTAACATACACATACACACACATAAACTAAGACTGCTAAATATTGTAACAGGAACAAGATAACATTTGAACTGAATTCACAGTCTGGAAAATACCATTATTATTTTCCTTGTGGCTTTCCTTTCTATGGTTGGAAAAGCAAAGCCCCTTAAGTTTACACTTCATCTTCCACCAATGACAGTTAGAGTCCAAAAAAGTGACTTTTTTCATGAGTTTCCTGCAGGCTATAGGTCAGGACGGTTGGCATTTTTCTTGCATAGTTTTCAGTGATTGCATATTAACTAACAATTATGCTTTAAATTTAAAAAAATCTTTAAAAAAAAGGAAAAGAATTAAACCATAGCAATCTTGTTTACTCTTTCATGAAATCTTCCTAATGCAACATCACAGAGGCCTAACTGAATTTTCTCCTAGAGAGAAGATTAAGATTTCCAGAGATTATGTAGTGCAACTGGTTAACTTGTAGGAAAGAGACAACACACGAATATAACTTCACCATCCAAATGTGGGACATGTGTTGTGGGTACCCAGTTAATAAAATATATCCACGATCTGCAGTGTCCTTCCAGTTCATATCAAGTACAACCCTGTGATTCTAGTTGAAGAGAATGGAATCAGGATCTTGGTTCGCCATCTGGGCTATATGCTTTAGCACATCCTTTTTGGTAATGATTCCGAGCAATCGCCTAGAAAACAAAACAAGACAACAAAATGAAAATAAGTCTACAGTTAAACTAACATTCTTAAAGGTGACACTTCTCCTCAGTCCTTTTCAATTTTGTCTTTGAACAGTAGCTGCACTTACAAAATGAGGCGATAAGACTAGGTCACACGCACCAGGCAGATGGCATGACATGTGGGTCCCTGAGCGTGCTCAAGCATTTCTCTGTTTGCTTACAAGAACATAAGCACTTGTGTGTTCTCAGTTCCCCTATAACACGGCATACTCCTTGAGGGCAGCGAAGGGTCTCATTCATTTTTGTCTCTCCCTGGAATCTAGTGGAATACCTTCTTACAAGAAGGACAGATTCAGAAAATGTTGAATGATTTCGTCAGGGAAAGTCCCCTTATTGAGTTAAATACTGCAAGACATCTGTTACGCTCTTCCAAAATTTTAGAGGGTGAAATTCTTTTATAATTGCTGGATTACCAGACCCTATTCACACAAAAACCCCATCCTTCTCCTCAACCAACTTTCTTTTCCAATAAAAACAGCAGGGCTTCCTTTACTGGATAAGAAATACCCCAGAGAGAGTGAGCCTTAGCCTTGGAAGTCAGAAGGCTTGTGTGTTTTTTTCTTTTTTTGGGGGGGGGGGGGTGGGTGGGTAATTGGGATTATTTCTTTATTTTATTTATTTTTAATTAGTTGAATGGAGGTACTGGGGGTTGAACCCCAGACCTTGTGCATGCTAAGTAAGAGCTCTGCCACTGAGCTATACCCTCCCTACTAGAAGACTTGTGTTTAAAGCCTACCTCTAACAGACATTAACTGAGGGTCCTTGTGTAAATTTTTAAACCGCACTGGAACTTGGTTTCTCATCCTCAAATAATAATGACCAAGGTATTGTAAGGAGCAAATACTAAACATATACTACCTAATACTTATAACTTCAGGGCCACCTGGGCATAGGACCTCAGTTGTTTCCTTTGCAGGGGAGGAACTGTTATTTATAATGTGCCACCAGCAGTTCATATCTCTCAAACATACCATCTTCCCCAAACTCCCTTTTGCTTAATTATGACAATGAAAAGTAACACATCCATCTTCATCTCAAAAGAGTCTGAAAGTGCAACTAATGTTCATGTGATTTGGGTTCTTCTTTCTTTCTCTCTCCACGTTCTCCTTTCTCCCCCAATCCAATCTACCTTCACCAAAGAGCTCTCACCCATTGTGTGTCACCAGGCACTGCCGCAGTCCCAGCTTGCGGAAGATATCCACCACGATCTCCATGGGCGTCAGGTCAGTCACAGTGAAGGGGCTGAGATCCAGAATGTTCCGAAGCTTGAGGGTAGGTGGGGTGTATGGTGGCATTGGAGGAGAATGCTCGGTGAAATAAATGATGGAAGTGCTCACAACTCCATCCTGTTTTTTTCGAGCATTTTCTATTTGAAAAGGAGAGGGGAAAAAAAGGTTGAAGAAGGAAGGACTACTTCAATCTTTCTGGCCCCTCACTAGGTCCCCTCTCCCCTCTGTTTCTCCATGTCTTACATATTTATTAATTTCCAGAGTGGATTCCCTTTTCCCCTTTCTGAAATCCTTACCAATTGAAATAATGAGATCTCTTCGGAGGACAAAACCCACAAGTCTTTGGGACTCCCGGGACACCACCACGGGGAAGCCACTGTAAGTGGTTTCACTGATGATGGTCTCTACATCTTCCACGGTCATACTGTCCTGAGTAAGGACAGTCAACAGAGGATCATTTCTCCGGGGTTTCATCACATCCATGGCCAGGGTCTTATGAGCAAACTCTTCTTTGGCTTCCAGAAAGGGGTATCCATTGAGACGGATATGGGCATCATAGATGCCCTCCCGTCCAAGGGCATCTGCCACCCACTTGCTTGTCATGGCCGCAGCCATCAGAGGCACAATGTATTCCAAGCCACCAGTTAGTTCAAACATTATGACGACAAGAGAAACGGTCATACGAGTCACCCCGCCTGCCAAAAAAAAAAAAAAAAAAAAAAAACACAGAAAAACAGATCCAGGCTACTTCCTGAAGGCAGGAAAAGTACAGGATTCATTAGATTTATGGGCCTGTGACAAACACTGCTAGAAGGAGGCCTCACCTGTAGCTGCACAGACCCCAGCCAACTGCATTCAAGCCCAGTTCACAATGGACTTGAGTCAGATTTCTAGAAATCACCTCCTCAAAAGTACAAGCTGCCTCTTCCTTTCTTTTTTTTTTTTATTTGTCTATTGCTCCTCCCTCCCCCCCCCACCAATTATAAATAATTGCATAAGATATCTATGATTTATGTGACACGAGAGATATGAGAGGTTCTCTGGGATGCACAGGCCCACTGTGGTAAATTCAGAAAATATTTATCTTTTCAAGTATATAAAAGAAAATTATTATCCATCAGCTCACTGCCTAGAAGTATGCAGAGTAAAAATTTCCAATGCCTTTTTCAAGTTTCTTACTCTGCAAAAATGTGTGTTTTTACCTAGATGAGCTTCTGTTAGATATTTAATTCCCCACCATGCTTTTTCTCTCAACTTTCTACTGGGAACACTTTGTATGTTAGGACAAATTTCTTTAACATTGTTTTTAAAGACAGTAAACATGTCAGCATCACATTCAGTGGCCACTGCATAGTATATAGCATGATATGGATGTACCATAATTTACTTAACAGTCCTTCATCGTGCTTTTCGGTGCTTTCAGGTTGAGTCCAGTTATTTGCTATTATAAATAATACCATGATGAACATTCTTGTGCAGATATCTTGGTTCAAATCGCAGATTATTTCCTCAACATGACATAATTTGAGAAAAGAATTGCTCTCAAACGGGAGGAAGGTAGATAGCTAGACAGTAAAGATGCTTTCTTAAAGCACTTGAAAATGACAAACCCAACAAGAAAGAGATAGTTATTTTTAAAAATCTACAGCCCATTGTGTTTAATATCACTTGTCTTTACTATGTCCCCCACTGGGCAGCAATCTCTTTGAAATCAATGCAAACAGTACTCACCTAAGCAGGCTGCGGCCCCAACCATCGCATAAAGGCCAGGGGTGATACAATCTGCTCCTTGACTGCACCAGCTATTGAAGATGGCCCAGTCATGGTGGTAATAAGCCAGCTGTTCCATCCCTACTCCCAAAAGTCGACCTGTGATAGCACCAACAGCCATGCTAGGGATAAAGAGGCCAGAAGGGATCTGCAAAGAGAAAGCAGAAGACAGTTAGTGAGAAGGGATGAGGGATGTGATCGATCGCCTGGCATATGGTAAGGGCTGGAGGGCCGACCCTCTGCGAAGCAAACAGGCCAATGAATGTTTAACTATGCACTATGCTAGCAAGTGGCTGCAAAGATTTGTGTAACACTACAGGGACTAGAGGTTCTCTGGGACGTGCAGGCAAGGACGACTGTGAAGAAGCTTACCCTGATTCGGGGTCCATCAGGCAAGAGCCTGAACTCTCCAGACCAACACAGAACTGGAGGCAGAAATTAAGCCTTTCCCAAAGAAAAAGGAAAATAGATGGAGTTTCTCATATAGGCAGACATTTTCCCCAAGTTTGAATTCTTATCAACAATAATTACCCTTTACTGACTATTTACAATGTTCTATGCTGGAGGCTCTATAGATGGGATTTCAATCAGTTCTTCACAACCAACCCAGGAGGTAGGTGCTATTATTCCCAACTTGCAAAGGACCTGAGATTCAGAGAGGTTAAGGAACTCACCCAATGCCAAAACTGAGTAAATCCTGGAGCTGGGGTTTCGACACAATGCTGATAAGCACTCTCTTCTACTGAATCTTGACCCATTGCTCACGCAAAAAGGATGGCACATGAGGTGTCAGTTTAACAGTGTAAAGAAATATTCAATGATAAACAATTTTTAACTTTGTTTTTTGTTAGGTGGATAATTAGGTTTCTTTGCTTGTTTATTTATTAATTAATGGAGGTACTGGGGACTGAACCCTGGATCTCATGCATGCTAGGCATGCACTCTACCACTGAGCTATATCCTCCTCTATAAATGATTAAAATTTTTTAAATGAAGTAGTGACTATGGCTGCATGACTACCCTCCAAAGGAACCAATCCTCATCTGTCTCTCCCCTCTTTTTTTTTTTTTTTTGACTCCAGGATAATCCAAACAGGAGATTATTTTCAAATAGCTTGTATCTGATTCTGGAACACTCTTGAATCGGGGTGGGTCTAATGGTCTGCAAATTTACTTTAATGATCTTTTTGTGGGGAGTGGGCAATTAGGTTTGTTTGTTTGTTTGTTTTAATGGAGGTACTGGGGAATGAACCCAGGACCTCATACATGCTAAGTATGCACTCTACCACTGAGCTATACCCTCCCCTCTGGCAAATTCACTTTACATGAAAGAATGAAGCCAGGAGGTGACAAGTAACTCAAGAAGCCCTGCAAAACTGTCCAGGGTGTGGAGGAGGATGGATATCAATTCAGAGATTACAGTACTGCCTAAACTGAGTTGCAAGCTCTTATTTTCTGGTTTGAATCTCCATTTCAAATCTCCCTACATAGAGAATGTAGGGAACTACCTTGGTAGTTGAGTGCTAAAGAAAAGAAACAAACCAATAAAAACCAAGGAAGGAAGAGGAAAATACCTGAACAGATTTTCCTTTTTGGTTTCTGCTGAAACATGAAAATGACAATGGGTACTGAAAATAAAAGATGCTCGCCCAATGTCTGCTTTTGATGATCCTATTATTACTTTAGGATCACTTGTGAATTTCTTGATAAGTAGACATTGATAACAACTGTAAAAAATATACATTTTGCTATATATTGGATTGAACCATATGAAATTCCTATTTCAGTGGTCAAAATGTTTGACAACTTCATTGGGTTCAACCTAATACTTCACTTTATTGGTAAACTCTAAAGCTACCTTATAAGAACCAAAAAAAAAAAGGTGCTAGTCAGACACTGTGTTTTGTTTTATTTGTTTGTTTGTTGTTTTGAAGTATAGTCAGTTTACAATGCTGTGTCAACTACTGGTATGCAGCATATAGTTTCAGTCATATGTATACATACATATATTCCTTTTCATATTCTTTTTCATTATAGGTTATTACAAGATATTGAATATAGTTCCCTGTTTGAACAAACTAACTACTCTATATAAAATAAACAACAGGTTTCTAGTGTATAGCACAGGGTCAGATATTGTTTTGATTGAAAATGCACTGAAATAAATACCTCACCATCCTTTTTGAGTGACAAATATGTTTTCCAAGGAAAAGGAAAAAAACATTGCTACTTAAAAATCTCATCACTGAGGTTTGTATTCGGCCTAAAACTAGGCTTGGGCAATTTTAGATAGAGGTACAATCATCTAAGAAGTTATGAGAACACATGGGGGTAAAAAGGGCTTTGAGGGGAGTGAGGGATAACGTTAGGTGATGTTGGAAGCGCCACACAAGCTACGAGAATTGTATGATATCTTGGCTTTGCCTTCCAAACCTACAGCCAGACATATATCCACCAAGTATCAAAAGAAAACTCCTCACCTTCATGCCAAAGGTGAAGATAGTGATGACAATTTTCAGTATGAGTGTCAAAGCCAGCTGCCACATTGCATTGTAGACTCCCACACCAGCTGGTCGGTCGGGCAGCTCGCCTGCTTTGCTTGTGTTGAAACGGTTCTCATAATCACAGAGCTTGGAGGAGTCCAGAAGGCCACAGTCATTGAAGAGCTCAGAAATGAGCTCACTTGTGCTCATCCGGGTGTATTCGTTGGGGAAAGCCAGGACGGCAGTGATGGCTGTCACGACGAGTACCTCTACGACAGGATACTTGCCCAGCTGCGTGGTCTTCCGCTTCCGGCACCAGGCAATGTTTGTGCGGATAAACAAAGCTCCCCACAGACCGCCAAATATGCCCAGCAGAATGAACGGTACGAGCTCAAAGAGATGCCATGGGGTGTGAAACTCTACATAAAAGAGAACCAGGCGGCTGTTCCCAAATGGATTGATGGAGCGGAGAGTAAACGCTGCCACTAAAGCAGCAAAAAATGAACGCCACAGCGTTTTGAGGGGAAAGTAGTAGCTGACCTGTAAGAGGGAAAGCGAGAAAGAAAACTCTGTAAATCCGCAGAAACTGGTTTAGGTGGAAAATGGGTGCTGCGGGAATTAGGGTTAAGGATGCAAACTGCCCAAAGGTCTCTGGTCCCATATGGTAAAGCACTGGAGTCAGACAGCACACGTCAGGACTGCAGCGTACACAGATGATAGCCTGACACAAGACCACACACAAGCTCGACAGATAGTTAAAAGCTGTTACCTCTTCCAGGCTGAATAATACTCCACCAATAGGTGCCCCAAAGGCTACAGATACACCAGCAGCCGCTGCAGCAGACAAGACCTACAATCCAAAACTCAAAATTAGTGATGGAATACTACGACTTTCCTACTTTCGATCACGTTTTTAAAAGGAATGTCAGTGGTTACCAAACATTTAAAGAAGTCTTCCATACTTCACGTCCAGTTTATCAAAAACAAAGTTCAATTTACTATTTACTTGGAGAGCAAACATCGCATGCTGAATTTTGAACAGATGGTTCACATGCTGGAACAGGGAGAGGGCCTTTGCTTTGTGATTAATTTAGGCACCTCCATGATTCCAAATTACACCCCCATCCCCAGTACTCCCAATTCAGTAACTGAATTTGAATCTGTAGACCTATCCACCACCTATATGAAATACTTACAATGATGTATTCACCTAGCACTTTATAAAGAAAAGCTTTTTAAATGAGATTTTAAATTTTTTAATTTTTAATTTTTAATTTTTTAATTGAACGGTAGTTGATTTACAATGTTAGGTTCAGGTGTACACAGCAAAGTGATTCGTTATACCTATGCATACATTTTTTTTCAGATTCTTTTTCATTAGATGTTATTACAAGAAACTGAAGATAGTTCCCCATGCTATACAGTAGGTCCTTGTTGTTTATGTATTTTATATATATTAATGTGTATCTGTTAATCTCAAATTCCTCATTTATCCCTCCCACCCTTTCCCTTTTCAAATGAGATTTTAAAGAAGGCTCTAATGATACAAAACTGAAGTTAACAACTGGCTCACAGCTATTCAGGAGCTGCAAATCATCATACAGTAGGTATTTAGGGTTTCCTGTCCTATGTGCCCTAATCCATGCCTAGTGACCTACGGAAACGGAAATGAGGAGGCAACTAGAGGCAAGGGTGGCGACAGATTTGAAAGGGAAGAGAAGATCTGAGTGTGTTTAGGTATGGCAAGGAAAAGGGTAAGGAGGGAGAAGAGGAGGAAGAAGCTGTCAGAGAGAAATTAAAAGGGACAAGGAGACAGGGAAAGAGAGCAAGAAATATGTAGAGAGCGCCACCTTGGTATGTAGGCAAAGGAATGTGGAGATAAAAGGTGCATGACCTTTGCCAAGTTGCTGTTTCCCCCACCGCCCCTTCAACTTCATCAGTTTTCTTCTCTTCTTACTTCAAGATTCTAAAATGTGTAGATAACTTAAAACTTCCATGAGGAAGATTAACATGGCCAATAAAACTTTTAATGCGAAGTGTCAAAAAATACAAGTCCTTTCATTGGATTCTGGTTGCTGGGGAGTGATATATGATTTATGGTAGCCGGGAACTATTTTCAAGAGCAAGTTGAATAAAATTAAGAGTTTTGGAGGAATAAAATGGTTCTTGGCAAAATAAATAGGCAGGTTTCTCTGGAAGAGCAGGATGGCCCAAGAAAATGAAGGGGAGGAACGAGTGATCTCTGGGGCTAGCTGGAGAGGACTCTGAAATCCAAGGCTATAATAATGGCTTTCGTCTGAGAAGGATGAGGACCTTCAACACGGAACCTGAGAAAGGGGATTTCAGTGACTTTGTTTAGGATGAATTATGAGAGAAGAATGAATCAAGGTGATGAGTTTGCTTTAATTTTATGTTGGAGAGTGGAACCTACCAATGCCCTGCCTTCTAAAATCTCTATTTTACTCTCAACCCATTGGCCATTTTGACAAGGCCCTGGGACGTAAAAGGGTTACTGCTGACAGTGAGAGTGGCAGGGAAAAATAACTGCAAAGTCTAAATAAGCAAAAGGAAGCAAATGACATAGTCAAATATTCACGAGTTTAGTTAGAGAAATATATGACATCTGTACAAAGAAACAGCCAAATCAAACTCCTCTCTCATTTTATAAGGAACTCTTTGAACAAAAATGCCAGTTTTATGGAATGAAAGTAACCAGCAACCTACAGTTTCAAAGTCGCCTCTACCTACGCAAAACCAACAACAATCAGCACTTCATTCTTGCCAGTTAAAATGTTTTTTTTTCCATCTCTTTAGCTTCTGTTGTACATTATTCTTGTCTAACAACCTCACCGATGTAATACTGCCTTTATGTCCCTCTACATTTGACAGATAGCTAAACAAACTACTCAGATTTCCCTTCTCTCTCCTGCTAACCTTCCTCTTCTGCCAGGAACTTTCCCCCTTGAACTATCAAAATGTATTCCATATTTGAAATTTCAATATCTCTGAGCTTCCTTCCAAGTCTTATGGTTAATTTTGCTTTGTTTTTGCTTTCAGAATCAATCATTGGGTTCCAATTTTGTGAAAGATCCTTTCTAATGCAATGACCTTGGTCTCGACCCATTCCATATGTGACTTCTTTGTAATTCAAGGAAAACAGAGCAAGAACCCTTATTTTCTTAAATCCTTAATTACAGCAGGACAAAAGTAACCAATGACTCGGAACTTTCTTTTTTTTCAAATGTTCTTCCTTCTCAAAATGATACACATTAACAACTGTGTAAACATGAGAACAAGGACAGAGATGCTGCAGTGGGACTAATTTAGTGGGACTGAGGCAGAAGTCAGAGATCCAGTACAGAAAGAAACTAATTCTGCATGTCAGGTAGGTGGAAATAAAAGATGAAAAAGTGGGCATCTGAAACATATGCTGAATTTATGTTCTTTCATGGGAATAAACAACTTCTTTTAAAAATCTTCCACTGTTTTTGTAACTTATTTTGTAACAGAATCAGCACACCCTTGTATAGGATTATATATAATAAAAAGTTACAGTTCCGACTTCTTTGCTAGGATCTCCCTTTCCCACTCACCAGAGGCAGACACTTTAAACAGTTTGGGGTAAAACCACTTTCCAGCCATTTTCTTTCTAGGTATGTACACACACACACACACACACATCCTTTTCAAAAACATTAACTGAATTTTACTATACACATTATTCTGAAATTGGCTTTTGAAAACTTAATGGTATTTTATAGCCATCACTCCATGTCAGTATACATAGTGCGATCTCATTCTGTTTTTAAATTCTTTTTAATTTTTGTTTGTTTGTTTGGTTTGGGGGGTGCTTGAGTAATTAGATTTATTTATTTATTTTTAATGGAGGTACTGGGGATTGAACCCAGGACCTCATGCATGCTAAGCACACACTCTATCACTGAGCTATACATTCCCCCCAATCTCATTCTTTTTAATAGTTGCATCATATTCTAGAGTATGGACAGAATACTGTTTATTCAATCAGTCCCCCGTTGATGGACATTTTGATTGTTTCAATTTTTCACGATGTTGACAGAGACTGCACTGACCATCCCCATCCCCATACACCTTGTGCGCATATGACAAAACGTCTGTAGGACAGATTCCTAGAAGTGGAACTGCCCAAATTCTCATCCTTAAGATTGTACCATTTAGGCTGTCACCAAAAAAAGACTATTAAGGAGGGATGGGGTAATAGCTCAGTGGTAGAGCGCATGATTAGCATGCACAAGGTCCTGGGTTTAACCCCCAGCATCTCCACCACCACCAACAACAAAAAAATAGACTATTAAGGCCTCTTGTCATTACCTCTCTGCGCTTGGCTTCATTCTTCCTGTATTTGTTGAAGCAGTGGCACAGGATGTTCCCACAGCAGCAAGCCACGTGCACTAGGGGTCCCTCTTTGCCCAGGCTCAAACCAGACGACACTGCCAGCACCAGTGTGATGGTTTTGATCATCAGGGTCCACTTACCCAAATAGCCCCGAATAATGAACCCACTCAAGATAGTTTTTATCTGCAAGTCAAACACAGAGAGAGTGAACACACTAAGAAAGCAAACAAGGCTCAGAAGCAATCATCCGGTCCTCATTATAGAAACTGCACCTTTTGGACCAAGTGACATATAAATGCTTGACCCGTGGTGATCTCAGTTTGGGAGGGAACCCAGGAGCCCAAGAATGTAACAACTGTTCTTTCAACTTTCATGTTCCCTTTTTCTTTCTTTTTTTTTTTTTCTTGAGGGGGGTGGCCATGGGATAGCTGAGCAAGAGAGTATTAGAAGTATGAGCCTCGATGGATATGGAAAAGGGGTGGAGGAAAGGGAGGGTATTTCCCTTACTTACATCCTTACAGGCTAGTAAAACCTTGATTCTCTGCCAAGAAATTTGTAACTATGACTTGGTCAGGAAATAGAGAAGGGCAAGGTCATCTAGGTAACCTAAAATCTCAGCAGTTTCGGTCACTGTCAAGCAATCTAAACCAAAAGGAGTTAGAAACAGGGTTTGAATCACCCTCCTTCTGGCCGACATCATATTGTAGGAAATGTAGCAAAATTGTTTTATTTCTTCTGCTCTCACAAAGTTGACAGTACTACTATTTTTTCAGGGCAGAATCCTGGGATCTACCCTAGTTGCTTCTTGGGTAAGCAGTCGGGGAGGTCTTTAGGGCTCTGGTTTACCAGGAACCCTCAGGAGGCTAGGAATTGACTCCCTTTAATGTCCTAGGCTGGGAGAAGACTTCAGGGAAGATGTCGAGAGGCCCTACATTATATTCAATTGTGGTATATGCTAGAAAACCTAGTAGATGGTTTTCACTAAAAAGGATTCATTATTGTTCCCATTTAGAAACCATTTTAGAGACTCACCTCAGGGATTCCAGAGCCGCAGGCATAAGGTGCGAACACCTTGACAAGAGAGACGGCAAGGAAGGCAAACAGGAGAGCCCAGAGGACGTACATGAAATAATTGACTATGTAGGCAAAGGCTCCCTGGAGTAGAGAAAAAAGAGAGAAGCTTGTTTTAGCCCAGACAGCCCCAGTGAGTGCTTCTGAGTAATGGGTTTTCAGTAGAGGAGGTAAGAAAGAGAAAAAAAGACGATATTAAATTAGTCAAGATGTTCCTTCCCAGACTATCAGCAAAGAAACTACTGAACCACGGTCAGCCCACTTGCTACTGAAAATGAGAGGCTTTGCCACACCCAAAGGAAATCGATAATGGCTTCTAAGTATCCTTAGATACTCAGACAAGAACAAAGAAGCAAATTCACTCTCTATATGAGCGCTCTGACAGATTTTGTAGTCCAATATATATGATACTATTGTCAATTTTATTCGGTCTTAATAGACTTCTTCACATTTTTATTTTTTTTTAATTGAAGTATAGTCAGTTTACAATGTTGTGTCAGTTTCTGGTGTATGGCATAGGAATGGCTTAACCTTGGCTACACATCTGAAGTGAAGACTCGTTCTAAAGTTCCATTACATTCACCTTTGGCTACTACCTACCTTGGTGTCAAATTCTCATAGGAAGTTAAAGTGTCTAAAATTCCTGGGTGTTTTGCTTAAAATAAACAAGTACATTCTATAGAGACGACCACAGCTTTGAGAGAATTTTGCCTCTGGAGTAGCCAACGGGTAGATGTTCAGTAGACTGGGCAACAAGAATATGCAGTAGAAAGTTGCAGGCTCTGCCCATCAAACAAAACCTGAGAGATGCCAGATGTCCCAAAGAATAAAATGGCAACAGCTACTTTTAAAATGGAGAAAATAGGGGGCAGGGTGTATAGCTCAGTGATAGAGTGCATGTTTCACATGCACAACGTCCTGAGTTCAATCCCTAGCACTTCCATTAAAATGGAGAAAATATACTTTTGAGACTCTCCCCCATTATAATGGAAGTCTGCCAGGAAAGAAATCTAATTTTGACTCTTAATAAGGATTCCCCGACATTAAAGGGCCTGTAAACATCTATGCCTTACAAAAAAGATATTTTGGACATGAGCAGGGTATGCTTGCTAATAGAAATATTCAAAGTCGAAACTCACTCAAATTACATGAAACACAAAACTCAATGGTCTTGTGACTTTTTAAAATCTAAAACACTATCAAAATAAGTCATTGACCTAGACAAGGAGAACCAAAACGCTCAGGTTTTTCCTGAGCATTGATTCCTGAGTTATGATTCTGACACACGTTTCCCATTATTTTAGTCTCTCAGAGGAACTAGTAATTGCTCTCTATTGGCCTTTCAAATCTAGCTAGGGAGGAAGAAGACTCTAGAGGTAGGAAACAAAGAGGGAAAGGGAGTGAAAGGGAAAACAGCTGACACTGGCTAGAGGCAGAGCTCAGGAGGTCAAGTTCTCTGCAGGAGAACTCTTTTTAAAATCTAGAAGACACTTTACCCAGTCATTCGTTTTAAAAGGAGAGCCAGAGAAATGTGTGTCACTTTAACAGATCTCCAGCTCCAGTTTCAAAGCTACAGATGGAACACTTTAACACACACACACACAGCTCTAAAGCCATAGCATGGGGGAGCCTCGTGGTGATGGAATAAGAGTTCTACATCTTGGTTGTGGTGGTGGCTACACAAATCTACACATGTGGTAAAACTGCAGAGAATGACACACACACACACACCCCACACACACATCTATGCCTATACAAATGGTGAATAAGGTCCACAGATTGCACCAATGTCAATTTCTTTGTTTTGCTACTGTACGAATACGCTATCATTGGGGAAGGCTGGATGAAGGGTATGCAGGACCTCCCTGTACATTGCTTTGCAACTTCCTGTGAATCTATAATCACTTCAAAAATAAAAGAGTAAAAAGAAAGCAAAGGAAATACACACACACACACACACACAGAGACTCACCCTAAATTCCAGGGCTTCTCAAACTTTTCTACCCAAGTACGTATCCCTAATCTAGGAGAGAGGATAGGGAGTGGAGTACCCAGCAGCAGAGCTGAAACAGATTATGTTTTATCTTAAACATGGGGATTTTGCATTCCTTTTTAATGACTGTTTACATTTAATTTTGGGGGAAAAATCCAAATATTCAGGAAAAAAAGGATATTCTGGGAAGGCACATAGCATGTATCTTGAGGTTTCACTTACCCTCTCGTACACTGACCTTACCCCAGTGTGAGAAGCACAGATTTAAACCCTCTAGGGGGTGAGGGGAGGGTAGAGCTCAGTGGTAGAGAGCATGCTTAAGCATGCGCAAGGTCCTGGGTTCAATCCCCAGTACCTCCATTAAAAAACAAATAAATAAATATACCTAATTACTTCCCCCCTAAAACAAAACAAAAACAAAAAAATTTTAAAAAAAAACCTCTCACCCATATAGTATGTATCTAACCCTTTCACTGAACTCTTTCCCCAAACCAAGATGCACAGTCACATATATACATAAACACTCTTATTTCTGACTTTATTATTTCTAATCCTTCTTTTACCTTGATTGATTCTCTGGGTCCAGGTGCCATTGCAAATTGTTTGTGGACCCAAGTAGTTATGAAAATCAATTTTAAAAATACAAATAAATGTCCTAGTCTTCTCCCCCTCACTTTACCAACAGAGCAGACGAGGAGTGAGTGGCGATGGTACCTGTTTGGGTTGGTGGAATACAGAGCAGAATTGGGAATTCAGAGCTGTTTTGTGTGCTTTTGTTTTTAAGAGGGGAGATCTAATGTGCAAACCAAGTGGTAATAGAAAGGTAAGGAACTGGAAAACAAAGTTACTTTTACATTGAAAAAGATATGCTAGAAAGCAAGGCCAATGAAAATTTTAATTTCATCTCAAAATGGGACTGTGGGCAATTTTATTCCTCGGTTTCTGTTATTTTGATATGGAGTGCATCAATTTTTTTTTTAGTGTTCTAATGCAATGCTCAGGGAAAAACTACTTTTGGAGTCTATATGATAAATACATTTTTAACCCACCCCATCCTTTGTTAGAAATTATAGCTTACCCGTTACCCGTTGGCTGACTCTATTTCTTCTGAAATTACCAGAGAAAGAAAGATCCAGCCACACCGTGTACTAACAACTAAGGAGAAACACCAGGCTTGTTTAAATCACGCAAAAATTTTTAAGTTGTTGCATAAGCATCAAACAACTCCATGGGTCAGAAGAATACGGCTGCATTTAAACCACAGAGAAAGGCAGATGGCTCTGGTTCCTCTTTTCATGAGAAGGAAAATAAAAGAAGATTCCACAGTTGCCACAAGGATAGTAGAAGAAATGAAGTAAATGTAAGAATAAAAATCAGTGGTGCCGAAAGCTTCACTACATGTTACCTCATCCGTGCTTATGATGAGCTGGGACCAGCTATTCCACTCTGGACACTTGTCTCTGTCTTCAAAGGTGACATTCTTCGAGTTCCAGCAACAGTGTTCGTGGTTAAACCAGATTCCCCCTGTGCATACACCTTCTTTTAAGTCTGTCATCCAATGAGCCGAGATGTCGATCAAGGCAGCTAGGGAACCTGATTGGAGGAAGGAAAAGCCACAATTGTCAGAGAAAATGAGGGAAAAGGAATCAAAATTACGGACAAGTATATATTTCTCGTTCCATCTGCAACCTCTTGCTTGTCTGATTTTCCCTTCTTATCTCTATCATCTTCATTAAACACTGTGCCTGCAAAATTTCTGTGGAAACTCAGGGGAGAGCAAAGTAGTTGGGTGGGAGCAAGAGGGGAGTGGATGTGACTTTCAGCTGCTTCACATGGTAAAGAGTCTGCTTTGACTTAGGGTTGATGAATATTGCTCCATAAAGACAGACAAGTTTGTTAAAGACGATTTTATTCTCACCATATAGATAAGATTGGGAAAATGTGAATTGCCCACGTTGAAGAATCTTGCATGTTATTTATTTGAGATGGCCTGCAGAGAGGAGTTGGTGAAGACTACAGGGACAAAGGCTTAGTCTTAATACTGATTTGACTCCATGGACGAGGGAATTTGAGCAATGGAAGAAAGGCTCAGGGAATTGAATGTATAAAAGGGAGTTCAAGATTTGCAGATACTGGGGGTAGGAGTATAGCTCAGTGGTAGAGCGCATGCCTAGCATGCATGAGGTCCTGGGTTCAATTCCCAGTACCTCCAATTAAAAAAAAAAAGAGGTTTGCAGATACTAACTACTCTATATAATAATAGATAAACAACAAGGTTCTACTGTAGAGAACAGGGAACTAAATTCAATATCCTGTAATGGTCTATACTGAAAAAGAATATGAAAAGGAATATATGTATGTACATGTATGACTGAAACTTTATGCCGTACACCAGAAACTGATACAACACTGTAAACTGATTGTATTTCAATTAAAAAAAAATTTTAAAGCACAAACTGGGATGTACATGGAAGATTCGATGAAGGTTAAACAGGTTAAAGCCTTTTGAGCCTAGGAAGTGAACATTCTGAAGTTTTCTTTTTTTTAACATTTTTTATTGACTTATAATAATTTTACAATGTTCTGTCAAATTCCAGTGTAGAGCACAATTTTTAAGTTATACATCAAAGTTTTCTTAGTGAGAAGGAGCAAACAGTATTTTATACGCAGCATTTATCAAAGAAAATTATGAGAAAAATCCTTTGATGACATCACCGTCCAACGCAAATAATTTCTCTCCCTCCCGTCCCTTTCTTTCCCTTTTCCTCCCCTTCTATTTTGAGTAAGAATCTTTCTTGCCTTTTCTTCTAATTTATTTCTTTCCTTTTGGTGGGGGTAGGTAATTAGATTTTTTTAAATGGAGATACTGGGGATTGAACCCAGGACCTTGTGCATGTTAGGCATGCACTCTACTGCTGAACTATACCCTTCCTCTCCCCCGCTTGCCTTTTTTTCTAAATATTCCAATAAAAACCTTCTTTTGACTTCAATCCCCCCTCCCCCCCAAAAAAGAAAAAGAAAATTACAAGAAAATGAATAGTGAAAGGAGACTTATGCACTATGACTAATAGACAGGGTTAAGATAGTTAGAATACATTTGATTCTGGCCCTCTCGTCATTTCTGTTGTCCAGATGAAGAAACTGTGGCATAAAGAAATGAAATGGTCTAGAATTGTGCTTTAGGGAAAGAGCAAAGACATCATAAAATTCACAGCCCCTGAATTCCCAGACTGTTTCTGCTTTTAGACACACTGCTTCTATTGTTGCTCTCCATTGCTCAAAAACAAAATACCCTGTGTGTAGGAGGGAAAGAAAAATATTCACTGACCACCTAGTGACAAGACATACATTAAAAAGTTGAGGATATTACGCCTACGTTCCAACAGGCTGGAGGCCATGTCATAGGTCTGTTTTGGTAGGTGCTAAGAGTGTTAACACAGGTTATTTACATACTTGAATAACCTAGTGAAATCCAACAAATTGTTCGACACCTAGTCCTGGCCACTCCAGCAACCCCGCCTTCTCTTCCTTCTAACTCCTATTGCACTGACTGCCGGGATTCAGAAAACTGACATGATGGGAAAGAGTTTGCCTAGTTCTCTGGTTGTTTTCACATGTGCATGTCTTACCCTACCTAACATCTTATATTCCCTTCTCCTTCTTTTCCGAATTGGCTCTTTCTTCCCTGGTTACGCACATTTTAGCAGGTTTCCCTTACCCTAGAGAAGAAAATGCTTCCTTTTGTTCCTGCTATCATTTCAAGTTTCTGGCCCTTCCCTCCTTCCACTGATGACCCAGCATCTCCAAGATTTCCCCAATGGTTGCCTTGCCTTGAAATCTGGCTCCTAAAATATTCATCTGTGATGGTTTTTCAAGGTCACTGGTATCCCCCTAACTGTTAAACTATGTAACTTTTTCTCTGACCCCTTCATTCTCTGCCAATACTTGACATTACAGGCCACTCAGTCTATCACGAGCCAGCTTGAAATTGTCCAGACCACATACTCTCTTCTGTGCGAGCCACAGAACACCCTAGACCATGGTGGGCAAAGTATGACCCGAGGGTCACATCTGCCTTCATATTTTGGGGGGTTTTTTGTTTTTAATTTTTTATTGAAATGTAGTTGATTTCCAATGTTAGTTTCACATGTACAGCAAAGTGATTCAGTTAGACCTATACATACATATATATTTTCTTTTCAGATTCTTTTCTATTATATGTTCTTACAAAAAATTGAATATAATTCCCTGTACTCTACAGTAGGTCTGCCTTCATGCTTGTAAATAGAGTTTTTCTTGGTCACAGTCCCACTCATTTGTTTACTTACTTTCTATGGCTACGTTGGGGCTACAGAGACCATTGGGCCCACAAATCTTAAAATATTTACCATCTGGCCCTTTACAGAAAATTACAGAAAAAGTTGGCCAACCCCTGGCCCAGATAATCTTTAAAAACTAGGAGGAACCATTTCTCATTTGCTGTGATCATTTTACACTCCACGGCTCACGAATTCTCTCTAGGTAGTGGCAGCAGCAGCAGCATCGTGAACAACTGGGCATTGTGCTGAGTGCTATGTGTGCTGTTACTCCATTCCATTCTCACAACGAACCTGTAATATAGGTACTCTTGGTCGTCCCCATTTTCCAAGTCAGTAAACTGAAGCTTCCGAGGGATCAGAAACTTGGCCAAGATCACAAAACTAGCAAGTGGTGTGGCTGGGATTCAAAACCAGGTAGCCACGAACAAAACCTGTGCTGTTGACTAACTACCATTCCATTCCAACCATCTCCCGATTTCCCACCTAACTTCTAGTTTAGCTTAATATGCCAGACCTCCCTAGGCCCATCTTTTCATGCCCTGAGGATATAACTCTCAGCATCTTTGCCTGGTATTCATGGCTTTCTACTTCCCCTATGAGAGGGGCAGGCTGCTTGGGAACCTGCTTTAAAGTTGTATTTGTTGGGGAGGGAGGGATAAACTAGGAGTCTGGGATTGGCTGATACAAGTTACTACGTACAGAATAGATAAACAACAAGGTCCCACTGTATAGCATAGGGAACTATATTCAATACCTTGTAATGGCCTATAATGAAAAAGAAAAAAATATATATATGCACACATACCCATTAATTGAACCACTATGCCGTACACCAGAAACTATTACAACATTGTAAGTCAACTATATATCAATTTAAAAAGTTATTTTAAAAAAGGGGAAAAAAAGCTGCATTGACATAGTAAACAAATTTATGGTTACCGGGGGGAAAGGGGATGGGAAGGGATAAATTGGGAGTTCAGGATCTGCAGATACTAACTACTATATATAAAATAGATAAACAACAAGGTCCTACTGTACAGCACAGGGAACTCTATTAAATATCTTGTAGTAACCTATAAAGAAAAAGAACATGAAAACAAATGTATGTATGTATATATGTGACTGAAACATTATGCTGTACACCAGAAATTGATACATTATAACTGACTATACTTCAATTAAAAAAACAAGATTTAAAAATAGCTGTATTTGCATGGCAAGTGTACTATTCCTATTTAGATTGTATGTTACTTGGAGTGGCTTTGAAAGTTGATGGAGATGATAGGAAAAGGTGGTACCATCCCACTCCTTGGACAGCATGAAAGAGTAAGATTGTAGGCTCCTTGAGGGTATGAGCCATATCTTACATGCTTTTATTTACCACCAAATGTAGACATTTAAGAAACAGCTACAAAAATCTCTTAGGAAGTTCTCTTCCACATCTTCTTTCCTAAACCTCATGTGTTAAAAAAAAAAAAGAAGCAGCTAATTTCTCCAACAGAAAGGCTCCTCCTTAAGAACCAAAAGGCAGTGCTAACAGCACCTTAAAATGGACACAATATTTCGCAGTGTACAGATGCATTTAAATACATTTCCTCATTTAATCTCATTGATTTAAGGAAGGAGGTGAGGTATTAGTGCCTCTTTGCAGATTGGGGCAAAAAGCTTCCAAAAGGTCCACTAGCAAATCCTTTCATGCAGTAAAACAGCAAAGCACAGCATTCAATGCAGTTCATGACGTGGGGGAAGGACACATCACAATTTTAGGAGATTCGTTTAGAAAACTAACATAGTTTACCATACCTGATAAAAGCCCAATAAGCAGCATCAACAGCCAGCCAGAAAAAGCATCGCTCACACTGTGAATTAAGGCCCATGTTGACTCTTTGCTTTTATTGGTAATCTAGGGAGAAATAAGAAAACGTTGAGACATTCTACACACACCCTTGATTTTTCATCTCCAAATACATAATAGAGTAAAGAAACACAAAGACACACCTATTCATTGGGAATAGAGACCAATGTAGAGTTATTTCTGAAATCATCTTTGACTGAACCAACGCCACCAAGAACTTGGAGGTCTACGGAATCTTGTCTTACTGAACCCCACCTATATCTACAGTATCGCAATGCTTACAAGTACCTTGTTCAGGGCTTCCCTAGTCAGCTGCTATCTCTTATAGCATCAATCTGCTTTGCTTATTGCAGTGGATTCTTTCTGGCCTGGACATCAGACATTCCAAAGATGGTCTCTTGACTCACAGCAAATAGTTTTGATTGTTTTTCCAAGAATAAACAAACCTGGGCTTATTTGAGTGGTGAAAGTACAATTTGAGGTTTACTACCCCAGGGCTGGGCAAATTCCAAGACTTGATACCACAAACCCCTCGCTGTACAGTGATCACAGATGCTCAACCATATCACCGATGATCTCTTTCATTTTCAAAAACCTGCTGGGAATATCTGCGGCTACCAACAGGTGCAGAAACTTTTACCTTTTGGGCTCTAGCCTTGTCAATTTAACCCTCAACTGCCCACATTTCAAAACTAAGCATTCTGACAGCTTTGTCTTTGGTACCCCCCCTTCCCTGTACCTCTATTTCTTATCTTTGAAGCTATAACTTAGCTACCTCACCTTCATCTACAACAACATCACAAGTAATAAATTATTATAACATTTTAAAAGAAGTTTAAAAAGTCATTATGACCTATGACTTTACATTTCCAATTTAAGGACTGAAAGTAGATGAGGTGACACTTTTCCCTGTGACAGTGTTTCCATTTAGATGATGAATAGTTAATGCTAAAAAAAAGAAAACACTCCTTTGAGTGTTTGATAAACACATTTCAACTGATTTTGAATTATTATTAGTTGATATAATGTGTCTCAGATGCAATCACTTTGACATAATGGGAAATGTGCCCTTGTCACAGCACAGGTGGCTGTCCCAATCTGGGTAACATGTTGAATAAGAAAATTATGACAAACTGAACTCTGACTTGTGGACAGCAAAAATCCTGAAGCCATAAAATTTTCTATTTTAAAGGCTTCCTCATGAATTGATATAATAGGAAGAATATGCAAACAACAAGTTTACTATACAGCACAGGGAACTATATTCAATATCTTATAGTAATCTATAATGGAAAAGAATATGAAAAAGGAATATATGTATGTATACATAAGACTGAAACATTATGCTGTATACCAGAAATTGATGCAGCGTTGTAAACTGACTATACCTCAATTTGATTAAAAAATTTTTTTTATAAAAGGGAAAAAAGGAATATGTGCATATGTTCCCAAAGAGCAGAAATCTTACAAAAACCAGAATGTTTTATAGAGGTCACCTTTTTGAGATGGTAGAAAACTCAGAGGGATTATCACAAATCCAAGGATGACAAAGGCATTTCTCAAAACCTGTACCTGGGACAACCTGATCAGGTGGTCGTGAAAAAGCCAGTCAGGAGCCGGGAAAGGAAGGAAAAGTGATCAGAAGCTGATGGCTCAGAAGATTCCCTCAGGTCTGAGAGGAGGAAATCATAGACTCAGGAGAGAACGGAGTCAACTGAAAAATTAAACTTTACACTTGGACTCAAAGGAGAAATAGTACGAAAGAAAATGATAATAATACCTACTGTTGGCTGAAGCAAGGTTTCCCAAGAGGATCACCTACTGAATCAGGATGACTGAGGCTAAGACCCTACTGTTTTAAGCTCTCTATCTGCTCCTAGAAACTGTGATTCCCTTAGTTAAATAATACACAGCAACAAGGTTAAAGGCAAATGACCAGACTGCTCTGAGAAGTTTTCCCAGTCCTTTGGAAAGAGAAAAGTAGAGAGATTCTCTTGTCATGTTCAAAAAGAAATTGGGCCCCGAAGCCACAAGTACCATCTATTACCTATTAAATTCAATTAATATCATTAATTTGAATTTGATTGGTCTTGCCATTTGGCTGGAGTTGGATATGTAAATTTGCTTTTGGCTTTATGGTTGTACAAGAGCTGTAATTACCAGTTCATCCTGCAAGCGTTAGTAAACACTAGGGCTCTGAGATTTTTTTTCCTTTTATTCTTTTAAAAAGAGCCCATTTACCTTTCTTAGTTCTAAACGCCCAGCTTTGAGGAAAAACCATAAAAGAGAGATGAGATGGGGAAGAAAGATCTTTGAAATTTATTTTGGTCCCTCCCACCAACTTGGTTTCACCTCTCTGCATGGGCATTTATACCCAAGGATCCTTTCCAACCACTTATTAGAGAAAAATACATCATTATTAAATACAAATTCTTTTTAAAATCATATACAGTGGGTAGGGTATAGCTCAGTGGTAAAGTACATGCCTAGCAAGCATGAGGTCCTGGGTTTGATCCCCAGTACCTCTGTTAAAAATAAATAAGTAAACCTAATTACTCCTCCCCCCTCCAAAAGTAGTAGACATTAAAAAGAACTTTTAAAAAGTTTTAAAAATTATATACAGGATGCCTTAAAAATAAAAATAAATTTAAAATAAAACCCTACATTGCCAACAGAAAACAAAGTCAGCCACATCCAGGGCTGAGGCAAAGAATACATAGAAAGAATGGGTATCATCAACTTTTTCTCCTAATGTTGCTAACACTCACATCATATTTTTGGTCTTACCTCTCGGTGCCTATCCCGGTCTCGAGACTTCTCTCTCACCCAGTCAATTGTATTGAAATCATCATAGGTCCCCACACCAGGGATTGGCTCCTCCAAGAAGTCCATCATCCTGTTAGAAGCACCTATTCCTCCACCATTGTACGACTTGTCCTCTGGATTGAACAGAAAACAGACGTTAGTCCTTCAGACACTCTGGATATGTTTAGTACCTCCTTTCTGAGCACTAAGAGGCAGGCCTACAAACTATCATGTGACTACAGTGAGGGTATGCTGATAAAAGCCAAATAGGAACCTGATAGGAACCTAATAGGAACATCCACCACAGGCAGAGGTTTCTGTGGTGTAGGCACAAAATGATGAGCATCTCAAGGCACTGTGAACGTGAAGGGACAAATGAGAATGATAGTACAAAGGGAAAGTTGACAAGAGTTTAAAGTGCAGTGGGAAAGGATTTCTGAAACAAAAGACAGGAGCTTGGAGGGGCTTAGGTATTTCAGTTTCTGTTATGAGAGGAAGAAAAAAGGGTCAAAGATCTTTGCAGACATATCACGTCAGAAATCATGTACATTTATAGGGCAGTAATTCAATCCAAAGAAGTGGCTTGTTGCCTGAGTGGGGACTCCCAAGAAAGCATGTTGGTCTCTTCCAGAGTTAAGATGGCTGGAATGTACATATTTCCCTTCAAAAGATGCAAGACTTTGATCCCTGATATAATGGGCTTGTAGAAACATTTAACAAGTATGTTAAAGCTGTCTAAGATTTACAAGAGGAGATTTAAAGACAAGAGCGTGGCTCAGCAATGACATGTCCCTCCCAGCTCCTTCCACTGGAAGGAACACACCCATTTGCCCAATGATCACACTCCTTTACCTACTTCGTTTTTAGCACTTCTATTACAATTACTTATGCAAATGCTTTATCTTCTTTTCTAGATCAGAACCTCTTCTTTGGGGGGGAAGTAATTAGGTTTATTTATTTACTTAATTTTAGAGGGCATACTGGGGATTGAACCCAGGACCTCATGCATGCTAAGCATGTGCTCTACCACTTGAGCTATACCCTGCCCCTCAGGACAGAACATCTTTGAGGGTAGCCCTCTATCTGACTCATTGTTGCTTCTCCAGTGTCTAGCACTCAGCTATGACCCAATAAATAGCAGCTGAACTCAAGTTTGTCTGATGAACAGCTGGGACGAGGGAGTAGTCAAACTCAAAAGTTGCCCTGATGCAAAGGTTACTTGGTATTGCTTAACAAACTTGTACAAAATATTTCCACAATCCTCTGGTGGAACAAGATTCCACTAGTAAGCCCAAAGTGGAAACCAGTCTTCAAGAATGTATGCAAATGCACCCGGAGGAAAAATGCAGAGTAATGCCATCACTGAACTCAACCAGCCACCGCTCACCTCTGCAGCATCAACCTTGGCAGGGACACAGCTCTACCCGGGCTGTTGGGTGATGAATCCAACTCGGCAGAGAAAGCCAAAGCGGGCCTGAGCTGACCCTCTCTCCCCCACCCCCGCCTACATCTCCATCTTCCCTTTAAACTCCTCACAGATGACTCGAGCACTCTCATTGGGTAAGTCTGAATTAACACCCAAGCTGCACCGGGTTTACAAATTCGAAGTCTTCTGAGTACCTAAGTCAGCACCTTTCCCAAGCAGCACACACATTTGAAAGAAAAAGCTCTGCAGAATCCAAATCGTAGTAAGGGCGGGGGTGGGGGCAGGGGCGAGGGTGGAGGCGGAGTGGAGGAAGCAAACAAGTAAATCTTAAAACCCCTAGCCAAAGTTCTTTTCATATCTTCACGTGTACCTGGCTGTAAAATGGTTAGCTGCTGAATCACCAGTCCAGCATTTCCTATTATGTCAGTTGTATACTGATAAAGATGAATGCTGGTGTGTGGTTTGAGAGCTTGGAGGGAAACAGCCAGCTAGGAAATGAGGGCAGAAAGAGACTAAAGTATGTGGTGGGGGGAGGTGTGGGGGACAGTGTGGGGGAGGGACGAAGCTGTTTCAATCCTCAAGACAAATGCTGACATGAACACAGGACACCAACCAACCAGAAATTTACTTTTTCAGGCAGGTTCACGCTCCAATTGAATTTGCTCTGGTTTAAGTGTGCTCTCTCCAGGCGAAATTTTAAAAGGCTTTTTGCGAAACTGATTTGTAAAAGCATCCAACAGTTATCAAATGTCACGCTATGTATCAAATGAGGCCCCCGGCTCCAAGGATATTAAGACAAAATGAAGATCTGCAACAGCTTTCTAACAGGAGGGAAAAAAATCCTATTACATCACTAGGTAACATGAGCGCTGTATCATCCTTCTTTGTAGATCATCTCCTATTATAAACGCAAATTGTCAGGCAACTGGGAAAGAGCAGGCAGTGATTAGAATCCGACAACAGACTGCTTGTGATTCTCCAGATCCCCTTCTCCCTGGGGTCACGCTTCGGTCCTTGGCCAGGCTCAAGTCTGCTTACCTTCAATCACAGCTTTCTTTTTTTCTGCCTCAGGGAAGAAATAACCTTGACAGCCCGCATTTGGTCATTTAGGTTGAGGAGTTTTTACAGAAGGCGCCCCGGTCTGAACTGCTTTAGAAGGGCACTTGCTGCGTTCTCTGCCTTTCACAGGAACAAACGCCACCTAAAGAATCACCAGTGTTCCCTGGCGGTCAGAATGTGATGTCACTGTTGGGATCACGTGACCAGACCCTTGGACCAGCCTTGGAGAAAGGAGGATTTTTAACCGAGCACAGATGCCTTAAAGATGTAGTCTCATCTAAACAAAAGCCATCCACCTGGGGGCAATCAGGGTGGTTCAGAAAACCTGGATCCAGACAAGTTTCAGTTTTCAGATCTCATTTAGCAGAAAATCTCAGAAGGCGAAGGAGAAATATCGGAAAGCATTTAGAGTTACAGGGATCCTAAGTTTAAAAAAAAGCAGAGGGGGAGGAGAGAGGCAAATATAGAAAGCCTTTTTTTAAAAATACCAAAATGTACTGGATATCAATAACATGGGTAAAATCTCACAAACAATGAGCTAAATTTGTGAAATGAGTGAAATGCCAGACACAGTAGAGCACACAAAATTATTCTATTTATCTAAGTTCAAAATCAGGCAAACCTAAATCACATCATTTTGGGATACAAATTTAAGGGACTACATTACAAAGAGAAGCAAGAAAATGACCTAAGTAAAGACAGTAGCTAACCAGAGGAGAGAAAGGATGGCACACATTGTGAGGGTGGGACTTCTGGAGTGCTGGCAATTTTTCTTGATCTGGGCGGTGGTTACCTGAGCATCCACATTATAATTCTTTAAACTGTACACACATTTTTATGTCTATGTACACATCATAGAAAAGAATATGAAAAACTAAGCTGCATGTGAACTTACTATACAAAGTCATTTCTTTAATACCACCTGGTAACTTTGAAAGCCCAGAATACAGCCAAGAAAATGACTTGTTTCTTAGTCATTGTGCTCAACTCAGAAAGCAACATCAAATCTGATCTCATTAACCCAACCTGGGTAAAAGTAGCTATTTCAGCCATGAAAATAAATTCACTACTATACTTGCACTGTATTAAAGGCTTTCCCTTCCCTGGTCTTATTCCAAAGGCTATTTTTAGGCAGGTCTTAATTGATTGTGCAGTAAGGCTAGTCCAGTAAAGAAGAATTCAATTGCCTTCTCTGACTATAACTAACACTGATGTATGATATATAGGAAAGTCATCAAGAGAGTAAATCTAAGGGCTCTCATCACAAGGAGAAAACTTTTTCCTTTTCTTCTTTCTTTTCCTTTTATTGTATCAATATAGGAAGATAGATGTTAGCTGCACCTAGTGTGGTAATCATTTCACAACATACATAAATCAAAGCATTATGCTTTTTCAACTTGTATGGTGAAGCATGTCAATTATCTCTCAATAAAGCTGGAAAAATTGAAGAGAAAAAAATTGCCATCTCCAATCTCTCTAAATTAATCCACAGGACAGCCACTGTTAAACATCTAGGGAACTATATTCAATATCTTGTAGTAACCTTCAGTGAAAAAATATGAAAATGAGTTTATGTATGTATATGTATAACTGTAACATTATGCTGGATACCAGAAATTGACACCACATTGTAAACTGACTATACTTCAATTTAAAAAAAAATCTAGTCAGTGTGCTCCAATAATCAGACCTTAAATGTAGGTCTTTAAAATGTTGTGATTACTTTAATCAATTCTTAAGGCTCAATGCATCCTGAAGTATTAATACAACAAAATCTTATGAAATATGAGGCACTTCATGGAACCTAGATGCTTTTGGTCTGGTCCATCATTACTATAAAATCTCCATCTCTTGATGAACTAATCTAGCATTAAAGAGAATAAAAATGAAGTGGCAACTGATAGCATTGTAAAAAAGACCTAAAAAGCTTAAAAACCAAAAGCTACTTGTGGCCCAAGTGTGATTGTCTTAGACATATATATATAATATAAATTTATATATATATATATATATATATAGATAGATATATATAGTCTTAGACATATATATAAAGAAACATGTATATAAAGGGGGTGACACTGCCAACCTCATAAGCCTCCTTCAAAGTTATTCTTTACTAAATAGGATTCTACCTGTAGTATCTGAAAACCACTACAGAATCGTCACTTTAATAAAACTTACATTATCTTATTAGATTATTTTATACTGTACGATACTATCTTTTTTGGTACTTAAAAATGTATAGTTTGATGGAGAGGGTATAAGCTCAGTGGTAGAGCAAGTGCTTAGCATGTAGGAGGTCCTGGGTTCAATCCCCAGTACATAGTTTGAGCTGTGGGTCTTATTCCACATCCAGTTGGTTTCTTTTCTTAGCATTTTTTTTCTTTACTTAGTAGAAAGAAATATGAAATTCATAAAACTTCATTGTCGAGAATGGCACCAGAGATTATCCCATTCAGGGCCAACTACTGAGGTACAAAAAAGGTAATAAAATGCAAAAGGCTTTTCAAAACATAGTGTTTTAGAGTTAAGCTTCATATCTTGAAATAACCTTTAATGAAAAAGAATATGAAAACGAATATATGTATATATATGTATGACTGGGACATTATGCTGTACACCAGAAATTGACACATTGCAACTGACTATCGTTCAATGAAAAAAAGTTATTAAGCTTCTAGTGTGTAAATACTCTGCCAAAGAAGGAAGTGTAAAAATTAAACAATGACTCTAATTATCAGATTGGGGTGCTTAGGCAAGTCGTCTCAATTTTTGCCTCTATACCAAAAAAATAAAAAATAAAAATTAAGTTTCGAAGACATAGTGTGCCCTAAGTTATATATAAAATAATTTAATGTTCTAACGAGAAAACGATTCAGGTTAAAGTACAATTAGATCTCAAATGATAAAAGGCCCCAAAAGGCTAACCTGCATTGCTTAAGTCTGGGAAAAATGCACAGAAAACGAGTCAGAAAAAAAGTCAACATTGAAACAGCTTTCTTTCCTGGTAAGGTTACACTTAAGGTCTAAAAACTTAACTAATGGGTCTTTAAAAGCACACTGCTTAAATGAGGAGGCATATAAATGAATGTATTTAGTTCATTTTCCTTTATGGAAACCACTTTCTATTTTTTCCCTAAAAATCACATGATGCTTAAAACTAGAAAACTCCTGGAAATATAAGAAAAGACATTCTAGTGTGAGAATAATGTTTATTTCAATCTCTAACCAATATGCCATTAGAAATTTACCCAGGGGGCTGAACAGTAACTGATTAAGTGATTTAGTTAAACACTAACTAAACCAGAAGGGGAAAGAGTATAGAAAGAAACCTCGTGCACCCTAAGTACTGCTTTAGCAATATCACAGCTGCATGAGGGCTCACTAATTGGCAGTAGCCTCAAGAAAGAAATAAGCACTCAAAGAAATGTGGTAAGGCTATTGCTATGTATCATGGGACTTAAATAGTCCTATTTTTAAAACATATTTCAGTTTTTACAGGGACATATTGCATTTTTGCAAGGCTAGAACCACATTTACAAAAAAGTCAACACTCTACCTAGCACATCAGCAGATATTCATCCTGTGATCATTTAAATTTTACCGTCATCTAAAGGCAAGTACTAAGAGCCTATTATAAAGTCACTTCTCACTTCCATACCTGCACCTTTTCCCTTCCTGTCTTGGTTCCTCCATTCCAGATCTCCCAATAAGTCATGAACCTTTTTCACATTCAACTCACCTCTCTGTTTGAGAATATATTACAGTTGAAGCGCCAATAATCAGTCAACATTTTTAGGATGTTTCTATCAACTTGTGCCTCCAGTTTGCTTCTATTTTGCTTTCTCACTTACCCAAACCCAGAGGCTGAAAAGCAAATGCTGATGAAGTAAGCCCTCCCATCAAAGCCCTGGAGAGTATCACAGGGTCAAGTTACACTTTAATATACTGTCTTAGTTTGGCCCCTGGACACTTCTCCGGGGTGATTATTCCACTGATACACATCTGTACAGCCACATTGGTTGTTACATACTGAAATACCTCTGTAGCTGTACATAAAGAACTATTCTTTCCTGAGGAGTTTCCTCCCCCACAACTGTTCACGAAAAGTTCCTGAACTTTCCCATGATGCAGCAGCTGGAACATTGAGAGGCTCCGGGACATGACCCAGCGCTCTCTCTGACATCCAATCTGCCAGGTCAGTGCCTGTGTTCTTTTGAATGGCACCCCTGCACCCCATTTCATTTAAGGTCTGATTGTTTTGGTTCCTGCTCACAGCACGTTACAATGTGAAGCTGTCTAAGAGGCACGAGGGACCACAAAGAGCAAACTCTCTGTCCCAATCCTGCTGAGAGGTAAACAATAAAAGAAATGGTGAGAGAGGTGGGTTACGGGACTGCAAAAGCTGCAACAAATCTATGATATATACTATTAAAAGTTTGAGGGTTATGGGAAATATACCAGAAGCAGGGGCATGGCAGAAAGGGATAGGGAAAAGGCTTTAGAGCTAAGCATGAATCTAGATTCTAATACCACCACCTTCAGACTCCCTGTTTCCCACTGAATACAGCTCTGTCCCCACTAGATGTTGCTTTTATGCCTTGTCTTCCCAGCATCTGCTCTAATCTGGAAGTTCCCAACCCAACCCACTTTCATTAGCAGTGAAGCCAGGGTGCTAATTGCCAGAGTTACCAGCATTAGGAAAAACGGCATGAAGATTATGGCTTGGTATCTGCAGGCTCCCACCATACAAAATCAATGGAGAAATGGAAGGAAAGGGGCTGGACTGGACAATGTTGCTGAGAGGGTTGTCCATGTAAAAGAAAACAGCCCTCTGCTCCATTACTGCCTCTTCATTCCTGCCTTCTCAAAGTTACACAGACATCAGACTGATAAGAGGACTGGGAAATGTCATCGGTAAGGGGACTCTGCTCTGAAATGTACATTACATACCAGAGTATTGAGAAACCCTTTGGCTAGTACAGTCCTGTGGAATAACTGGTACTTATTGTATTGGAAGCAGCAATTCTCCAGTTCTTCTGTCCTGAGTCTGCACCAGTTTCTATTAATCTCTAAAAGGAAGTTGGGGACAAGAGGTTAGCAATTATTCTTTGGCTGGGAAAAAAATTCAAAGGAGGAAACACCAAGTAGGAGATTCTTCTTGGATTCATGGGAATAGTATGGACAGAAAAATGAGTTTAAAACATATATATAAAATGTAGGAATTGCTCTTCAAGAAACAATTGTACCTCTGCCCACCAGTGTACGTATGTTATTCACTGCACCACCAGAAACAATGAAAGAGTCCAGGAATTGGGGGAATAGCACAAGGAAAGTAGACTGATGTGTACTGAAAGAGAAATATCTCCCAAACATATTATGTGAAAAAATCAAGTTACAAGATAATAAGCAGAATATGTTTTTTAAGTTAAAATGTTTGTCTCTGTCTTAACTGGATAGAAAAAGCACTGAAAGGGTCATATTGAATTATTTTTAAGGGTTATCTCTGGAGTGGGAAGAAAAGGGGCGACTTTCACATTTCTTATACTTGTATATTGTCTGACTCTTTAATAGTGAGGTGTTGATAAACAAGAAGGTCCTACTGTATAGCACAGGGAACTATATTCAATACTTTGTAATAGCTTATAATGAAAAAGAATATGGAAAGGAATAATATATATATGTATAACTGGATCACTATGCTATACACCAGAAATTAACACAACATTGTAAACTGACTATACTTCACTAAAAGAAAAATAGTGAGGTATATTTACGTGTTATAGAAGTGGTTCTAAAAAAACAATGATAATACAGCTAGAAGAGTGGAGATAGAACATTGCAAAGGGAAGAGTTCCATTCTGGGGGGGGGCGGGCCACTGGGGGATCTACAAAGAAAACAGGTGACAGTTTCTGGATAACACCAGGAGAAAAGCACCAAGAGGAAGATGTCTTACTAAATTTTTTAATGAAAGTCAATGGGAAAAAAAGTCTTTGTGATTAGACCCACTGTCTAGCAGTGAGAAGATATGGATGCTAACCCTAGCTCCATAACTCATGAGTTGTGTCACCTTGGGTAATTGCCTTAATCCCTATGGGTTTCACGTTCCCCATCTGTAAAATGAGGAGGTACAAGCATGTATTGTTTTTAAGGTCCTCTCCAACAGTCATATTTCATCATCTTAGCAATGATTATTTGTGTGTCATTCATACATTGTGCTGAATGACTTTTGAGAAGACCTTACTTTGAGGAATTCCAAATGGTATTTTGATTGCAGAGTTATGAGATTAGTATTCTGGCAAAATTGTAAAATGGTACTATCAATCTTTAGAAAAGACTCAGCTGAGCAGTGAAATACAGTACAACCTAGGACCCGACGCTTCTAGCATATGGCTAACTAGTGCTATACCAACATTGCTACAGTATCTCTGCAGTACCTGCTAACCACAGACCCCGGAAACATCCAGCGTGAACTCCTGAAACATTACAGCAACCCTTTCCTCTACCCCAAAACCCCATAAATGCCATAAATTGGAACAAGGTGAGGTTGCAAATAAGCCACTCAGGATTGACAGTACTGCCAAACAGCCTCTAATTTTTTTCTTCCTTCAAAAGGGGACCAGCCAGGTTCAATCCCCAGTACCTCCATTAAAAATAAATAAATAAACCTAATTACTCCCCCCAAAAAATAAATTTAAAAAAATGTGAAACTTAAAAAAAAGTGAAACTTAAAAAAAAAAAGAGGGGACCAGCCAGAAAGAGAAAGAAAAATACCATATATCATCACTCACATGTGGAATCTTAAAAAAAAAAAAAAAGAAGACAGAAATGAACTTATTTACAAAATAGAAACAGACTCACAGACATAGAAAACAAACTTATGGTTACAAGTGGGAAAGGGGGGTGGGAAGGGATAAATTGGGAATTCAAGATTTGCAGATGCTAATTACTATATATAAAATAGATAAACAACAAGCTCCTACTGTATAGCACAGAAAACTATATTCATTAAAAACCTATGATGAAACAGAATATGAAAACAAATATATGTATGTATATGTATGATTGAAACATGATGCTGTTCACCAGAAATTGACACAACATTGTCAACTGACTATACTTCAATTAAAAAAAAAAAAAAAGAAGAAGGGCCCAAAGTGGTTTCACTCATTGGAAAAGAAACAGGGAGCTTCCAGATTCAGCTCTGGCAAGTAGAAAGCTCAGAAGTTGTCACTCTCGTTTGTACAACAAGACAAGGCTGGACAAACTGAAACATCAGTTAGTTTTCTTGGACACCACCCCGCCCCCAGAGAATTAAGGCTACAAGGGAGAGGACAACCCCTAGATCTGAAAAGACAGGCTTATCCAAAAAGACACATAGAGATTTGCTTACCTGGGGCAAAAAGCATCGGAACCATAATGGGTAGGGTCACTTAAATGGCAACTGTGATGAATTGCTGAAGGCTGAGCATGGACTTGGGTGAGAATAAAAAACTCCCGAGCCTACGCTTTGGAGGGTTTTAGCTCCAGGAACCCCACCGAGCACTCCAATTGAAGCACTGAGAAAGAGCCCCTCCCGGCTCTGGGGAGGAGAGTCAACAAGAGTTATCATTGTGAAATAGGCCAGAACATTCTCTTCAACAAAGGCCTCTGCTCCAGGGGAAAATATTTGGCCTGAGCCTTATCCCAGCTGGTGGAAGGGAATTCTTCCCTCTCCAGCCCCCACCCCAGCCTTCCAGTCTCACCTAAGGGGAAAAAAAAAAGCAGTCAATAGGGGCTGAGCTTCCAGGAAATGGCCCGAGAATGCTGAGGTCAGGGACTGGACCTGGGACAGTGACAACAGGAAGCCAAACCACTGGATTAAACCTTGTGAAAGTCACAGCCACAAGACAAGGGTCCAACAGCCACTGTGATTTAATCAGAAGATTATAAAATTACATGTTCCCCTGTACCATGCCCCCACACCAATAGGGCTCCAAGACACAGAATCTCTCTCAAGGAGTCCTACTTAAGGAAACTCAAAATCAAGAGGGGAGACAAAATCAAAGACACTATAGGAATCTCAGCCCTGGCTCCCATAATTACACCAAACATTAAGTACAGCCCAGCTCCTAGCCAATTTAACATAAATCCTAACACAAGGGAATTAAACTAGAAACCAATAACAGAAAAATAGCTGGAAAATGCCCAAATACCTGGAAATTAAGCAACATACTCCCAAATAACCCATGGGCCAAAGAAGTCTCAAGACACATTTTCAAATATCTTGAAGTAAATGAAAATATAACCTACCAACATTTGTGGGATGCAGCCAAAATAGTGCTTAAAGAGAAATTTATAGTATTCAATGTATATATTAGAAAGAAGACCTAAAATCTAAAGATCTGAACCTCACCAAAGAAGACATACAGAGGGCAAATGACAAATGAAAAGATGCTCAGTATCATTTGTCGTTAAGAGTAATGCAAATTAAAACAATAGTGTGATCCCCCTACACACCTATTAGAACGGTGGAAATCTAAAATACTAACAATACCAATTTCTCACAACGCTATGGAGTAACAGGAGCTCTCATTCATTGCTGGTGGGAATACAAAATGGTACAGCCACTTTAGAAGACAGTTTGGCAATTTCTTACAAAACTAAACATAGTCTTACCATATAATCCAGCAATTGCACACCTATATATTTACCCAACTGACCTGAAAACTTACACCCACAGGAAAACTGGCATACAGATGTTTGTAGCAGCTTTAGGCATAACTGCCAAAAGGTAGAAGGAGCCAAGATGTCCTTCAGCAGGTAGGAGAATGAATAGACAAACTGTGGTATATCCAGACAATGGAATATTATTCAGTGATGAAAAGGAAAAAGGTATCAATCCACACAAAGACATGGAGGTACCTCAAATGCATATTGCTAAGTGAAAGAAGCCACTCTGAAAAGTCTACATACTGTATGATTCCATTCATAAAGACATTCTGGAAAAGACAAATTTATGAAGATGAAAACAGGCTGGTACTTGCCAGGGACTCAGAGGGAAGGACGCTGAATAGGTAAGAAATGAGATTTTTCAGGGTGGTGAAACTATCTTTCATGATACTGTAATAGTGGATACATGTCACTGTGCATTTGTCAAAATCCATAGAGCTTTATAGTGCAAAGAGTGGACCTGAATGTATAAAAAAATTTTTTTAATTCCAGGATGGAATGCAGAATGGAACAAAAAAATCTAACTATATTGCACATTTGTGAAAACATCCTCACTGAAGGAGGCAGAGGAAAAAGATGTTGACCTAAGTGACTGGAAATGAGTGGAATCTATAAGACCAAAGGCCAAAGGAATTTTGTACAAGCCCTGTACTCTAGTTGGTAAAGTAGTTTCCCAGGGAGGGTATAGGTTAACAATTTGAAACCCCATGCACATATACCGGAAATGAATAATGGATGGTGGCTAGTGGGAGCCAAGTTTCTCACTACCTGGAGGGGAAGGTTACATACAAGCAAGGGGAGGAGGCGAGAATGATCCATGTGGTAATGGATTAGAATTAGAGACAGCAGTATGATCTCATGTTTGGCTTAATATAGATACAGATGGTTACATATAGATAATATATCTATTTCTAGATATGGGTATATATGAGACAGGAGGAAAGGGGGCAGGGCACAATCATTAAAAGAAAGACACAGTAATTAACACCAAGATGGCAGAAGACTCAACTCCCAGTAGACCTTGGCTTCAGTATATGCTCATTGAAGTATGACAGCATGCTAAATGGCACTCCACAGGTGCTATGACAGTTTCAAGGATGATCATAAAAGGGCAAAAAGTGGGTGATGGCCCAATTTCTGGGAATCCTAGCCCCTTCCCCAAAGTAGCTGGAATAACCCTCCCACTTGTTAGCATATGAAGTTACCAAACCCATAAAAATTAACAACTTTGCACCCCACGATCTGTCTGCCTGTCTCTCTTGCTTTCGGAGACAGCCCACACTGTCTATGGAGTATGTATCGAGTATCTATCTTTCTGAATAAATTTACCTTCACTCTATGATGGCTCCCTCTTGAATTTTTTCCTGTGTGAAGCAAGGACCCTTACTTGGCAGGGTCCATCCAGGGACTCAACCGAGACCTGGACATGGCCATCCTCTCACACCCCATTTTTCCTGCATCATATACATGGGTCAGTATACACATAAATTTATATTTCCTTATTGAGATGCCTAGAGGTAACAAGGCCCCAGTAGAAAAAAGCAAACCTAGTACCTAGATCTTGGTTTCTAATACCAATCTCCACTGAAAGGAACCAGGGTTCCTTGGAGAAATGGCTGATTCTAAGACTAAGGTGAGAAATATATAACATGGGCCTGGAGCCTACTGTAGTGCCAGAAAGTAAATGAGTGGTAAGAAACCAAGGTGATAAGGGTATGGCAAAGGGAAACAGGGCTAATTTAAAGAGCTCCAAATGGCTAAAGCTGAAAAAAAATTGAACAAAATAAATAAAGCAGTGATGGATTATAACCCAAGGTATTAGACAAATGAGTGCTGACTGATATAAACAGATGATTGAATAAATAAATAGGGAAGAATAGAGAATAGAGAAATCTATGCAGAATTCCAAATAGTTTCTGTAGACACTTCAACCTCAAGGACATAGAGCATAACTTCCTCATTCTTAAGGGTGGGCTATGCACTGACTTCCTTCCAAAGAGCATATTATGGAAAGGATGAAAAAAGAGCCACTTCACAGTGGAGAAAACTGACACATACTACCTCAGCCAGGTGATCAAGGTTAACTAACACCAGCAGCAATGAGTCATATTGACCATATATGTCTTGGATATGATGTGCTAAGAATGACACTTTACCTCTCCTCTTCCTCCCCCAAACCCCAGGCTAATTACGAGAACACCACCAAACCAATCCCAACTGAGGGACATTCTACAAATATCTGGCTAGTGATCCTTAAGACTGTCAAGGTCTTCGGGTACAAAGAAAGTCTAAGAAACCATCACAGCCAAGAGGAGCCTGAGAAGACCTGATGACAAAATGCAATGTGGTAGCGGGATGAGACATTAGGTAAAAACTAAGCATACCGGAGTGGGAAGGTGGGTATAGTTCAGTGGTAGAGTATGTACCTAGCAAGCATGAGGTCCTGGGTTCAATCCCCAGTATCTCCATATGCATGACTGGGTCATTATGCCGTACACCAGAAATTGACACATTGTAACTGACTATACTTCAATAAATAAATAAGTACCTAATTCCCTCCCCCCAAAATAAAATAAATAAAAATTATAAACGTGACAATATTTTTTAAAAAACTAAGTATACCTGAATAATGCATATACTTTAAGACAAAAATATAAATTTATAAATGGGTGAGAGATTAGAGGACATACATTCTAAAATGTGACCAGGTATTTTCCCATTAGGGAAACATAAAGGAACCCTTTAAACCTGTGGACCATCATCAGAGGCCTCATTTTAAGGGTTCAACATTTAAAACTGGTGTGGTCTGAGGCCGGGCAGGGCTTTTGCAATTGGCCCTCTTTTTTTTTTCAAGCTCAAAAAGCAGCAGTAACAATTGCCATTTTCCCAGGCTAAGTGGTTAGAGAGGTTGAATCCCTCTCCTTCTCCTCCCAGTACCACCCACACAATTGCTCGAGTCAGGCAGCTTGGGAGAGCCAAACCTGGATGAAGGTGATGGCTTTCTCCATGAGCTGGAGCCTAAGATGTCTTCTGTTTCTTTCTGAAGGAATACTATGATCTTTCCTTCCAGCGGGGCAGAACAAAGAGAACTGTTTCACAACTTATGGGATGGATTTCACACCCCATCATTTTTCAAAGATTTTTTTTTTCCTTCCCTGGGACCTTGGGAGGTTATGTTGAGGCTCGCCTGGATGGTCTGGGCACGGTCTCACATGCAAAGCAGGAGTGGCCTGCTCCTCCTCCACCTGGGCTTAGGAGTCATCTGTGCCTCTTCTCCATGTATGAGTCCTATGGGTCCCCCCTCTGAAATTTCTCCAGCACTTCTTCCCTCCTCTCTACTCCTGCTGTCTTAATTGAATCCTTTGATCTTTGGCCTAGAGTTTTGAAAAATAACAGTTTGACTGGTCTTCCAGCTTCCCACATACTCTTACCTGGAATCCATCCTCCACACACAGCCATAAATTCTCTGAAATGCAAATCTGATCCTATCATTCCTCTGCTTTTAAATCATTTGATTACTCTTGGGTTACAAGATAAGGTCCAAAAGCCAGATAATAGGGACCTCACCTAGATTTCTAACTAGATTCCCCACCTTATCTCCTGCTTGTCCTCCCTCCTGCTCCAACTGTCCCTACCCTTGGAGCCTCAAGGCCTCAGATAGACAGATTCTATTTCTGGAGTACAAAAGGCTCTCTTCTTTTTTTTTTTAAAACCTTTTTTAAAAATGTATTTTTAAATCTTATTTTATTTATTTTTAAATTTTTAGGAGGGAAGGTAATTAGTTTTTTTTAATTGTTTTTTTTTTAAGTGGAGGTACTGAGGATTGAACCCAAGACCTCAGGCATGCAAAGCACACACTCTACCACTGAGCTATGCCCTCCCCCCAACTTCATAGATTTCAGACATGGGGTTCTACAATGTATAAGCTACAGAGAGGTAGTCATTTTTAGTCAGTGTTTTTTCTAAAATCATTCTTCTTTTTCTATTTCTTTTCCTTTTTAGGGGGTGATGAGTTAGTTTATTTGTTTATTTATTTATTTTTAATGGCAGTACTGGGGATTGAACCCAGGACATCCTGCATGCTAAGCATGTGCTCTACCACTGAGCTATACCCTCCCCCTCAAAAGGCTCTCTCCTGCTGCTTGGTACCTCTACATGCAGTGCCCTCTCTGCCAGGAAGGTCTCCTCATGCTGCAGTTGGGGGGCAAGAGCCTGGCATGCCATGAAGAAAGACAAGGAAGTGAGGGGAAGGAGGGAATTGAAAAATATTACTAAAACAGCACTCTGCTGGGCTCTGATCTGGGTGTTCCCCGAAATCCCAAATGAATGAATGGATCGCTGACCATGAGTTCCAGGCTGCAGAGGCAGGCAAGTGAGAACAGATAGACTCGGAGGGGAGCTCTGAATTTTCTCCTGCTACTCAAAACCCTTTCTCTACTTTCCTCTCCCTGCCCTTTCTTTCAGATCTCCGTGTTTACATTTCTTCTAATTTACAGACTACTACAACACTACCTCAGATGCATTTCACTGTGCCACGCATAATTTATTTATTCATTCCTCATAAATCAATTCCTCCAGCCATCTGGAAAACCAGAACCACTTCGACAGCCTTTCAAGCTCCTTTTAACTAATCTTTTTAGGACGTGCCATTGTGTTTGGCACAAAGCATAGTATTTTATGCAGTTTCACCACTGACTATCAAGGACTTTATGACCTTTTTTTCTTTTGCTGTTGTTGTGTTCATCAGGAAATCCCACATGAAAACATTAAATAAAGTAAGAACAATTAAAAAGCAAAGCAAGGGGGAGCATAATAGCTCAGTGGTAGAGCGTGTGCTTTGCATGCAAAAAGTCCTGAGTTCAATCCCCAGTACCTTTATTAAAGAAAATAATAAATTTTTTTTAAAAAGCAAGGCAAGAAAATTCTATCACTACAGAGTGTTTTAAGTGGGCTGATTTTTGTGTGTGGCTCGTGGGAAACAGCCTCCTTATTATATGGTCAGACCTTGGAAACCACAGGTAGTAATTCTCCCGTAAAGGCTAGTGAAAAGTGGTTAAGGACAACTCCTGCAAAAACACATTCCACAATCATAAGCAATAGCAAAATCCTGTCTGTCTCAGTCCTCTAGTTTATTAGATGGGAATAACAGATACTCACCCCAATCACCTACTGAGAGCAATGTGAATACACAAAAAGTACTCTGGTTATAGACGTTCTATGAAATCATTTTCTAGCACAAGCAATACTGATTAACTAAGCTAAAAGACTCTGGTTTAGCCAGAAGGGTTAAGCAGGGGTGGCCAGTTTAAGTTTATAAATACCCTAACTGACCACTTCACTAGAGCCAGTAATTAGTACCACTGGCTCACTATGGTTGTAACTATACATAAGTGGAAGTGATACACACGTGTCCCTTTTATATTTGTAGGCAAAGAGGAAAAACCACCAAATACTAAACCATGAGTACCTTTTTTTATGAACTTTAAATTCAGGAGTTCTCTTCTACTGTCACTGCCCTGAGGTACCTTTACCAGGCAAATTTCTTGTCATTCTTTTGAACGTGTGGTTTTTGTCTAGGTATGTTCATCCCAAGTTGGTCACCTCCTCAGAGAGGCCTTCCCTGATCTTTCTAACTAGAGGGTTATTCTCCAGTCATCATCTGTCATCAGTTAGTTTATTTCCATCCTAGTACTTACCACAATGGGTAATTAACTAGGGAGTCTGTTTGTTTACTCATTTACCCAACTAGATCTAAATTCCAGATCAACTTGGATCTTATCTATGTTCATCCTGCCCTTGCTTCCCCAGTGCCTATAACAGTGCCTGGTTCGCAGCTGGTGCTCAAAAAGCACTTGCTGAATGAAGGAATGTGTCCTCATAATGACAATAAGGTTAACCCAAACTTCTTAGCATGACATTCAAGGCCCCAATTTACTTACTTGGGTTTACAGTCTGCCTTTTTATACCTCTGTATATTAAGCCTGTTGAAACTCTGCAAAAGCTTGCTTTTATTTTTTAGGTTTATGTGTTCATTTATTTATCTATTTTACTTTTTAATGGAGGTACTGGGGATTGAACCCAGGACCTCATGCATGCTATACCCTTCCACTCTGTAAAAGCTTGCTTTCTGCCTTGAGTGCTCTTTTTCCTACCAAATAACTTCTTTTTCAAGGCCCTTCTCAAACACACCTTTTCTGTGAAATTTTTTCCAATCCTCCAGTGACACACACACACACACAAATAATGAATCCTCTAAGTTCTTATAAGAGCTATAGCACTTAAAATATAGGGTTATAATAGAAATAAACTAATAATAAGAAAAAGAATTGGGGGGAGGTTATAGCTTAGTGGTTGAGCACGTGCTTAGCATGCATGAGGTCCTGGGTTCAGTCCTCAGTACCTCTATTTAAAAACAAAGAAAAAAAGAAGAAGAGTGATAGCTAACTTTTTATTGAGCATTAACTCAATGCCAGGTACATAAACATTTTATATGTTATTATCTCATTTAATCTGGAAAACGACTCTAAGGTAAATACTATCATAAGTACTCAAATGTCTGTTTGGCTAGCTAGAATCAACTTCATGAAGGCAGGGATGGTGCTTTCAAGTTTTGCTAATTCCAAGAACCTAGCAAAGTATCTGCCATGTCATATACCCTTAATACAAGTTTGCTAAATAGTGAATTCTGACAGCAGTTTCTTCTTCCCTGACTTTACTTTGACAATGGCAATTCCAATTAATTAAGGAAAACAGATGATAGTTTTAAGTAATTATACGAATTTAATCTTAAAGTGATACAGTCCTTTCTAATGACAATAAGAAACTCAGAAGTCACAAAAGGGTGATATACCTAGCTATTTCAAAATTTTAAATATTTGTAGATAGAAAAACAGGTAAAAAAGGCAAATCTGAAATGGAAATATATTCAACCTACATTATACAAAAGATTAATAATAATATATAAAGGGCTTCTATAAAAAAAAATCAGAAAAGATAATCAGCCCATTAGAAAAATAGGAACATCATATGAGTAGGAAACTTCCAGGAAAAGAAATTTAAATGGTTAATAAACATATGAAAATATGCTCAACCTCATTAATTTTAAAAAGTAAAATTAAAACAATAATAGGAATATATTTCTTTATTTTACTTATCATATTGTAAAGATTAAAAAAGAATTGTAATATTCACCCCTAGCAAGGCTATGGGGAAATAAGCACACTTATACTGTCGTGCTATAGAAATGTTCTCATACACTTAAAGATACACACACACACACAAGGTTGTCCATTGCAGCACTGTTTGTAATAGCAAAAGACTGGAAGCAATTGATATGTGCAACAATAGAAGCTTGGTTAAATCAACTATGGTACAGTTACACCATGAAACTGCATGCAGCCACTGAGAAGAATGACGTTACTGGATAACCAAATAATAGATAAGGGGAATTCTCATTTTATAAACATATTCCAGATAATAAAAAACCAATTACAACAAGGGGAAAGAATTTGAACAGACACTTCATCAAAGAAGATATACAATTGGCAAATAAGCCCATGAAATGATGTTCAACATCCTAAGCCATTAGGGAAATTAAATTAAAACCATGATGAGATAGCACTACATACCTATTAGAATAGCTACAATAAAAATTACTGAAAATACCAAGAGCTGTTGAGGATGCGGAACAAGTGGAACCACCGTACATAGCTAGTTCAGATGCAAAATGGTACAGCCGTGGGGTGAGGGTATATAGCTCAGTGCTAGAGCATGTGCTTAGCATGCACGAGGTCCTGGGTTCAGCCCCCAGTATTTCCATTAAAATAAATAATAAATAGACCTAATTATCTCCCCCCACCAAAGCAAAACAAAAAAATGGTACAGCCACTCTGGAACATGGTTTGACAGTTTCTTATAAAGCTCAGCATACGTTTATCACACAACCCAGCAATCCCACTCTGGGGTATACCACTCAGCAGAAGGGAATGGAACAACCTGGAACACTCTCCAGGGCATTAAGCTGAGTGAATGAAGTCAGTCTCAAAGATTGACTGACTCTGTGACTCCATGTATAAGACAGTCTCAAAAAGGAAAAACTATGGGACAGAGAACAGATCAGTGGTTACCAGGGCTTGGGGGTAGGGGGAAGTCTGACTGCAAAGGGATAATAAAAAGGAATTCTTTGGGGGTGTTGAATTGTGTGTCCTGTCAGTGGGGGTGGTTACAAGTATCTACACATGTGTTAAAATTCAAAGGACTGTGTGTTCTTTTTTTTTTTAGATTCCACATATGAGTGATCTCGTATGTGAAAAAAATGTGACAATGCATATACGTATGTTCATGTATAACTGAAAAATTGTGCTCTACACTGGAATTTGACACAACATTGTAAAATGACTATAACTCAATAAAAAAATGTTTAAAAAAAAAGGACCATGTGCCAGGAGAGAAATGAATGTTATGGTATGTATATTGAAAATAATCTTTAAAAAGTTAAATTGTCATCAGAAGTAATGATACCTTCTATGTCTCCATCTAAGGGAGGAACATCATCTCTCATGGAGAAATCCATGGCTGTCTCCGGTATGTCCATCAAGTCTTCATCACTGGAACTGCTCTGGAAGCTATTGAAACTCCCCTGCTGAAAGCCTCTGTTATCCATGGCTCCTGTGCAGAAAGAAAAATAGAAGGCTTATTACAATGACCTCCGTACTCCTTACCACCCATTCCTTTTTTTTTTTTTATTGTGGTCAATACACATAACATAAAATTTACCGTTTTTTTTTTATTGAGTTATAGTCATTTTACAATGTTGTGTCAACTTCCAGTGTAGAGCACAATTTTTCAGTTACACATGAACATACATATAGTCATTGTCACATTTTAAAATTTACCATTTGAACCATTTTGAAATTAGAAATTCTGCAGCATTTAGCACATTTACAATGTTGTGCAGTCATCATCCCTATCCATTTCCAGAATGTTTTCATCTCAAACAGAAACGCTATATCCAATAAACATAACTCCCGATCCCCCTACCACCCCAGCCCCTTACAACCTCTGCTCTCTTTCTGTGCCTGTGATTTGCCGATTCTGGATGTTTCCTATAAGTGTAATTGTCTAATATGTGGCCCTCTGTGTCTGGTTTCTTTCATTTCTCATAATTTTTTCAAGGCTCCGCCATGCTATAGCATGTTATCAGTAGTACCTTCCTTTTTAGGATGGAATAATTCCCATTGCAGAGATATACCACATCTTATCCATTTATGAGTTGATGGACATTTGGGTAGCTTTCACCATTTTTTTAGGGGGCAGGTAATTATGTTTTTATTTATTTATCTTTAATGGCAGTACTGGGGATTGAACCCAGGACCTTGTGCATGCAAGGCATGCACTCTACCATTGAGCTATACCCTCCTCTAGCTTTCACCTTTTGAATGACCACTTATTTGTATGTCTTCTTTCCTGCTCTTATTTGGACAATATAGATATGCAAACTACTTAGCATATTCAGTTGCTCTCCAGATATAATGTACCACACTACCCTTACCATGTAGTTGATAGCAGTTTTTTGAGAAGCCAGGCAAATGAGCAAACCAAATGAGGACACACATACAAAACCCATGGGAGTTCACAAGTAATCGACTCAAATAAAAGCTAGACATCAATATCAAAAAATGTGCTAGCCATCTAGGAGTGGAAAAACTCTACCTTATGCCTCTTACTCTTTAATAGCTCCTAACAATATAGATGCACAGCAAGATTGGGAAAAACAGATTTACTGTGCTGTTCAATGTTGTTTTCTGCTCAATGATTTAATATCCAAGATGAAACATCCCAATTGGGAACCTTCAGGTTATAAAATTTTACTCAAAAAATCTTAGTATACTGATTTTTTAAAAACCAGCATTACAGCCAACTTTGCCTTATCTAGCCCTGCCCTACCCCTCAAATTTTTTTTTGATGAAATCTTGCTTGAGTATCATAGTCAGCAAAGTTCTTCAGGATTAAGCAAATCATACTCCTTTTGAGGTGTTACAACTCTTTTAAGAAAATTCTTACTCTGGGTTATCAGAATTATGCATGAGAATATGGCAAAGACCATGTAGGTTACATTAAGCTTTAGGCCTAAGAAATTGGAATCCCAACAGGTAAATTAAATATTTTAAACATTGAGCATAAAAGAGGAAGAATCAGCATTTACCAGGACTTTGATTAATTTTCAGGCACTGGGCTATGTGCTTAAAGTGAATTCTTTTTCACTTAATTTTTCCAGCATTCCTGTGCTGAGGCATTATCACTTCTGGTGCAGATGAGGAAACTGAAGGTCAAAGAGGCTAAGTAACTTGCCCAGTTAGTGTTTAAAAAAAAGATTAAGCTCCAAACCACACGTTCAATTTCACAACCCCTCACTTGTGATAAAGAGGTCAGCCTGACCAAGGAGGTCAGCATGAGTGACATTTATGAATCACCTACTCTGCAAGAATCATTGTGGGATAGTAGGACGGACACAAAAATGATGCTGGGTAGGCCAGATGAGATGAAGATTGGGAGGCAAAGCTTTGGGAGTTGTCAACATCAAGGTGATGGCTGAAACCAAGAGAATGGCCATTCCAAGGGAAATCTGCCATTGACTTCTGGATAAGGATGACTATCAATAAAAGAAATGCATTCCACAACCTTCTTTAGTATACACCAAGAGCTTGAACTCAGTACAGACATGAACTGAAACCATACATTCCCCAGGAACGTGACCATGCTTCCATGGTGACATGTAGTCAAGTAGAGAAGGTAGGATCATTGACCCAGAGGTACTAATAACGTAGACCAGGATGGATCAGAAAACCATTTCCTCAGCTACAAAAACTCTAACCTTGCTTTGTGGAACAAATATTTCCTAGGATACTAAGAACCCATGTTTTGTGGCCTCAGCCGAGCTCCTTCGTTGCTAGCCAGTCCTCCATCCTCGCTAGGCTTTTGCCCCTGCTCTATCCTGCTTCCTTCACTCCCCTTCTCTTCTCTGAGCACACCTGCAAAAATGTACTTACACCAATTCCCTGCCTCCACTGCTGCTTCTAAATCTAACCTGACTACCACAGGGTCCTAAGCCGTTTTTTCCTATTACTAACAACGCAGAGGCAATTTGGAATCTGTCGGTCTTCCCTCCTGTCATTCAGGAAGAAGTGTCTTTACTCTTTTTATTTTCATTGAAGTACAGTTGATTTACAATGTTGTGTTAGTTTCTGGTGTACAGCATAGTGATTCAGATGTGTATATACATGTATATATATGTATATATATTCCTGTTCATATTCGTTTTCATTATAGACCATTACAAGGTATTGAATATAATTCCCTATGCTATACAGTAGAGCTTTGTTATGTTTTGTTTTATTTTGCTTTGTTTTTACTTAAGTATAATCAGTTTACAATGTGTCAATCTCTGGTGTAAAACATAATGTTTCAGTCATACATATACATACATATATTTATTTTCGTATTCTTCTTCATTATGGGTTACTATAAGATATTGAATATAGTTCCCTGTGCTATACAGAAGAAACTTGTTGTTTATCTACTTTGTATATACTAGTTAATATTTGCAAATCTCGAATTCCCAGTCTATCCCTTACCACCCTCTTTCCCCCTGGTAACTATAAGATTGTGTACTATGTGAAACTGTTTCTGTTCTGTAGATAAAGAACCTTGTTTTTATCTATTTTATATATAGTAGTTAGTATCTACAAATTCATAACTCCCAATTTATCCCTCCCACCCTCTTTTCCCCCTGGTAACCATAAGTTTGTTTTCTATGTCTGTGAGTCTGTCTCTGTTTTGTTGTTTTGTAAATAAGTTCATTTGTATCCTTCTTTTTTTTTAGAATCCACATGTAAGTGATATCATATGGTATTTTTCTTTCTCTTTCTGGCTTACTTCACTTAGTATGACAATTTCCAGGTCCATCCATGTTGCTGCAAATAGCATTATTTACTCTTTTTAATGGCTGAGTAGTATTCCATCACACACACACACACACACACACACACACACACACACACACACACTACAACTTCTTTATCCAGTCATCTGTTGATGGACATTCCATGTCTTGGCTATTGCAAATAGTGCTGCTATGAACATTGGGGTGCATGTATCTTTTCGAATTAAGAGTTTCCTTCAGATATATGCCCAGGAGTGGGATTGCTGAGTCATACGGTAACTCCATTTTCAGTTTTTAAAGGAATCTCTGTACTGTTTTCCATAAAAAATAGCCTACTTTGCTCTGAATCTGACTGAGATAACAGATCCTTCCCTGCCTTACTCTGAATTATTTTATCTTAGCCTTTAAGGAAACCTACTACCTCTAGCTCTCACCTCTGCCTCAAGCTCCAGTCCCAAATTCCCAAGAACTCCATCTGACACTTCTGTTGCTGCATCAAACTTCACAGGATGAAAATGAAAAACAAGTAGAAATGACATTAGCCTAAAGACAAATAATAAAATCGAAACCAGGCGTGTTCCCTGCCCTTATCTCCCACATCAACTTTCCCTTTTAAATGCAGGTGGCATCAGAGTCAATATTTGCAGTTGATATTTGTCTAACTATGGGATTTACTACATTCACCAAATCTATAAAAGCAGTCAACCTCAAAAGTAGGCATTCCAGGTTTCTAGAAATCTTAACATAAAACAAGCACCATTTTAGCTGATGAGAAGAACTGAGGCTAACAGCATAGTACAACTCGAGAGACTTTCTTTCTGTTTAAATTCATCAAACGCCCCTGAATTCCAGTGACTAGCACCAAAAGTTGGCATGAATAAATTTTTAAACGATGCAGAATCCTCTCCCTCTCTTGGTTCCGTGTTTCATTCAGGAAATGATTTAAAATACTCAGTTCCAGCAACTCAACGTTAGCCACACAAATCATAGGAAGAAAAAGTACGGGGAGTCCAAAAATAATTTACATTTGGCTTTGGAATATGTCCTGTAGTCATATTTTCAGAGGGTGTACCTATTGTTCTGGGACTTCATTAAAACAAAATAATGACGCTACAAGATGAAGACTCAACAAAGGAGAAGTTGGAAAACTTTTCCGTTTCCCCATAGGGACCTTACAAACTCCTTCCTGTAACCCACTGACACAGAACACTAACACAGAACACTCCAGCTAAATTGAGCTGCCTCATTTCAAACATTTCCTGGAGCAGCTATCTGGTTCAGTGTTTGGGTTGTAAAGTGCTTCCTTAATAAGTACATAGAAATAAAGGGTCAACAAAAGAAAATTAGAAGAAGCCAGTGAAGCAAGCAAAACAGATGCAACAAATCGGAGTCAAACAAAGAAAACAAACATCAGTAAATCAAAGTGATATTTGTCCATGGATAATGCATTCTGGTACCGTCTCTGGTTTTATTTTGCAGATGTAACAAAAAAAAAAAAAGTTCAAGAGAAAAAGTTAAAGCGGCAGAATGAGGAAATGATTTAAAGTTCCTCAAAGTTGAGATCTGATCCCTCATTTAGTTGAACTCCAAGCAGGAGGCCTCTGTGGGGCCTTCCTGGGAAAGACCCCTCCCCCACATCCTCTGCTGCAACTCCTCTCTCTGACATACCCAGATAATAGTATCTCCTGTATATTTCCTGAGTTTTTCAGATGCTAAAAACCACCACCAAAGGGAAGAAATTAACTACTTGATGATTGAGAGCACGTGCTCCCCGAGACCTTCTGGCGCCTAAGGATTGATCACCATCAATCCATCAGAGAATTGTGCATGAGCTGATCACGTATCCTGTGACCCCCACCTCCCTTACTTGGCCTTTAAATATGCTTTGCTGAAACTCTTCAAGGATTTTGGGGTTTTCTTGGGCATAAGCCACCTCGTCTTCCTTGCTTGGCCCTGCAATAAACCTTTCTCTGCTCTAAACTCTGACGTTTCAGTTTGGCCTCATGGAATGCCAGGCACATGAACTTGCATTTGGTAACACTCTTTCCATAATATTTTGGAGCTTCACTGTAACACGTCAGTCCAGAGAGTGGCACATCTGGAATAAATCCAGCCTCTAGATTGTCACAAGCCTGAGGTCAGCCAGAATTTAGGGTAAGGCCAGGAACAAAGTAAAGGGATTTGATTTCATATACCAACTAGTAGATTAGTATAGGGCTTGTCATATAAGGGAGGGTTAGGGAGGAGGGCAATAGGGTAAAAGGCTGTTTGGTTGATATTTGTGTTATGTAGCTGACACTTTCAGTGTCTTTTGTCACCTTCTTGCTTACAATCATACGCTGGTTCCCCATTGTCTTTTGGGTCAAGTTTACATTTCTTTGCATGGCACTTGGAGCCCTATCAAATCTAGATCCCATCTACCCAAAGAGACATATTTCCTGTCACAGATTTGTTAGACTCCACCTTGGCCATGTACTTTTATGCCTCTGTGCCTTTGCTCAGGTCAGATATTCTATCTGTAATCCCATCCAGTCCTGCCTCCTCTTTCCAGCCTGGTGAAATCCCATTCAATCCATCTAGGACCGGCTCATACAGGCTTCTCCCTCAGCACCCGCTTTGTTCAGACATCTATGTTGATTGCACAATCTCTTCCACTTGAGTCTTGTGACTACACCATGTCCTTCTCATTTCTGTTGTCTCAACAACTCTGGTGTTGTTCCAGGGAAGGTATTCAATAAATGCTTACTGAGGAAAATTCCAGTTTGGAGGGAGGGGGAAGGTTAATAGCCAATCAACATATGTATATAGTTGACACTCAATAAATCTATGCCTTGCCCTCTGAGGGCAGAGGATTAAGGATACAAAAAGCATTTGTTACCCTGTCGTTACTCTCAAGGAATTTATGACCTAGTTGGGGAGGAAACTTTCACATAATGCAATCACACAATAGCTAAGTGTTAAACGGTTAGAATCAAAGTGAAATTGGCATTCTAAAAATGGAGGGGAGATTGTAAGCGAGACACCCTCCAAGGCCTCCTGGAGGAAAGAGGGTGTTCCAGGACCAGGAAACAAAATGCCCAAAGGCTTGAGATTAGAATGAGGCTGGCATTTGTGCTTGACTAGAGGACAGGGTAGCTGTAGGGGAGAGTTAATATTTTACTGTCACTTATCAGATGCTAGTCAGGTATACAGTTTTCATACTTGATCTCTCCTTTTGGTAAAAACAACAGCAACAAAACCGTACAAGTTTTAAACAGCCCATGGCTGGTTTGTGAGCAAATGGATGGAGACAGATCATGAAGTGTCTGGGAAGCCAATGGAGCCACGGTAGGTTTTGAGGAGCAACGTGATAAAAACATAATTTTACAAGGTAAGTGTTGCAGCAGTGGACTGGAAGAGAGAAAGGAGAACAGGGCTGGAAGGGTGTTTGCTACCTGCAGTTTCAATACAGGTGATTTGGGATGGAGGAGGAAGGAGAGGGGAGGGGAAGACGAGGGCATATTCCCAACAGTGGTACTGAAAGCGCCACGTAGGGATAGACTGGGATAGTGCTCACTTGTGGTATGCCATACTAGCATCTTGGTTTTTTTTTTTAACGTATTTATTTTATATCATATTTTTAAAATTGAAGTATAGTTGATGTACAATATTATATGTTATAGGTATACAATACAGTGATTCACAATTTTTAAAGGTTATACTCCATTTATAGTTATTTTAAAATATTGGCTATATTCCCCATGTTGTACAATACATCCTTGTAGCTTATTTTATACCTGATAGTACATATCTCCTAATCCTCCGCCTCCATCTTGCCCTTCACCCCTCCCCCTTCCCTCTCCCTACTGGTAACCACTAGTTCCTTCTCTACAGCTGTGAGTCTATTTCTTCTCCGTTATATTCACTAGTTTGTTGTATTTTAGATTTCACGTGTAAGTGATATCTTACAGTATTTGTCCTTCTCTGTCTGACTTATTTCACTTAGCATAATGCCCTCCAAGTCTATCCATGTTGTACACCAGAAACTAATATAATATTTAAAATCAACTGTACTTCAATTAACAAGCAAAGAAACAACCCATTTAAAATATGGGCAGAAGAACTGAACAGACATTTTTCCCAAAGAGGAAATGCAAATTGCCAACAGGAACATGAACAGTTGCTCAACATCACCAATATCAGGAAAATGCAAATCAAAACCACAATGAGACACCATCTCACACCTGTCAGAGTGGCCATCATCAAAAAGAACACAAATAACAAATGTTGGCAAGGATATGGAGAAGGGGGAACCCCTGTACACTGTTTGTAGGAATGTAAACTGGTGCAGCCACCATGGAAAACAATATAGAGGTTTCTCAAAAATCTAACAATACAACCACCATATGGCCCAGCAATTCCACTCCTGGGCATATATCTGAGAAAAACAAAAATGTTAATTCAGAAAGATACATACACCCTACTATTAGTAACAGCACTATTTATAATTGCCAAGATATGGAAGCATCCTAAGTACACATCAATAGATGAATGGATAAAGAAGATGTAGTATATATATGCAATGGAATACAACTCATCCATAAAAAAGGATATTTTGCCATTTTGGCCCTTCATTCACTTTTTTTTTTTTTTTTTTTGCACTTCAAAAACCAAAATTTTATAACTGGCACAAACATTTCCATTGCATCAAAAACAACAAAATACCCAGAAATAAACTTAACCAGGGAGGTTATCTATACTCTGAAAACTGTAATACATTAATGAAGGAAACTGAAAATAATACAAAGAAATGGAAAGATATCTTCTGCTCTTAGGTTAGAAGAATCAACATTATTAAAATGGCCATTCTACCCAAAGCAATCTACAGATTCAATGCAACTCCTGTCAAAATACTCATGGAATTTTTCACAGAACTGGAGCAAATAATGCTAAAATTTATATGGAACCATAAAAGACCCCCAATTGCCAAAGCAATCTTTTGTTTTTCCCCTTTCTTCTTTTTGTTCTCTTTTCTTGTGGTTTGATGACTAGAAAAGTTTAACATTTGTTGTAAAGCTGGTTTGGTGGTGCTGAATTCTTTTAGTTTTGTTTATCTGTGAAGCTTTTGATTTCCCCACCAAATCTGAATGAGAGCCTTGCTGTATAGAGTATTCTTGGTTGTAAATTTTTCCCTCTCATCACTTTAAATATATCGTGCCACTCCCTTCTATCCTGTAGAGTTTTTGCTGAAAAATCAGCTGATAACCTTATGGGAGTTCCTTGTATGTTATTCATTGCTTTTCTCTTGCTGATTTTGATATTTTCTCCTTATCCTTAATTTTTGTCAATTTGATTACTATGTGCCTTGGGGTGTTCCTCTTTGGGTTGATCCTGTGAGGAACTCTGTGCTTCCTGGACCTGGGTGACTGTTTCCTTTCCCAAGTTAGGGAAGTTTTCAGTTATTCTGGTACTAGCATCTTGTTTAACTAGTGACAGTGACATGTGTTGGTACAAATAAATGAACACTTCCATCTCAACTAGCCCATGTGGCAAAAACAAATGGATAAACCAATGGGTAGGCTGATACACATGGCCCTTCAAGTAAAAATATAAAGTATATCACATATTCCAATGCTAACAAGCACAAAGAAGTAATACTTTCCTATTTCTTTTTTTAATCTTTAAAAATTCTATTGAGAGGTGAGGTAATTAGATTTATTTATTTATTTTTAATGGAGGCACTGGGGATTGAACTCAGGACCTCATGCATGCTAGGCATGCACAGAACCACTGAACTATACCCTCCCCATCTATTTCTTAATTTTGCTCAACAATGATAACTAGTGACCTGCATACGGCATTCTGTATGAGTAATACATGCCAGATACCGCAAATGTGGAAAAGGGAGAATGCAAAAGGAAGAAACCGCTGAGAAGCATTATGTAATTCACCAAGTTGCAAGTATTGTCTTATCATTGCAAATAGAACATTAAGACAATGGTAAGTATAACACTGAAGGTGATAAGAATTGGCACGTACATAAAATCACCCTTTTTCTACCCACTGTATTTTGAGCTACTTGAGGACAGGGTGACTTAAATCTGTGTTCCTAAGCACCTGACACAAAGAGAGAGCTCCATAAATAATCTACTTTATACTCCAATTCCAGTTTTAGTTACTTTATTTTGAGAGGCAGAAATGAAACACAAATCCTGGATAGTAGTCTCTGAGATGCCATATTTCAGAGGCTTGGGCCAATCCTTAAGCCAAGGCATCTTCTCTGCCTGCCAAAATTTCGAGTAAAAATTCCCAGGAGGAAATAATGGTGGTTCTTCTCACAACGTGTTCTTCATGTAGGAGTCATCCTCACAGACGAGTAGGGTTATGAGAAAAGACCAGACTCAAAGCAGGCAGTACGAGAACAACAATTCTCAAACTTTTCAGTCTCGCGATCCCTCTAGTCTTCAGAATTACTGAGGGACCTAAAAAGCTTTTTTTTTAAGGGTTCTATCTATAGATACTTACTGTATTAGAAATTCAAACCCAGAAATGCTTAAAATAACTCTTTATTAATACATTTAAATATAATAGTACTCATCTCATTATATGTTAACATTAACTTTTGGAAAAAAATCTAGATTTTCCAAAGCAAAAGAAAAATTAGTTAAAGGCAACGTGCAAAGCTTTTTAATGCCTGCCTTAACAGAGGACACGTATTCCATTAGCCATCAGAGCAGTGACATCAGCACCTGTCATATAGCCTCTAGAAAACTCCACTGTATACTCATGAGAAAGTCAGAATGAAAAAGGCCAAGAAAGTCTTAACATTATTATGAAAATAGTTTTGACTTTGCAGATCCCTTGAAAGAGTCTCAGGGAGCCCAGATCACCCTTTGAGAATTGTTGAAGGAGAGGAAGAATACAGAATGGAGAAACCATCCTTGGGCAACACTCATGATTGGTAAGAAGGAAGAGGACAAATCAGTCAGATGAGATAGTGTTAACAGATGTGCAAGTGAAACAAACAACAAACTATTATTTCCCATAAATATTTCTCCAAAGAGGTAATAGCCTTGATATATAAAGAGATTGTTCAAATCATTAAAATTGAATCCCAACAGATGAAAGGGCAAAATATATTAGTAGATAATTTCTTAAAGAAGAGGGGGAAAAGGGCTTTAAAAATTCAGAGAAATGAAAATTCAAACAATAATATGTGATATTCCCTTAGCAGATCAGCTTTTCTTTGGATTTCTTTCAATGATTCTTCAAATGATAATATGATTAGAAAGGTTTTCAAGAGAGTGATAAACAGGATGGCTAGAAAAGTACTCTGAAGTTCAAGGACAAGAGCTCGCGAGGCCTGACAAAGACACCACTCAAATTTTATAGATCACTTTCACTTTGGAATATACGAGTAAAGCACTGAAACAAGCTTTTAAGAAACTGAATATAGCATTACACTGAAATATGCTACTACAAATAAGGAGAGTTTATTCCAAAAACACAAGACTGATATCACAAGGGAAACTGTCCACATCATTTATCAGATTAACACATAAATTTTTAAAGGCCATAATTATCTCAACAGATGTCAAGAATGGAGTTTTTAAATTTATATTTATTCCAGATTAAAATTTTAAAAATATTCCAGGTGGAGGATTTCTTTCTTGACATGATACAGAATATTTAAACTCAAACCAAGACACAAAATCTCATTCCCCTTAAAACAGGAAGACAGTGATACCTCCTATTGCCTGTTATATTTAACATGGTAAAAGAAAACTTTAAGAGGAAAAAAGTGAAGGATGTATATAGTAAAGGAAGAAATATCATATTCTGATGTTGGGATTGCATGAATGCATATCTATACAACTCTAAGAATATTAACTAAAAATAACTCAAGGTAATAAATGAATTTAGAAATTATAAGGTAAACAGATAAAAACCAACTACATTCTCATGTACTACCACAGAACTAGAAAATACAATAATTTATCTGTTAGAGACATAAACTTAAAATACAATATTACTTTAAAATTTATAAAATCCAAATAGGAGGAAAAAAAGAATGATATTAATCAACAAAGATGTCTCATGCTCTTGAATGGTCTAAATATAGCAAGAATGAAATAGTAATTTAAATTGTATTACAACTATATATTAATCTAAAGTCCCCATGGCATCTTTTATATAACTTAAAAGATTGATAGTGAACCTCATCTAGTAAAATAAGTAGGCAAGGATACTAGTATATGTATTTTCTTAAATGTAAATATGGCAAACATAACCTGTCAGATTTTAATCTCCTACAAAGAATCATCAAAACCTTATGGTATTGGATTAAGAATAGAGAATCTAGGAATGCATACACACTATCAGAAGAATGTAATAGTTGATAAACCAGAAGCAACACAAATGTAAGGAAAGAATCACTTTTTGGTAAATAGTTGAGGGACTGCTAGATATCAAAATGGAAAACAATACACAATTATAGCATACACCACACTGCAATAAATTCCAGATAGGTTTTTTAGAATTGATTTTTAAAAGAACACAGAATAATATATTTATTCCAGATGTGGAGAATAGACAAAATTGTTTCTGACTACGGAAAGATACAAAATGGATTCATTCCTATGTACTAAAATAAGTAACTTTTTGCATCAGGGAATGGATGCAATAAAATGAAGTAGAAAGAACAGAAAGGGAACAAATCTGTGTCATCACTGATAAAAGTAATAAAAAAGGTGGATGCATGTATTCAAGTAAAAATCAAAGGAGAACTTCCGTTTTCTGGTCCAGCATGTAAGGAGCTTGGAAGTCATCATTCTCATCCTCACAATGAGAAAAAAAAATTGAACAAACTGAAAAGCAACAATTCTCCTTAAGGCCATCAGATAACTCAGCTCACAGGGCACATTGCTGTCCCCAAACTTGGGGAAACAAGCGGATACAGAGAATCATAGGTTTTACTAGCAGAACCCTCTGTGAGAACCAGTACCAGGGTAGGAGAATCTAAATTGTAATTGAAGAATAGCCAGAGGCTTAGTGTGGACAAGTTTGAGAGTTAAGAACTTGAGAAGGCCCACTCTTAGGGGCACCATACACTTCTGCAACTTTTACCTCCAGGAGCCCTACTAGATTCTCACAGTGAAGACCAGAGAAAATTTCCCTCTTGCTTCCAGCAGGAGGCAGGAAAATGAACAGAGCATTCTGTTCTTAACAAGGCTGGCCCTCAAGAGAAACTATTTTACCGGAGCCTAACTAACTTAAGGGAAAGAAAACTCAACTCTAGCTCCCTCTAGCCTCCCTGTCTCATGTAAGGAAGAGAAAAACAAAAAGAAAAACCTGAGAAGCACTTGTGAAGTTCACATCTGAGGGGTACAGGCTTACTAACAGACTGAAATAGGATAATGAACATGTCCCTCCCTCTACACCTTACTAACACATCACATGAATAACAACAGGGGAATACAATTGCAAGAACTACACAAGCCCAAATACACAGGGGAGACAAAAGCAAAGATATTAGAGAAGATTTCAGCCTCTGATACATACAGATACAGCAAACAGTAAACACATCTTAACTCCTATCCAGATAAACATAAAACCTCACACTAAAGGCCTATTTATCTTGGTTACTTTCATCCAGTATGTCATGTCTAGATTTCCAAATAAACATTATAAGGCACACTAAAAGACAAAAAAAAAAAAAAACCAGCATAGAGAGACACAGCAAGCATCAGAATCAGAGTCAGATAAGGATGGAATGTTGGAATTTTCAGAACAGCAATTTAAAATAATTATGATGACTATGCTAAGGGTCTTAACAGAAAAGGTAGACAATATGCAAGAACAGATGGGTAATGGAAACAGAGAGATGGAAACTCTAAGAAAAAATCAAAGGGAAATATCAGAAACCCAAAACATTATAAAAGAAATGAAGAATGTCTTTGATGGGCTCATCAATAGACTGAATACAGCAGAAGGAAAAGAATTGGCAAGCTTGAAAAAATGTCAATAAAAACTTCTCAAACTGACATGCAAAGAGAAAAAAAGAATGAAAAAAATGAACAGAATATCAAGAACTGTGGGACAACTAGATATGCATAATGGGAAAGAAGAAGGAAAAGGAGAAGAAGGAGGGGAAGAAGGAGAAGACAAGGTACAAAAGAAGTATCTGATACAATAATGACTGAGACTTTCCTAAAATTAATAATAGACACCAAACCACAGGTCCATAAAGCTCAGAGAACACAAAGGAGGATAAATACATACATATATACATACATACATACATACATACATACTACAATTAGGCATATAATACTCTAACAGTAGAAAATTAAAGGCAGAGAAAATATCTTGAAAGTAGCCAGAGGAAAAAAATATCTTACCTATAGAAGAGCAAGGATAAAAATTACATCAGATATCTCTTCAGAAGCCATGTAATCAAGAAGAGAGAAGAGCGAAAAATATGAAGTGTTGAAAAGAACCACCAATCAAGAATTCTGAATCCAGAGAAACTGTCCTTCAAAACTGAATGAGAAATAAAGACTTTGCTCAGAAAAATAAAAATTGAGGGGATTTGTCAACAGTAGACCTGCCTTGCAGGAAATGTGAAAGAAACTTTTTAGAAAAAAGAAAAATAATAGAGGGCAGAAACTCATACCTACATAAAGAAAGGAAAAGTGCTAGAGAAGGAATAAACAAAGGTAAAATAAAATATTTTTAATTCTTTTTTTCAGTTTTTTTTTTGTTTTTTTTAAATTCTTAATTAATCTAACAGATAACGGTTTCTGCAAAATAATAACAGCAACAATATTTGGTGATGATAGCTTATGGATAAATGAAATAAAACACAGAAATGTTACAAGGGACAGGAGAGAGGAAGTAGGAATATTCTGAAAATAAGGTACCTGCATTACTCATGAAGTAGTATTGTGTTATTTGAAAGAAGACTTCGATTAGTTGTAACTGTATATTGCAAACAAGAGGGCAACTGCTAACAAAAGTTTTTTAAAAAGTAAAGGAAAGAAGTATAATTAATATACTAAAAGAGGAGGAAAAATGGACTCATACAAAATGCTCAATTAAAACTAGAAGGCAAAGAAAGAATGGGTGACAAAGTAAGAAAACAAGGCAACAAATAGGAAACAGTAGCAAATATGGCAGATAATGTGGACTTAACATATTAGTAATCACTTTAAATATCAATGGTCTAAATATACCAATTAAAAGACAGAGACTACCATAGTGGATAAAAATACAATATCCAACTCTGTTGTCTGCAAAAAAACTACTTTAAATATAAAGACAGATAGATTAAAAGTAAGGAGATGGAGAAAGATATAACATGCTAATGCTAATTAAAAGGAAGCTAGAGTAGCTATATTAGACAAAGCTGTCTTCAGAGCAAGGCAAATTATCAGGAATAAAGAGGAACATTACATAATGATAAAGGGGTCAATTCTCTAAGAAACCATAACAATCTTTAATGTGTATGTGCCTTATAATAGAGTGTAAAATACATGAGGCAAAAACTGATAGACTGGCAAGGAGAAACAGATGAACCTATCATTACAGTTGAAGATTTCAACACCCCTCTACTGGAAATGGACAGATCCAACAGCAGAAAATCAGTAAAGACATAATTGAACTAAACAGTATCATCAATCAACTGGATCAAATTGACAACTGCAGAATCCTTCATCTAACAGCAGCAGGAGAATAAACATTCTTCTCAAGCTCACATGGCTCATTCACAAAGATAGATGACATTCTGGGCCCTGAAATACACCTTAACAATTTTAAAAAAAGACAGAAATCATGCAAAGTGTGCTGTCAGATCATAATGAAATTAAACTGGAAATCAACAACAGAAAGGTAGCTGGAAAATCCCAAAATACTTGAAGATTAAACAACACACTTCCAAATAACACGTGTGTCAAAGAATAACTCACGAGAAATTAACAAACATTTTGAAGAAAATGAAAATTTTAAAATAACATCAAAATTTCTGAGAAGCAGCAAAACCAGTGCTTAGAAGGAAATTTACAGCATTGAATACATATATTAGAAAAAAAAAATCTAAAATCAGTCAGCTAATCTTCCACTTTAGGAAACTAGAAAAAGATGAGCAAACTAAGCACAAGAAAGTAAATAATAAAAATTAGAGCAGAAATGAATGAAATTGAAGACAGGAAATCAATAAAGTAAATCAATAAAACCAAGAGTTGGCTCTTTTAACAGATCAATAAAATTAATAAATCTCTAGCCAGGTTAACTAAGAAAAAGAGAAAGAAGATACAAATTAATAATATCAAAAATGAAACAGAAACCACCACCATTCATCATATGGACATTAAAAAGATAATAAAGGAATAGAATTAGAAAATCTGTGCTCACAAATTTGATAACCTATATGAAATGGACCAATGCCTTGAAAAATACAATCTACTGAAACTTACACAAAGAGAAACAGATCAGTGAATAAGCCTTTATCTATTAAATAAGTTGAATCAATAATAACCTTCCAAAACAGAAAGCTCCAGACCCAGATAAGATCACTGGTGATTCCTACCAAACACTTAAAGAAGAAATTATATCAATTCTCTACAATCTCTTTCAAAAAGCAGAAGCAGAGCAAATACTTCCCAACTCATTCTATGAGACTAGCATTACCTTAATATCAAAACAAAACAAAGACACTGCAAAAACAGAAAACTACAGATGAATATCACGAACATAGTTGTAAAGATCCTCAACCAAATACTAGCAGATCGAATCCAACAATGTATACAAAGAATTAAATACCACGATCAAGTATGATTTATTTCAGGCATGCAAGGCAGGGCCAACATTTAAAAAATCAATCAGTATAATGCATCACATCAACAGGGCTAAAGAAGAAAAATCGTAGGAACATATCAATCAATGCAGAAAGAAATCTGACAAAATCCAACATTTATTCATGATAAGAATCTCTCTCTCTCAGCAAACTAGGAATAAAGGGGAATTTCCTGGACTAGAGCTAACATCTTATTTAATGGTGAGAAACTAGATGCTTTCCTGCTAACATCAGGAACAAGACAAGGATGTCTGTGCTCACCACTCCTATTCAGCATCATACTGGAAGTCTCCACTACTGCAATAACAAGTAAAGGAAACAAAAGGTATACAAATTGGGAAGGAAGCAATAAAACTGTCTTTGTTCACAGATGACATGATTGTCTATGTAGAAAATCTCAAAAGAATCAACCAAAACTTTCATGGAACTAAAGAGCAACTCTAGCAAGGTTTCAGGATACAAGATTAATATACAAAAGTCAACTGCTTTCTTGTATATCAGCAATGAACAACTGAAACTTCAAATTACAAGCACAATGCAATTAGAGCTGTAAAATGAACTGCTAAATGAATCAGAGATCACTGCTCCTTCTAGCCAGGAGAATCTCCAGCATTCGTTCACACCATAGGAACCTATCTTTCTTGCCTGTATCATGAACAGCCACTCCAAGGTAGTTGAAAGAGCTTAAAACAAAGCTTTTCAGTTGCAGATTGTGGCTACAGAGACACTCATCAGAGGACTGTAACAACATTAGTGATTCCCAGAAAGCCATAGGGCTTGGAGGGCAGGAAGCCTCTCTACAATGCATGTCATCTAGGAACAGAATCATGTCATGAAGACTCTTTCTAAACCACTCCTACAGAGCAACCGGCAGTGTTTTCCTAAACAGATGCCCCAGTAGCAAAAGCTCAATTGATGGAGTAAGATGTAAATGCCTAGCATAGTAGGAAAACAAAATACTTAAAAGGCCTGGAGAAGAGCAAAGAAATTGGGACCAGTTGTCAGAAAACCCAGTCCTGACTGTGTTCCTTCTTCCTTGGTGGCTCTACCTCTCTAAATTTCAGTTTTCACATTTGTAAAATGTGAGGATCAAGCTGCTCCCTCAACCTACTCACTGAGGATTATAAACTCTTTGAGGGCAATGCTAAGTCTTAGCTCCAGAATCACACATCTAGGTTTGACCAAGAATAGAATAATAAATTTTTAAAAAATTTAAAAACACAATGTCATTTACATTAGAACCAAAAATGAAATAATTAAGTATAAGTCTAATAAAATATGTATAAGATCTATATGATGAAAGAAATCAAAGATATAAATAAATGGAGACATATTCCATGTACATGGATAGGAAAGCTCAATACTGTCAAGAAATCAGTTCTTCCCAAATTGAACTATAGATTCAATACAATCCCGATCAAAATCCCATCAAGTTATTTTGTAGATATCAACAAACTGATTCTAAAGTTTATATGAAGAGGCAAAAGACTCAGAATAGCTGACACAATATTGAAGAAGAACAAAGTCAGAGTACTGACACTACCCAACTTCAATACGTATTAAAAAGCTACAGTAATTAAGATAGTATGGTATTGGTGGAAGAAGAGACAAATTGATCAATGAAACAGACTAGAGAACCCAAAAACAGACCCACACAAATATACTCAACTGATCTTTGACAAAGGACAAAAGGCAATTCAATAGAGAAAGGACAGTCTTTCAACAAACGATACTGGAACTGGACATCTACATGCAAAAGAGAAAATCTAGACACAGATCTGTAACTTTCACAGGAATTAACTCAAAATGCATCACAGACCCACATGTAAAATGCAAAACTATAAACCTCCTACAAGATAACATAGGAGAAAATCTAGGTGACCTTGGGTTTGGAGATAACTTTTTAGTTACAACCCCAAAAGTATGATCTATGGAAGAAAAGTTGATAAATTGGATTTATTAAAATTAAAAACTTCTGCTCTGCAAAAGCCACTGATAACAGAATGAAAAAAACCAAGTCATACATGGGAGAAATATTTGCAAAAGGCATACCTGATAAGGGACTGGTATTCAAAATATACAAAGAACTCTTAAAATTAAATAAGAAAAGAAACAACACAATTTAAAAATGGGCAAAAGATCTGACCCTAACCAAAGAAAATATACAGATGGTAAATAACCATGTGAAAAAATGTTCAACATCAGGTTTAATTAGAGAGTTGCAAGTTAAGACAACGAGGTACCACTACCTGCTTATTAGAATGGCTAAAATCCAAAACGCTGACACCAAATCCTGAGGAGGATGTGGAGCAATAGGAACTCTCATTCATTGCTGGTGGGAGTGCCAAACAGTATAGACACTTTGGAAGACAGTTTGACAATTTCTTAAAAAACTAAACATACTCTTACTATACAATTCAGCAATGTCACTCCTTGGTATTTAAATGATTTGAAAATTTACATCTACACAAAAACCTGCACATAGATGCTTAGCAGCTTTACTCAAAATTGCCCAAACTGGGGAAAACCAAGGTGTTTTTCAGTAGGTGAGTGGATAGACAAACCACAGTACAGCCAGAAAATGAAATATTATTATTCAGTGATAAAAAATAAATGAGCTATCAAGTCATGAAAAGATACAGAGGAGTGTTAAATAAATAAAAGAAGCCACTCTGAAAAGGCTACATACTGTATAATTCCAACCATATGACATCCTGGAAAGGGCAAAACTAGGGAAACAGTAAAATGATTGGTGGTTGCCAGGGGTGTGGGAGGAGGGAGCAATGAATAGGTGGAGCACAGAGGAATTTTAGGGCAGTGAAGATACTCTGTATGATACTCTAGTGGTGGATACATGTCATCATACATTCGTCTAAACCCACAGAATATTCAACACAAAGAGAGAACCCTAATGTAAACTATGGACTTTCATTATTAATAATGTATCAATATTGGCTGATCAATTTTAACAAGTGTACTATATTAACTGTAAGATATGAGTAATAGAGGAAACTGGGGTGGGAGAAGTATATGGTAACTGTCTGTAACTTCTGCTTAATTTTTCTGTAAACCTAAAACTGTTCTAAAAAATCTATTAAGTTAAAAAAATCAAAGGAGACTGAAAGGACAGTTTGCACATAAGGAAATTTTGACTCTAAAAAATCATCCTGTGGGGGAGAAGGTATAGCTCAGTGGTAGAGCAAATGCTTAGCATGCACAAAGTCTTGGGTTCAATCTCCAGTTAAAAAACAAACAAAATAAACAAACCTCCATTAAAAAACAAACAAAATAAACAAACCTAATCACCTCTTCCCAGAACTTTTTAAAACTTTTAAATAAAAATCATCCTGTGAGGGAACTATATTCAGTATCTTGTAATAATCTTTAATGAAAAAGAATATTAAAACAAATATATGTATGTACATGCATATTGTGCTGTACACCAGAAACTGACACATTGTAACTGACTATATATACCTCAATAAAAACAAACATTCAAATCTAAAAAAAAAATCATCCTGTGTAACACAGAAATTTCTATTAAAGTTATGTAAACCAGTGATTCTCAAAGTTCAACATGCACCAGAATCCCCCAGAGGGCTGATTACACAGACTGCTGGGCTCCCTACCCCACCCCAACCCCGACTTTCTGATTCCCTAGGTCTGAGGTGGGACCTGACAATTTGAATTTCTAACAAGGTCCCAGGGAATGTGCACATTACTGGCCCTGGGCATCAAGAAAGATGCAAAGTTTGAGAAAAACAAGAGCAAGGCTGAGCAGTCACCAAAATGGGGTTTTAGGGTATATTAAACAACTTGAGTCTTTTTTGCAGGGTATATTAGGAGAATTTGGGAGAGAAGGACAAGTCCCACCTGTTTAAGAACCTGAGAAAGAAGACTGAAATGTAGTGTCTGTCTGTTTCTATCACACCCTTTCTCTCCCTCTCTCACCATTTGTAACACTGTATTGCTATGCTGACCTGAAAATCATAAATCTGTTCTGGACAATGGGTAAAGGGAGGAATGAATCGATCAGCTCAGCTGAAGTAGAGAGTATACTGGAGAACACTGCTAAGGCCACCTAAAAATGTGAGACTAAATCTGCATTCTCCACCCCTCCTCTTTTTCTCTTAAAGATTGATCCTAGATAGCATAACTCATTGGACTGTCCCCTCATGTCCAGGAGACAAAATGTGTTGCTGACAGGTAACTTTGAACTCTGGGACAATACTCTCCACCTCTCTTTACACACAAACATGTATGTAAGCCAAAAGGTGGATGGAGAACACATTAAGAGTTTCTAGGGGTCGGGGTATAGCTCAGTGGTAGAGCGCATGCTTAGCATGCATGAGGTCCTGGGTTCAATCCCCAGTACCTCCATTAGAACAAATGGATGGATGGATGAATGAATGAATGAACAGAATGAACAAACTGAACTACCTCCCCTGAAAAAAACAAACAAGAGCTTCTAAGAAACTCCTGCATGTGCTCAGCAGGCCAAAGAGCCGGTGCTGTCAATTGTGTTCACTGCAGCCTTTCTAGCAACAGGCACAGTGGCTGGCGCATAGTAAATGCTTCCTAAGTAATTGCTGAAAGAATGACCAAATCTGAGGGAAGTGATGGAAAGATGAATAGTCCTCCTGTATGATCACAATGCACACTTTTCTTAGACCCAGGCATCTACATGGTGGCTTCAGAAAGCCCAGCACCTGTATGCAATGAATAGGAAAGAGGGAAGCGATCAGAAGGCTCATGTACCAAATAGTGTGTAAACCTATGTGTGTGAGCATCACCGCCTGCCTGCAATGACAAAGCCCGTCCCCTTGCACTACATGTGTGCACAGCGGGTAATGAGGAAAGCTACTCTTCCACATGCTTCCAGCAGTCTGCTAAAAAAAAGACTCACCTTTCTGTGTGTGGAGAGGAAGAAACATTTCCTTGCACACTGAGCATATGAATATGATGATAATAAAGATGTTTGTTCTCACACGAACCTCCTAGACAAGAAGGCCGCTGCATCCTGACAACACCCAGAAGCCATTCAATAAATGATTATCAAAGAAATGAATGAATGAATGAATGAATGAATGGGAGGGAAGGGTAATCTACGAACACTTTGCACTTGTCCACGTCAGACAAGGCTCACCCTCTTAGAATCCTTGTAGCAGAGCCCTGCACTGTGTACTCAGGCCCAGGTACCAAGGGCAGGGGAGACAGAGTAAATCTGACCATGCACCTGCCCGCCCTAGGTAAGACAGATGGGGACACACAGAGACAGAGAGAGATGGAAATACAGAGACAGATATTATGGTAATATAAAGATATAGGCTGTTCACATCTCCCTACTGGATGGTATAAGATGAGAAATAAGAAGGGACCCCTGCCCTTCACCCCCATCCAATTCAAAAAGAACCTGCATCGAGCATCTTAAGGAAGTTCAGTCTTGCCTGCAGGTCCTGGGAGATAAGGGACCTCTTATGAACGCAGACTCCCACACATCCAGTAGGTATGAAGCTTCTCTGTGATTCTGCACATCTCTCCATCCTCAGAGGATGAAATTCATTCTCCTAAAGGTGCCCACCGGAGGGCCTGTCTGGTGATTCTGTCTGTCTTGTTCATTACTGTACCTCAACACAGTGCCTGACACGTGGTGGAAACTCTGCACACATTCAAGAAGGCAAGAAGGGAGACATAAGGGCACTCTGTTCTGCCCTTTGTATAAGGGCACTCTTATTGTAGGCGAGGCTCCCTCTCTCTGAAGCCTTGATCGGAGACAGTACTTGAGATAGGACTCACCTCTGGGCTGAGAAGGAGGGAGGGAAGGAGGGAGCGGGTGAGAAGGCTCTGGTCCCTGCCCACAGCCCTGTGTATGGAAGGCAGGAAGGGAATGAAGAGAGAGTTCACTCTCCGGCACTCTGTGCACCTGAGCACACAGACGTTATTTAATAAGGACATTGCTTCTAGAACACAGATAAGCCCAGCAGACAGAGAGCCGCAAATCCCTAACTCTTCTGTTTTCCTGCGCTTCCCAAATACCCACCAGTCACCCAAAAAGTCTTACTGGGAAGGAAGAGGGGACGGAAAGAGGGAAGGTAAGAAGGAGGGAGTGAGGAAGGAAAGAGGGAGGGAGGGAGAGAGAGGGGGGGAGGGAGAAGGAAGGGAGGGGGGAAGGGATGTAGAGGCTCTGTCCTTCTTGGTGCAGTTCAGCCCACCTTCTCTGAATCCTTGCCCAGGTGCATTGCATCAAGACAGCACTAGCACCTAGAGAGCAAGGATTAGAGAGGGCTAGCAGGGCAGAAGGCTCACGCACCCACAACGCTCAATGCTGAGAAGGTTCTCTGTTACCTAGCTCTGCATGAGAGCAGGAAGAAGTCTGCACATGTGTGCATCTGGAGGGGATTTCATAAGAAGCCCCATCCTGCGACCCACTCAAACCCAACACGATTAGGTGGCATGGAAGTCCTTTGTCCTACAAGCATCCTTTGAGACAAGGACCAAGTTCATCTTGCATACTACATACACCCAGTGCCCGACCCAGTGACAGCACATTTGCTCAATAAATACTTGGGGAAGGGACAGGACAGAGGAAAGGAAGGGAGATATGATTCACAGGTGCTTTGTCCTTCTCCCTGCAGAAAAGGGCCCTGCCTAGAGTCCTGGAGTAGGCACACCACATCATGCTAGGACACACATCTGGGTGGGAAGGACAGGAAAGGGGGAGCAGAGCAGGAGACTCAGGATGTACACACTACCTGTACATCTGTGGGAGGGGATAAACAGAAGCCTGGTTCCCCACAACCTGAGCCCACAGAGTCACAGGCATTGTCATGAGAAAGCTGACGGTCCCAGGGCCACTAGACAGCGAGGCTGGTATCTCCGACTGGTTAGTTCACCATGGCGCCCTCAAACAGCAGGAGCTCAGTGAATATGTTAAGTGGATGGACAAGGAAATGCACACACAAATAAGTGACTGGAAGAACAGCCAAGCACAGGAAGGGAAGTTCTGTACAGGCTCTGTCCTACACGGAGACCAGGCTCACAGCCTTGCCTTCTTGCACAAGCCAGCTGTATGAAGCTAGCACTCACACCTAGGTTGCCAGGGAAGGGGAGAGGAAGCCAAAATCACAGTCCCGGCACCTGCACACAAGATGTCCTTTTGAGTGTGTGTGTACAAGGAAGTCAGCACTTCTGCAGACAAGGGTAAATAATAACCAAGCCTCTCTCCTGCCTTTTGGTTTGGTGTGGAAATGTGTCTCTATTTAGGTGTGTACATGTGGATGTCTGTGTGTCCAAGGGAACACGGGTACACACAGGAGAATGAGAGTGAGCGCTTGTTTTCCAGGCTTGGGGCAGTTCATTCCCCATACACCTCCAGGAGACAGGAAGTCCTGTAACGAGAAAAGCTGTCTCACTCTCAGCACAATGCTCCCAGCCCAGGGCATGGCACAAAGAAAGTGATCAATGAATATGTGCTGAGTGGATTGTTCAGCAGAACGTGCTCGAGGACAGGGCTCGCTCTCCTGTAATCCATGCATATAGGAGGTGCTTTGAGAATTCACAACTCCGATATGCAATGGGTATGGGAGAAGGAGCAGTTCGTTCTTCCGCACGTCACGTGTGTGTGCGTGTATGTGCAGTGTTCTGTGCATACCCTGCAAAGTAACGATAAGGCTCTTCCTTGATAGAGTCTTGTGAGTTCTCTTAACTTCCTCTGCTCACCAAGTGTGTGGTTCTGGAGGAGGTGGGGAGTCGTCCTGAGCAGATGGGCCACCTCCGCCCCCCGCCACAGCTCACGGTGGGTGGGGGGATGCAGCACTGGGCACGTGCATGAGAAATGGGGGAGTGCATCCCCTTCCACCCTCTATGGGGCCAAGTCCCTTGGAGGCTTAGCCCTCGCCCAACTTGCTTGTCACCGCATCCCCAGCATTTACGCTCAATCAGTGACTCTCAAACTTGAGCAGACATCAGAATCAGGAGGAAGGCTTGTTAGAATACAGAAGGCTGTGGTTCATAACTTAGTAGGTCAGGGGCAGGGCCCCCAAATTTGCATTTTTAACAGCTGCCCAGGTGATATGGAGGCCACTGGTGCAGTGACCACACTTTGAGAGCCACCAATCTAAATGGACAGTAAAGGAATGAAAGAACGGGAGGGGTGATGCACAGACTTACCACTGTTTTAAACATGGATGAGATTCCGTCTCTGTGAATTTTTGTACAAGGGCAATGGACCAGGACAGTATTTGTCCCCGAGTACCAAGAATGAGAGAAGGGCGTGAAAAGAAGGCTCAGGTCTCTTCAGACTGGTGGTGTATCAGCGTGTGTGTGTATGTGTGTGTGTACAAGAAACCACTCTCCTGCTCACAGGTGATTTTCCTATGATTATACAAAGGTGACGTACCCTTTCTGCACATGCATGCGTGAGATAAGCCATAAGTAAAGGCAACTTTCATCCCAGCTCTGGCTGGAGACAGAGCATGTAGAAAGCTCACTGCCTCGCACAGTGGACACAGGTTAGAGGATGCTGTTAATGACAGTCGGTGTCCTGCACACTCATGGATGAAGCTCCAGGTGTGGATGACACACCTTCTGTGTTTCTATCCTGCGTGCTCTGTGTGCGTGCACGTGTGGGTACAGGGAGGGCTCACCTTTCTGCCTACAGTGTGTTCGCGTGTGAGCACACAGAGAGGGAAAGACAAGGCTCCCTCCCGCACACAGCAGCGTGAACGGGAACAACAGTGACTCCCTATCGATGGGAGGGTTAGGAAAGCTGATGGTAGCGGGGCAAACAGCACAACAGGCTCCATCTCCTGCCCTTGCTGCAAGTGGGAGTCTCAGCCCACAGGTCCACGTTGCTGAGCGTGTCTGGGAGGTGGGGGGGGGGGCAGGTTGAGAAATTCACTCTGGCATAACCTGCACGTCTTTGTGTTTGCAGAACGGGCACAAGGAACAGAGACAATAGAGATCTCCTTCATTCCTCTGAATGGTGGCCTCTTAGTCCACAGCATCCAAATGTCATAGTGTGTTTATTACCCCACCAGAATGGAAGGGTAGCAACCGTGTCCATTTTGACCTCTGCTACATTCTCTGTGATGACACAGTCCCTTGGCATCTAGTAGACCCTCAAGTATCCGGGGAAGGAAGGGAAAGGGGGAGGGAGAGTCGCCACACAGCAGCTCTGTCCTTCTAAATGTAGACAATGCTCCTTCCCTTGGAGTCCTAAATGGGGTCAGTGATTCAAGACAGCACCGGCTCCCAGACTGAATGAGGGAGGTGATGCACCTGGCCAGGCCCCCTTTGTGCCATGTGTCTGTGCATGTGCACCCAGCTGGGCCCTTCTGCACAGAGTGCATTTCTGTGGGACTGTACTGAGGTTGAGAAGATTTTCCTACACACAGCTGTCTGTGCCCAGGATGGGGAGTGACCATGTCAAGCCCCATTGTGCAGGCTGCCCATGTGGGTATGATGAATGAAAAGGAGTCCGTTCTCCACCCTGCAGAGAGGGGCCAGATGTGGCTCCTTCCCCCGTGGGCCAGCTGTCCAGCACAGCAGGAGGCAGTTGGAGAAAGGAAGGAAGGAGGTGGTAGAGGGGCTCCGTCCGAGGTGAAGATGGTGCTCCCGCTCTCAGAATCCTTGCCCAGGTGCATTGCATTCAGAAAGCACTCTCACCCAGGTAGCAAGGATTAGAGAGGGGGAGCCAGAAGAGAAGTTTCCAGCCCCTGCATACCTGCCATGTGTGTTCCACAGTAAGGCTCACTGTTCTCGCCCAGTGCATTTCCGCAGGACTGAAATAAACTTAAGAGATGGCTGTACACCAGAAATCAACACAATGTAACTGACTATACTTCAATTAAAAATAAATTTTAAAAATAAACTTTTTAAACAAGAGACAGTTCTATACATATCAGTGTGAGAACAGTAAGATGTGCCGCGCTTGTTTGTAAGTTGGGAGTAGGGTGGGTAGATAAGTCCCCTATGTGGCCCACTAACCCTCACACATGCACGGATGATGGGTGATGACAAAGTCCTGCTCCCCTCCCTGGACTGTTAAGACCCGGGAAGGGCAGGGGCCAAGTCTGTCTGGTCCATCTTCTGGGTCCCATGCCCAGCACAGTGACTAATAAATATTATTTGTGGAAGTAAAGGATGAGTGAAGGCCAGACGGCAGGCAGGCATGCAGCAGGCAGCTGAGAGGTGATGTCCAGACCCTCTGTCCTGCTCCATGTAGAGCAGGCTCACTGTTGAGAATCTCTGCTCTGGTACACTGCACTCAGAAAATGCTCTCCCCCGGGGACAAAGGAGAGGAGGGGAACAGAGCAGAAAGCACCAGCACCTGCAGCCTGTATGTGTCCAGATGTAACTATTTAACTCTCAGGGTCCCATCCCCACAATGCATCACTACATGCATTTAATAAGATCGACCCCTCTGCCAAGTATGCGTAAGTTCTCATCTTCATGCACAAGGTCACACGGCCATTCTCTCTCAGCTGAACCCTCTGAATATGGACTGTGAGCAGCCTCTTTTTCAGACGGTTTGTGAGAGTCTGCAGGTGTCCAGGGGTTAACAGGAAGGCTGGGATGTTTTGTGGGGAGGCGGGGGGTGGTGCACATATGTGCACGCACACGCTGGAGAATGGGACTACTCTATCCCCTTCCATTCCTCTGCTGAACTCTAAGCTCAGGGAGGGCAACAATGGCGAGTGTGAATCTCCTCACCCGCTGTATGTTTCCCCATTACAGGATCTGAACAGAGGAAGCTGGAACAAAGAGCAAGCTCATGCCCTGACATGGGTGTAAGCCTGTCCACGGGGAATGGTGCCCATTCTCCCACACGTGTCCTCCAGAGAGCCCGGGGACCAGGACTCCATCTTATTCACCAGTGAATCTCTACCACCCAGTGCACTGTGCCTCATAGCAAACTCAAGTATTTGAAAGAAGGAGGGACGGTGGAAGAGGTGATGGACAGGTACTCGGTCCTTCTACATGCAGACAAGGCTCAGCCTCTTTGAATCCTTGAATAGGTGTGTTGCATCAGAACAGCACTCACACCTAGGTTCCAAGGATTCGAGAGGGGGAGCAGGCAAGAAGGCTCAGGCACCTGCCATGTGTGTGTGGCGGGGGGCTATGACAGAGTCTGGGTCTCATGTATATACAGTGTCATTTATGAGTGATTGTACAGTGAGGCAGAAAATGTTTCATGTGAGATCAGAGAAGATTCAGTCTTTTGTGTATTTGTAGGTGACACCAGCAAAGAGAAGTCCACCCTGTGGCCCACCCACTCTCGGGGCAGGTGGGTATCATGTCTGATGAGGAATTCTGTTCTCCTTCAACTGGAAGCCACGTGACGGTAGTGCCTGGCTTATGATTGCAGGCTCATCGCTCAGCTTAACACCAGGTATAGAAGAGGTGATCAATAAATGTTGGTGGAATGGCTGGGAAGAGGCTGGAAGGGTGCTCTGTCCCATATGCAGATGAAGCATAAGGCTCTCACTCTCAGAATCCTTGCCCAGGTGCATTGCATTCAGACAGCACTCTCACCCAGGTAGCAAGGATTAGAGAGGGGAGCCCGCACAGAAGGCCCAGCGTGGGCTTCACAAGAGGGCTCACTCTTCCCCACAGAAGGTGCTTCCTTATGATGATACAGAGGAGAGAGAAGGTTCTTGAGCTTCATGTTAAAGATGTCTAGTTGAGGGTGGGGGGAGAGTATAGCTCAGTGGTAGAGCACGTGCTTAGCAGGCACGAGGTCCTGGGTTCAATCCTCAGTATCGCCATTACAAATAAGAAAATAATGCTGTACACCAGAAATTGACACATCGTAAGTGACGATACTTCAATAAAAAAGAATATGAAAATGAATATATATTTATATGCATGACTGGGACATTATGCTGTACACTAGAAAGTGACACATTATAACTGACTATATACTTCAATAAAATAAATAATTAAACCTAACTACCCCTCAAAATAAAGAAATAAAATAAAATAAATAAAACCAAAAAAAAATCTAGTTGAACACCTACTTTGTCCTCTCAGATAACAACAACACAGCAACAAAAAAGTATAAATGTACAAGGACAAAGACACTGGGAGGAGAGAAGAGTGTGCGAGGAAAAGAGAGAATCAAGATATATATCACCAAGGCTCTTTATCCCCTAAATCCTCCATGTGAACATGTGACCATATATAGTTAAGCGTGGATGTTCTCAAATGTCAACATGCATCAGAATCACCTGGAGAGCTTGGTATTAGACAGGTTACAGAGAGTTCTGATTCCAGAGGCCATGAATTTGCATTTTTAACAGGTTCCCAGTGCTCCTGCCACTGGTCTGAGACTACAGTGATGTGGTGGGAAAACCCTGGACTCCGGCATCCACATAACCCTGGTTCAAATCCAAGTTCCACCACAAATTAGCTTAGAGGATCAACACTTCTGAAAAACGGGGACAATGAAGCCTACCTCCTACTGGTGCCAAGAAAATGAAATAGTATGACAAATCAACACAAAGTGGAGCACAGCACCTGGCCCACGGCTATCAGGACCTGTACCTCCTACCCTTCGCACGTACATGTGTACTTGAATGAGTGTGCATTTCTAAGGGCGGGGGTCACACTCCTGCACGCAAGGGACACTTGAGAGGGAAGAGGTCTGAATATCCGTGAGACTGAGTACCTGCCTGGGGGGAATTAAGAGATTCATTCTCTTGAATTCCTCGTGTCTACGTGAGTTGAGGAGTCTGAGTCTCCCTCCATCTCCCTTATCAACAAAGTTCACACCCCATCGTATATAAAGAATATGAAGGAAAACATCAGAAGTTTCCCCCTTCTCTACTCTGAGTGTGTGTATGTGTGAAGGGGAGGGGGGACAGGGGAAACCATGGCAACAAGATGTACCCTCATGCAAAGGTGGCATATGGGAATGGGTTTCTTTAATATTTATTTATTTTTGGTTCTTGAGGGGGGGTAATCAGGTTTACTTATTTTCATGGGGTGCCGGGCATTGAACCCAGGACCTTGTGCATGCTAAGCATGCACTCCACTACTGAGCTATACCCTCCCCTCTACCCTGCTGCCCGCAGAATGGGGTTTAGAGAGCTCACTTTTCAACTGCAAGAGCACTGGAGTCCAAGGGCCTGTGGCTTCGTACTGGGGATGCATCAAGCATGAAGTTCTGCACTCTGCATGCCAACCCCACAAGAGAATGAGGTAGCTCAGGCCTGCCCTCCTGAAAACCCTGCATGTTGGAGGGAGTTTTCGAAAGCTCACCCTCCCCCAGGCCAGGGATGTGAGAAGCAGCGGGTGAGATGGGTCACTCTCCCGAATGTTCCCCGTGCATGTATGTACCAGAGGTGAATGAGTCAGAGAGTGAACTCTGAGTGAGGGTCTGTGTGTGCATGGAGGGGGAGGAGAAAGAGAGAGAGAGAGAACAATACAAGTGAATGACTAGAACGGGGCATTTGCCCCTGTGAGTAGGAAACAGAAGGCTCCACCATCTTCCATCTCTGAACACCCACCTGCCTGTCTCTGCTGCACACTTGGCCACGTGTGGGCCTCCCGTGCACGCTCACCCTCCTGTCTACCTTGCCTGTGTGTATGAGCATCTTGCGTCTGTGTATCTGTGCATGTGAGAGGGAGCATTAACAAGAGAGTGCAACTTCATTCAATTACCTCTCAAGGGAAGAACTGTGAGACAGCTCACTGCTCTTCCTGAGAGATGTGAGAGAGCAGGGTCAGGTCAGGAAGCTCCATCCCCGCTCACCTCGTCAGTGGGACTGTATGCATGCAGGTCCACACCTGGACATGGATGCCTGCCCATCCTGGGGGGTGGGGCAGGGTGCTTGGCGACTGGAGACTACAGAGTATAAACTCATTTGCTGGCATGTGTGCACACCTGCACAAGGGGTACAAATGAGGTTCATCCTCTATGTGACCACGAGCCAGTATACGCAGGAGAATAGGAGTGTCCCATTCCCTGCTGGCTCCCTACAGACAGTGGACCGTCTGGCACACAGTAGGAAGCAAATAAATAATGGCAGGCAGGCACGCTGTACAGGCACGCTGCACTTCCATCTGCAGATTAGGCTCAGCCTGCTCTAAATCCCTGCACAGGTGCACTGCATGCAGAAAGCACTAGCAGCTAGGTACCAAGGATTAGAGACCAGGAGCAAAGGAGAGGGCTCCCAAAGGTGATGTGGGAGGAAAGACAGAAAAAGCATCACTTTTCCAGCCCGCTGAACACATGGAGACAGGCTTAATGGGAGTGAGAAGTTTTATTCTCAGGCACAAGCTCACATGACAGTAATCCCAGGGCCCCTGATGCTTTGCTTGGATTCCCAAATTCATGAGATGTTCAAAAAGATCTGTGCAAGGAATGAGGAGAGGTGATGGACAGACTCTCTGTTCTTCTCTGTGCAGAAGACACTCACACTCTGAGTCCTTGCCCAGGTATACTGCACTGGAACAGCACCTGCATCTGTGTATTAAGATTAGAGAAGAGGGGACAGAGCAGAAAACTTAGGGACCCACATAAGCAGTGTCAGCATAGGTGCCCAACTCATACGAAAAAAGAGGAAAGAGAACATTCAGTCTTTAACCTCTCTTTCTCTCATACCTGGCATCCACTATATTGGTAAATCCAATTGGTCCTAACTTTAAAATAGATCCATATCTAACCAGTTTTCACTGCCTTCACCACTACCATCACTACCACCATGTCTCCATCAATCTCTCATCCGAATTATTTCAGTGGCCTCCTAATTGTTCCCTGTTTCTGCACTTGCTTCCTTTTATTGTCTATTCACCACACAACAGTCAGAATGATACTTTTGAAACAAAAGTGTGTAAAACCCTGGTGATCTGACTTTGAATTGGAAGTGTAAGAATGAACTCATGTTTGATCTAGAAACAAGACAAAGCAATAACAGCAAAATACTTTTTTTTTGTTCTGGCCATTGAAGAAGCCTGAAAACAGTAACCAATCCAGAGGCAACGAGTACCCCTAGGGTCTAGAATGTGGTCTCTAAATACCATGCCTAATAAAAGGAACCAAGGCTTAATGACAACATGGCAGATTCCAGCTCTCGGGAAGGAGATGTCCCAAGATAAGCCTGGAACAATTTTTCAACCCAGAAAGCAGAGAAGCTATTGAATAACTACTGGGGCCATGTAAAAAGAATTCAGGAACCAATGTGAAGAAGCTCTCCTGGCTAAAGATGGGATATTTGAGCTTTACTGAGGACAAGAACTGCAATTGAAAGATCAAATATATTTAAATCCATGAGCTTATCATATTAATTTTTAAAATCATCTTTGGAGTAAGTTAGTAAGCCAACTCATTATTTTGAGTAATGATAAATAAAGAGAATCAAGCATTTATCCTGCCTTTCCAATAAAAACTGTACCATTGGGCAATCAGACAGTAGTTCAAGGTAAGTTTTCCTTTATAGCAGTATTCCAAATGAAGAGAGAATAATGGAATTAGAATATCATCATTTTGCAAATCTAATGAAATAAAGGCTCTAGGAATTGAGCATCAGTGGCAACTAACATCACAGCAGGAGAGACAACCAGTCATTATGTGCCTCTTGATGGAAGTACTTCTGTCCCCTTCCCCAAAATTAAGCCCGAATCTGATCAGGCTTCTAGATACAACTATCAATTTAGAGGAAATACAGACAAGGAAAGGAACATGTAAACTACACCACAGGGATGCAATCAGAAAAATCCAGCCTGTGGGAAACTGCAGGACAAATGGCATGCTTTCTTTCAACAAATAAATTACAAGCAAAGAAAACATATCAATGGAGGGGGAATGTACAATTTAGAGACTTCAGATACCTATCAACCAAATGCAATAAGTGGACTTTATTTGGATCTTAATTTATGGTATTCTTGAGACAACCAGAAAGTTGAACAATGAATATTTGATCATATTAAGAAATTACTATGATTAAGTATGATAATGGTGTTATGGTTATGATTTGCTTAAAGAGTCCTTATCTTCTAGAGATACGTCCTAATAATCAGTTTTCCATTTCCTTCATCATATCTTACTACTTCCCACCTCTCTGCTCCTGCCACAGTGGCCTCTTTGCTGTTCCTAAAACACAGTAGGACTTTCTTGATTGCCCTACCTGATCCCTAAACTTCTCACCACCATCACCACTGCCACTGCTCCATCCACTCTTCATCCCCTTTTCCTGCTTTACGATTCTCCAGGGCACTTGTCACCAACTGACACACTATGTACTTACTTTGTTCACCACCTGTCTACCCCCCACCATGCCTCAGGGCAGGAATTCTTGTCTTCTGATGACTGATGTATCCCTGGTGCATAGGAGACTGCCCAACACAGAGTAGATGCTCAATAAATATTTGTTGAATGAATGAATGGCGCACTGAGTAAGTCAGTGGCAAATCCTGCATCTGAGAAGAGAAGAGAGAAAGCTCACACTCTGATTCACGTCTATGTGAACATCTAAGAAAAAGGACCTTCATGTGCCTTCTTGTGCAAATAAGTGCACATTTAGGAAGGCATGGGATAGTGAGGGAATCCCACTTCCTGCGCCCTGTGTGTGTGCATATATGTACACTTCCGTATGTATTAAGGAGCATTTACTTCTTTTTTGTTTGTTTGTTTGTTTAGGGGGGGAGGTAATTAGGTTTATTTATTTGTACAGGAGGTACTGGGGATTGAACTCAGGACCTCGTGCATGCTAAGCATATGCTCAACCACTGAGCTACACCCTCCCCCCTGGAGCATTTACTTCTTTATTTCCCTTGCACACTGGATTTGTGGGAATTAGCTAGAAGGCTCCCTTACCATCACACCCTAGGTATAGGAATCCTGAGAAGGCTCTCCCCCGTCCCCCTGCTAGGTGCTGACAAGGAAGGAACAGGTCAAAAGACTCACCCTCCTTCTAAGTTGTCTTCATTGCTGAGTGTGAGGACCTACACTTTGTACAAGATAAAGCTGTGAATGAAAAATACTGCCTGCCGTATCAGTAAACAAAGGATGCTGCGACCATCAAGTCATCAGGCACTACTGCTGCCCCCCAACAGTGAACAGGAGGGAATTCAGGATGGTGACAAGCAGGCAGCCCAGCCTCTGCTGTCACCCCCCAATGGTGCCCCCTGAGGGAACTCATGATGGGAAAGAACAGGATACTGGCCTTAGATAGCTAAGGAATGATTTCAGTGAGTCCAGACTTTTGCATCTTCCTGTACACAAAAGAGTGCTACATTCCTTGAGATGTCTGGTTTTCTTTAATTAACAGTCATCTTTTGATGTTCCAACTACCCAGTCTTTATTGCAAAAATTTCTACATATCCTGGCTCCTCCCCTGTCTCTTCAGAGCAGTCTCTCAGAGCAATCTGAGAGGCCACATCCTGGGCTTAAGTCCTTAGAAATGTCTGCCAAATAAAACGATAACTCTCAACTTTTAGGTTGAGCATTTCTTTTCAGTTGACAAAGGTCAGAGAAAATTCTCCCTCCTGCCAGATCTATGAATGACTGAGATGGGAGAAAGGACACTGGGCAGAGGGTCATTCTCCTTCCCACTGGTGTGTGTCTGTCTTTTTGGAAGATGTGTGTACGTGTATGCGCACATGCACAAGAGAGCAAGGAAAGCTGAGGCTCACCATCCTGCAAACCCTGCATGTGGGAGGGGTTTCCAGAAGCTCACCCTCCACCATGCAAGGGATGTGAGAGAGGGAGCAGGGAAAGGCACACTCTCTTGGCACAAGGTGTGCGTACACGCTAGAAAGCAAGGTGCACCAGCGTGGGGGAGTCCTGGCGGGTGAGCCAGGAGGGGCACACAGGGAATGGGACAGTCATCCAGAGAGGGGTTTGGTGTTGCACACACAGGGCTTATGAGTAAGGGGGCTACATCAAGACCTCAATCGCCTGCAGTGTGTATGTGTTTGCACTCGTGCTTGTGCACAGGAGAGAAAGGGGAAGGCTGGCCCTCCTGCAAGCCTTGGGTGTGGGAGGGTAATTAAGATGCCAACGGTCCTACACTCAAGGCATGTAAGAAGGAAAGCAAGTCGGGAGGTTCGCTCTCCTGTACACTGTGTGTATGTGTGCATGTGTCCCAGACACTTTGGACAGGTATGTATGTGTGCCCCATACATACAGTGTGTCTCCCACTTTAATGAGAAAGTGTGTCTGTGTGTCCATTCACATCATGTACCTTTCAGAATGTTCACTACCTATTTTTTCTCTATTTTCCTTCCTTCTTTCTTCTTCTTCCAATACCATTATGGCATTTATTATTTAGAGGGCATTGTTCCAAGTGCTTTTCATATATTAACTCATTAAATTCCCATAAAATGTCTACAAGTAATCATCATTATCCCTATTTTATAGATCAAACAACGCTGGACCGTGCAGAGAGGACACATGGTAAGAAAGCTCAGAATCTTACAACCTGGTGTTTAGAAAGAGGGCAAAGAAGGCTCAATAGCCTGACAATTGTATGCATCTCAGAGAGCAAAAGAGGAGGGCTCCTTAGGCCATGCGAGGGATATGTGAGCACCTCACTCCCCTCATGCTGCATGACGGGAAGGACTCGTGGCTGTGAGAATGAGGTGGAGGGGGTATGGATTCCACGTGAACTAGATCTAATAGGGAGGCCTGCATGTGGTAGGTGTGAAAGGCCACAACCCTACACACGAGCCATGAAAAATGATAGGGTCTGGGTGTGGGAAGAAGAGCGTCAGAGGGAAAGATGAGGCGATCATCTTGCTAAGAAGGTTCACTTTGGTGCTAGGTCACAGGTGGGAGATTTAAAAGGTACAACTTTCTGCAGCAAAGGATGTGAGCCGGAAAGAGAACAGAAGAAAAGCCTCACTCACTCACACCCTCCACCAGGGAAAAGATGCAAGCAAAGGAGGTGAGATAATGTACTCTCCTGAATATCTGATGTATGTGTGTGTGTGTGGTGTGTGTGCACGTGCCCCAGGCAAGACGCAGGAAGAATGTGGAGTGCGTGAGCCAGGGATGGGCAGGTAGACAAGCAAGGCCAAGCCCTGGACCAATAAGGTGGCTCATTTTCCTCCATGCTCTGCACTACGCATGTGTGATGGTGGCTGGAAGGCAGTGGAGGGGCTGCAATAAGCCTCCTTTTTGCTCAAACTGCGTATAGGGGAGGGGTTAAAGGAAAGCTTAGTGTGAGAAAAGGGAACAGTGAAAGGAAAGAGAGCCAGACAATATGGGAGAGGGAGCAGGGAGAGGGAGGAGAAGCAGAAAGAGGAGGAGAAAGCAAGGGAGAACAGTCCGGTCTGGAAACATACATATGGAAGCCATCCACATAGGATGGCGTGAAAAGCCACAAGGCAAGATGAGAACAGCTGAGGACTAACGAGAAGTAGAAAGAAGTCATCCAAAGACTAAGCTCTCTTCCCTCTCTCTCTCTCTCTCTCTCTCTCTCTCTCTCTCTCTCTGTTTACAATTCAGGGAGACGAGGAGGAGCCATCAAAAGAGACTTAGAAAGAGAGGCTGGTGAGGTGAGAGAAAGCGTGGAGTCCTATAAACCAGAGGGAATGAGCAACTGTGTGTGGCTCTGCTAAGGAAGATGATGAAATTACCCAATGACCCAGTGGATGTGAAGGGCATCGGGGACCTAGACAGGAGTAATTTTAATGGTGTGATGAAGATTGAAGCCTTAATTGGAGGGCATTCAAGAGAGAATAGGATATATATAAAAGAGATAATCAACAAGATCCTACTGTATAGCACAGGAAACGATATTCAATACCTTGTAATAATGTATAATGAAAAAGAATCTGAATACATACATATATATACATATATATTATATGTATATATGTGTGTGTGTATATATATATATATAACTGAATCACCACGCAAACACCAGAAACTAACACAACATTGTAAATCAACTATCCTTCCGTTTAAAAAAAGAGAGGATGGGAGAAGCTTAAGTGGGGTCAGCTCCTTCAAGAAGTTTTTCTGTAAAATGGAATAGAAAAATAGGGAGAAACTGGAGGAGCTTTTTGGGTCAAGGAAGGAGGTAGTTCTTTTTAATTGTTTAATTTTTCAACTTCATTTTTTTTTTCATTTTTTAATATATACATTGTGGAAATTGAGACAGGAAAAGTCACTTGTTCCAGATCACGAAGCCAGCAAAGGATCGCACCAGGATTCCATCACAGGTAGACTGCAGAAATAGCATGCCCAGCCGCCAAACCCCAAGCTGCGTGTGTCTATGAAAGTAAGAGAATCAAAGGTGATAAGAACTCACTTTCTGCACATCCTGGGCACGTCTATGGGAGAGGGAGGGGGAAATAGAAGAGAGAAAGATTAAGGATGTATAACAAGAAGGCTCAAGCTGCTGTCATAGATGTGGGGGGGGGGGGCTCGCGATACAGAGAGAGGAGTAACAGGGAGACTGACACTGTGGCACAAGCAATGCGTGCATTGGGAGGCTGTAATAACAAGGTTAATTTTAGGTCAGTTACAGCCACACATAGGATGGGAACTGGGCAGCACCAGAAAGCTCACAGTCCTGCAATGCTGGATGAACTGGGACAGCTCAGGTGTCTCTCTTACACGCACACCATGCAAGCATGCAAATGAAAGAAAGAGGAGTGCAGAAGAAGAGAGAGAGGCAAGTGGAACGAGAGTGGGAAAAACATACACCAACAGACAGGACACACAAGAGAGAGAATGCATTGTCAGCAGGCTCACTCTCCATGTGTGCACGTGGGAAAGCATGCTTTAAAAAAAAAAAAAAAAAGCAAGTTCCATAGTCCTGCATGCTCAAGGTGGAAAAGATGGGACAATTCAAGACATTTGTACTCTTGCCTAGACAGTGGGGGGACTGAGGGGGAGGCAGAGGCAGAGATGGAACAGTATAAGAAGAATCCCAACAGATGAAAACTTAGAAGTTCGCTGCCATCCTGGAAGGATAAACTCCAGTTTCTGATCTTTTTGTTTCCCCGCTAAGTTAAGAAAGGTGGATATTTTTCATTCCTCCACACGCTCCACCATATAAGGCAAATACTAAGAGTCAGAAAGATTCTTCTCCATCACTGTGTGTGTGTGTTTGTGCACACATCTGAATATATACATGCCTGTGAGGCTGAGCCAAAGCCCATTTGTTTATTTTTGCTTTTATTTCTATTGCGCGGGGAGACTGCCCTGGAGAACATTGCTACGATTTATGGCAGAGAATGTTTTGCCTATGTTTTCTTCTAGGAGATTTATGGTATCCTGTTTTGTTTAAGTCTTTAAGCCTTTTGAGCTTATTTTTGTGTATGGTGTGAGGGAGTGTTCTAACTTCACTAATTTCCATGCTGCTGTCCAGTTTTCCCAACACCACTTGCTGAAAAGACTGTCTTTTCTCCTTTGTATATTCTTGCCTTCTTTCTCTGTATTTTTTAAAAGTCTACTGCCGTCCTACAAAGCATGCTTGTGGGAAGGGAACTGAGAAGGCGTGCTGGGTGGAAGAGACAGGGCACAGCTCAGAAAGCATGTGCACCCATAAAGCTTGTGTGTGGGAGGGGACCTAAGACAGCTCACATCCAGCATGTGTGGCAGGAGGGACCAAACAGGTCAGGAGGCTGCTGCTCCTCACAGACAGAGGACGTGCACTAACACAGGTACTGGGAGGCGGGGGTAATCAGGCACCTCCTTCTCTCACAGCCAGTGTGCATCATCTCTGTGTTTGTTGGGGTGGGGAAGGTGTCACTGTAATAAAGAAAGGCATGAAGAAATCTCCATCCTGCATGAGGGGTGAAGTCTCACTCTCCTGTAAACTCTGCAGGTGAGGGTGGGATTTGGAAAGTTCGCTCTCCTCCCTCCAAGGCATGTAAAAGGGTGATGGGGTCAGAAGGCTCTTTTCTCAGGCTCTCTGTGTGAGGAGACCCGGAAAGGCTCAATTGCCTGCAAACCTTCAGTGTGGGAAGGGGACTGATTCCTACTCTGAAACATCAAAGGTCCGTGGGGGAGCGAGCAGATCAGAGAGTGCGTGTGCTTATAGGTCAGGAGGTGAGAAGCTTTGCTTCCCTGTACCTTTTTGGAGGGGCTGCTCATGAGAAGGTTCCCGTGGGAACATGGTCTATGCAGGGATATGCGGGTGCCCGGCGGTGGCAGGCAGTGGGAGGGTAAGTGAGAAAGGCGATCCCAAGCACCCACCGCCTCCCTTGTCTGGAGCCAGGAAGGAGCTGCTAAAGGAGGGGGGGCCCAGACTTCACTCTGTGCTCAACAACCTGGGGCTAAGGGAGAGAGAGAAAGAGAGAACTAAGGAGAGAGACCTGGGAGTGGAAACTTCCATAAAAATATTCACAATGCGGGGAGGGGATAGCTCAGTGGTGGAGCGTGTGCTTAGCATGCACAAGGTCTTGGGTTCAAGCCCCAATACCTCCAATAAATAAATAAATAAATAAATAAATAAATAAATAAATAAATAAATAAATAAATAAAGCTAATTACCTACCCACCAAAAAACAAAAACAAAAGCAAACAAACAGAAAGCACAAGCGGAGGATTAAAGAAGAGAAGAAAAGGAAAAAAATATTCAATGTGATCATTTCAAAATAAAGGAGAAGGTGGCAAAATGGCCTGGAGACCAAGACGGCTGTATGTATGGGTTCAGGAGGTGAGTGTAGAGGTACTGAGGTAAGGGGTAAATGATGTAGACTGTACGATAGGGATACGAGAGAGTAGGAGGTGACACAATGACCTTGTGCCTTTGACAGCTCTGCTGATGACACTGGTGATCAGCAGGATAAGCTAGATAATAAGCTCCTGAAAAATTATGTGATCAGGGCACATTTAATGGCATCCAGAGCGAAGAAAACCCTACAAGGGGGCCAAACATTCAGGGCTTGATAACGTATAATGTGAAAACTATCCTCAAGGAGCTTGAAGACTTTGTACCAAGTAAGGAAGCCCGATGCAAAACTCTCTAAGCTCCATCCCAGCTCTGAGACTTTGGGATGCCATGAGGACAGACTTAAGCAGGATAAAAGGAAGTGTTGAACTAGTCAGACCAGGCAGTAGGTATAAAACGCCGGAATTGAGAGAGGAGAGGCATTGCTGTAAACCAGACGGCTTGGAGTGGAGAGCGACCAACAGGGATGGGAAAGATGCTGACAGGTCAAGAGGAAGAGGAGGTGGAGGACGGGATTCCAGAAGGCGGAGGAGACTATGTAAAAGTGCTGCCTAAGAGGCCACAAATAAACCAGTTTAGCTGGAGTGGAGAGTTCTGCCAGGAAGATGAGCATGAATAAGGTCAAGGCCATGGTCCTTAAATGCTGCAAGATTAATCATGCCGTGAGCAACCACTCTGGAGAGTGAAATTCTGGTGGCTCACTGATGTTTCTCTTAATGCCTCCGCCTGAGTGCCTGTATGAGGTTTACTGCTGCAGAGACCAAAAGAGATTTTTTAACACCTTATTGTGATATAGTTCCTGTACAGTAAACTACACGTTTCAGATGTACAATTTGATGAATTCTGATAGATGTATACACCAATGAAACCACCATCACAATCAAGATAGCTAACATTTCCATTACTTCCCAAGGGGAGCAAATTTCAAATTCCCAATTTATCCCTTCCCACCCCCTTTACCCCTGGTAACCATAAGTTTGTTTTCTATGTCTGTGAGTCTGTTTCTGTTTTGTGGATAAGTTCATTTGTGTCCTTTTTTTTTAGATACCACATATAAGTGATATATGGTGTTTTTTTCTCTTTCTGATTTTCTTCACTTAGAATGACAATCTCCAGGTCCATCCATGTTGCTGCAAATGGCATTATTTTATTAAGAGATATTTAATTTTTAAAATGATCTGATTTTTTAATTGAAGTACAGTCAATTACAATGTGTCAATCTCTGGTGTACAGCATAATGTCCCAGTCATGCATATACATACATACATTTGTTTTCATATTTTTTATTAAAGGTTATTACAAGATATTGAATATAGTTTTCTGTGCTATACAGAAGAAATTTGTTTGCTTTTTAATCTATTTTTATGTATAGTAGCTAACATTTGCAAATCTCTAACTCCCAAATTTATCCCTTCCCACCCCCGTTCCCTGGTAACCATAAGATTGTTTACTATGTCTGTGGGTCTATTTCTGTTTTGTAGATGAGTTCATTAGTGTCCCCTTTTTCCTTTGTTTTAGATTCCACATATAAGTGATATCAAAAATACCACATGGGTATTTTTCTTTCTTTTTCTGGCTTACTTTGCTTAGAATGATGATCTCTAGGTCCATCTATGTTGCTGCAAATGGCATTATTTTATTCCTTTTTATGGCTGAGTAGTATTTCATTGTATAAATATACTACAACTTCTTTATCCAATCATCTGTCGATGGACATTTAGGTTGCTTCCATGTTTTGGCTGTAAAATGAGCTGATTTAAAGGACGATAACAAGTCCAGGTAGACATGAAGATTGGGAAGGCAGCAGGGAAATGACTGAGATGCTGGTGAAACACAGCTGCAGGCAATGGGCAGTTAGTAGAGTTTTATAAGATGGGGAACAAAATGCTTCTTCGGGAAGTTTCGTCTTGCAGCAAGTGGAAATATGGATTGGCATACGGGGAATGGATTTAAAAGCTCAGTTCTTACAACTCTCAGTTGTGAGAGAGTTCAGGAGGGCCTGAACGAGGCACGGCAGAGGTGAGAACAGAAAGGAAGTAATGCCAGGCAGTAAGGAGGGCTTTGGTAGATTTCAAGGGCAGGAACTGGAACTCATTCTAGGTGGTGTTTTATGAAGATGAGTCTTGGGGGCAGTGTTCAGAGCAAGGCTTGGACGAGGGTGGTTGCTGAGCCAGTATAAATGAGATGGGCATGAGGGACAGTTTATACAGTCTATAGAACTTGAATGATTAACCTGGGGCATGATGACACCAGCAAATGGCAAGGATTCCAGCTCTAACATACAGATAATGGCTTTGGACTAAGCATAAGGTATTTGGGGTCTTGGCATCCTTCCCTGAAACGTTCATGTTGTACTGCAAAGCACTAAACAACAGAACACTGTTCCCTGCACAGATACCACTATAGCATTTAATATCCTTTCATGTCTCTGAATTCTGGGCAAGCTACCTATCTGTGCTGGTGTTCCCAAGGTGAAACGCTAATTTTCCCTTCCTTTCCCTGTAGCTCAAAAGCCAAGATATAACACATGATAAACCTGGCAGTTGAGTGGTTTTTATTTCATTGCTCAAGGGAAATTTAAACAAACCAAAAAAATGACAACTTGGAAGGACTTGACTCATGAGCTCAAGTCCCCTCTAAAAATAGACACAGTTACACCATTCATTTGGTACATAAACTTATTACGTCTTACAACTTGGAGGCCTGGCAGAATGAATAGACCCATTATCTCTTCATTTGTGCTTTTCTTAATAGCTGTCAGGCCTTTGCACTCTACATGTCTTCCAAGAACCCACTCTGAGAATGTCTCTCCTCTGCCTGGCTCCCACAGCACCTAGATACTGTCAGCCTTGCACTCCGGTTATTTGCACTGTGCCTTATCTCCCCCGGAGGGAAGAGACTGACCTTGACTTCCCTTGGAGGCCTCAGATAAAGGGTAGAAGCCCCATAAGTATCTGTGAAATGAATCTGTTTGCTTTTAGGCTAAATACAGCTGCTCCCATTCTGTTTGAAGTATTGCCATTACCAAGCCCTCAAATGTCTTCTCAGTGCCTCTTCAAATCACATCCTTTTCCCTGTTATTGTGCAAGAAGATATGGATAAAATGATTTACTAATTCAGGAAGATTTCGGGGTGTGTCGGGTTTGGGGACACACACACACACACACACACTCCATCATTCAGTCACTGTTCTGCCTAACCACCCTCCCAAGGCGTGGTGACTACCAGCATGACAAATACCACCTACACCTCACTCTGTAATTCTGAAATGTAAACTTCCGAATAAGTTTTGACCTGAATTTAAGACCAGGAGATAAGATATGTAGAGTTAAAGGTTAATCCTTATCCTCTCAGTGGGCTAGAGAAAACAAAACAAAACCATGCTAACCCATCTGGGGAACGGGATTCTACTTCCAACCCTATCAGTGACTTGATCTAAATCTTCAAGCAAGTGGCTGACAGCTCTGCATCTTAGCTGCTTCGTACTCATGGTGAGAGGACCAAACATTTGTTTTCAGGGGAAAACAGTCTCCTGAAACTTGGTGGAAAAATTCACCCAATCTTGTTTCACTTTTGTGTCTATATTTGAGGACAATATGCACAAGCCTGTGTCTTATGCTGTCCCTAGGGTTTATGCAGCAGAATGGAGTCATGGGTAAGATTCTTCTAGGAATATCTACCTTCTTGGAATGGAGTCCAAGATGGAATAGGGGTATATCAAATTCTGCACTATTATAGGTTGTGTTATAGTGAGATTCTAACTTTACATGGTCAAAAGACCTTAATATACACTAGAATCAAACACAGCTAAAGGGAATTTTTTTTAACTTCTTACTTTCCTCAGTTTTCTCTTTTAGCACTGACATAAGGTGATCCCCCAATTCTTGACATGCCCTCGCCTTTGTTTATATTATTCTATACTGTGGTGTGGTTCTCCTGCTACCTCTCTGATCTTTTTTCAATCTTTCCTGCCACTTCTTCCTTCTTCAAGATTCCTACTGTGTGTATCTCCCCTCCTCCTCCACCCTCCACCCCTGACAAGGATACATCTTTGCCTTTCTAATCATCTCTCTGAATTCTGTTTCAGGTTTCAGGCGTCATGATTTCCAAACAAATTCTAAGTATCTATTCCTGCTCTCCCATTCAGGCCACAGGACATTTCAAGCCATTTACCACAAAATAAAAAGGTTGATGCCTAAAAACCACACCTAAAGCTAAACTCATTACCTTTCCCCAAAGCAAATTTCCTTTCCCCAAAATTGCCTGCAATTGCTACTGCTATTTTCAGTTCACCAATTTTGAACATTAATTACCTTTTGCTCTCTCCTCCTGTAATCCCTGTATTTAATTGGTTACCGAGTCCGAACTTTCTCGTTTGCAACGTTGCATATTTGTTCCTTTACTTTCTGTCCGCCCCCACCCTCCTTCTCATTGGAGTCCGGCCCCGGTTGCTTTACACCTTTCATTATCTGTTATTCTTCTCCCAGACCCATCCCTACTGCCATATTCAATCTCACACTCCCCTGTCCTGCTTCTCAGAATCTCAACAATCCTCTTGCTCAGTCAAGTCAACTTCCTCACGGTCAACCTCCACCCACCAGACTTGTGTTGCTGGGCTAGACTGGACTGTCAACTCCCCTCTCTGTGTGTTCAAATATTAACTTTCTTTAAAAGCCCAACTCAAGTTTCACTTTCACGATGCTCTGCTTTTCCTAAACTCCGGTTCTACAGTGTACTCACTTCTTAATTATATTCTCATCTTCCACCCTCCTAGTTGTTTCTTGAATAATCAGCTCAAGAGAAGCTGGGTTTCGGGCATTTTTCTCTTGTGTCCTCTTCCACCGTGCTAGACACATGCTGGGGTGCTCAAGAAATGCTTTGTGGTGGGGAAGGATATAACTCAAGTGGTAGAGCGCATGCTTAGCATGCACAAGGTCCTGGGTTCAATCCCCAGTACCTCCATTAAAAAATAATTCATTAAATAAACCTAATTTCCCTCCCCTCAAAAAATCTAGAAGAAATACTTTGTGGTTCTACAATGATTAATGTTGAAACTATATGATTTAATTTGAAAGCCTCTGATCACACTGTATTGAATCTAGAAGAGCCCAAGAGAGTCATGACACTCCAGTCCACCTCCCTACTTCTCTCCTTGCCTTTAACGTGTGAAATGTAACACATGAAAAACACAAGCATGATACTATCTGTAATTTGAGAACTTGAATAACAAAGGACCACAAAATACAGCTAGATTCTTCCCTTAAACGTGAAAAACGCCTCCATCCCCATCCCACCCCACCCCCCCGCTCCCCCCAAGCATTCAGGTTAAACAAAGCCCTTAAATTAAAAAGCAAGGACAACCGGAAACCCTTCCTCTTCGGGTCCCTGGGGAAACGCTGCTCTGAGGCTGACCTTGGGGGTGGAGAAGGTGGGTGTGGGGAGGAAACCTTCAATGCCTAGAATCCAGGGCTCAAGCCAAGGGAGGAAGAGACCCAAATCCATTGGGACCCAGCACATCTTTCTGTCAAGCCAGAAGTTCAAGGGGGGGGGGGTCTCATTTCCTCACTTGTCTTGCTGGCTGGATGCTCAAATATGTTTACACTATTGTATTGCTTCTCCCATCTCCCACCAGCCACCAAGTAACAAGCCCTTCCCAGTAACCTCAAGGAAACAACAGCCCACCAGTCACACCCCATTCTGAACTCTCCCTAAGAGTAACTGCAACAGTTAGGTTTTTTGTGGGTCAGCAGAACTTAATTAACTGTGTTATAAACCAAGGAAAAATTATAGCTGCCCATATATGCAAACCTTTTGAACTGCAATATATCCTTTAATGAATCATAAGGGCAAGTAAATTACTTGCATTCAAAACAATCTTTAAAAAAAATTTGCTGGCTCATTGCAAAGTGAATATAGCACTGAGTTAAGAAGTTATTGCTTATTTACAAAACAGAAACAGACTCACAGACACAGAAAACAAACTTATGGTTATGGGTGGGGGGAAGGAGGTGGAAAGGGATAAACTGGGAGTTCAGGATTTGCAGATACTAACTACTATATATAAAATAGATAAACAACAAGTTTCTACTGTATAGCACAGGGAGCTATATTCAATATCCTGTAGTAAGCTATAATGAAAATGAATATGAAAAGAAATATATGTATATATATGTATGACTGAAAATTTATGCTGTATGCCAGAAATTGACACAACATTGTAAACTGACTATACTTCAATTAAAAAAATTACTGCTACGGGAAAAATGAAGAAAACAATGGGCAGAACACTCAGCACGTTGCTGGAGCGAAGTGCTAGTTCTGGTGCAACTGATTTGAGCAGTGTGGCCATTTTTTTCCTTGACACAAACCATAATATTTAAGTATTTCTTCTCTTCATTGCTTTTTGATTCCTAAACAGAGGTTTTGGAGATTCTGCCCATGATGCATCTGATAGCCACTGGGCCTTTTAATGTGGCTACTGATTAAAATGCCAACCGTACAAACCACATACAGGACCTCGAAGAAGAAAACAGGCAGGTTTCCCAGCACAGGTATTTTATGAACACAACGTTGTGTATAATTCCACAGTAGGACATATAAAATAGTATGTACAAACTCACTTTTTGAAATCCCAAAGAAAATAGTAACTGTGTGGAAAGATGGGGAGGTAGAAACCTTTTTGTAATTTTTCCAAGCTGAAATTCAGAAGGAAAACAAAAACAGGAGTGGAGCAGGGTGGAGAGACTGACCCCGTGATCCTTTTGCAGATTCTAAGGCAGAAGTCAAGAAGATGTAGCCAGCCAGCTCATAAATTTGCCACAAACCACAACTAAATATAATTCAAAACACCTGGAAAGCTTAAAAAAAAAAAAAAAAAAAAGACATGAACTGAAAGACCCTACAGATTTGGGCAGTTGTCAGAATTTGTGCTGCCAGACAGATGGCGTCAATGCTCTCTGGACAATGAGAGAAGTTAAAGGCTTAATTCATTCAACTGAGCAGCACCTCTGCACACGGATTACAATTTACACTTCATAATGTGCACTCCCACCAATGCCATCTGTTTAAGAGACCATCATTTGGGGTTGGGAAAGGAAGGAAAGAAAGTTCCCATTCAAATTCTCACCACCCTCGGTTACAGAGGCATATTCACTTTGAGATAAATCACTAAGCTGGAACTTCGGATTTACACGCTATTTTGTACATGTATTCTATTTTCATAGAAAAGTAAAAAACAAAACAAAACACAAAACTTCCCAGAATCCTTTGACTAAACTGGTAGCATCATTAAACATCTTGCTGCAAAAAATGCTTGAACAGCATAGCATGTCAGTCATTTGGAATAAGACTCACTGGTTGAGATGGAAATATAACTGTTTGTGGCACACAGATGATAAGAACCCACCTTGCATCTAAATGCATACGGGAGAAATGATTTATTGATTAAGGCGTATGCAGACTGGGCCGTTTAACCAAGAACACGACAATTCAGCAATTCAAACGTGGGGCAACTGTAATACTCTGTCAGTTTACAGTTTCCTCTAATCTCTAAAGGGAAATAAGGCATTATTGCATGCTGCGTGTCTGTGTAACAGTAATTAACAGCCGTTGGGTAAATAGGGATCAATTTTTGAAGTTTCACAACATTCTTAACATGCAACACTCCATGGACTGGGAATAACTGGTCTGAATTACCAGCAAAGGCCCCTGTGAGGCAGGACACCCAACCCAAACCTGTGCCACAGTCAACCCTACAGTGGCCAAAAGGTTATGTAAACAGGGCAATCCTGGAAAGTGAGTATTCTGTATGTACCCTGACTATCGTCAATTTAATATACTTTTAAAATGCATGTTTTACAGTATGGAGATTCCTCAAAAGACTAGGAATAGACTTACCATATGACCCAGGAATCCCACTCCTGGGCATATATCCAGAAGGAACTCTATTTCAGGATGACACCTGCACGCCAATGTTCATAGCAGCACTATTTACAATAGCCAAGACATGGAAACAGCCTAAATGTCCATCAACAGATGACTGGATAAAGAAAACGTAGTATATTTATACAATGGAATACTACTCAGCCATAAAAACCGACAACGTAACGCCATTTGCAGCAACATGGATGCTCCTGGAGAATGTCACTCTAAGTGAATAAGCCAGAAAGAGAAAGAAAAATACCATATGAAATCGCTCATATGTGGAATCTAAAAAAAACCAAAACAAACAAAGCATAAATACAGAACAGAAATAGACTCACAGACATAGAATACAAACTTGTGGTTGCCAAGGGGGCGGGGGGTGGGAAGAGACAGACTGGGACTTCAAAATTGTAGAATAGATAAACAAGATTATACTGTATAGCACAGGGAAATAGATACAAGACCTTATGGTAGCTTACAGAGAAAAAAATGTGACAATGAATATACACATGTTCATGTATAACTGAAAAATTGTGCTCTACACTGGAATCTGACACAATGTTGTAAAATGATTATAAATCAATAAAAAATGTTAAAAAAATAAAATACATGTTTTAATCAATTGCCTGCTATATATGGTGGAAAACACATTTTAGGGGAAGAAAATGTTCTTTTTATTTGGATAAAAGAAGATTCATTCATTCATTCATTCATTCAGCCAATATACATTGAAGGACTTAGATGGCTGGATGCCAGGACACAATATTGTTTTTGGAAGACACATCTGACACTCTTTAGCATCTCAGGCTACTTGGGAAGGCAGTGGGGTGGGCAGTACAGAACAATTATAGAAAAATAAAATATGGTATGTAATCAGGTGCTAAGCGGTATGGTATTAACTGTAAGTGCAGCAGCAGGAGTTCAAGTTCAGTACAGCTGTACAAGTAGAGGAAGGAGGGGGCAAATAGTCTGAGCCTTCTTGCAGGAGCAGATAAGATTACTGAAAATGAGGGTGTTTTCATATCTTGGCTATTGTAAATAGTGATGTTATGAACATTGGGGTGCATGTTATCTTTTCAAATTAGAGTTCCCTCCAGATATATGCCCAGGAGTGGGATTGCTGGATCATAGGGTTAGTCTACTTTTAGTCTTTTGAGGAATCTCCATACTGTTTTCCATAATGGTTATACCAAACTGCATTCCTACCAGCAGTGTAGGAGGGTTCCTTTTTCTCCATACCCTCTTCAGCATTTATCATTTGTGGACTTTTCAATGATGGCCATACTGACTAGTGATACCTCATTGTAGTTTTGATTTGCATTTCTCTGATAATTAGTGATATTGAACATTTTTTCATGTGCCTTTTAGTTATTTGTATGTCTTCACTGGAGAATTGCTTGTTTAGGTCTTCTGCCCATTTTTGGATTGGGTTGTTTGGCTTTTTGTTATGAAGGTGTATGAGCTGTTTATATATTCTGGAAATTAAGCCCGTGTCAGCCGCTTTGTTTGCAAATATCTTCTCCCATTCTGCAGGTTGTCTTTTTGTTTTGCTTATGGTTTCCTTTGCTGTGCAAAAGCTTGTAACTTTGGTTAGGTCCCATTTGTTTATTTTTGCTTTTATTTCTATTGCCTGGGTAGACTGCCCTAGGAGAACACTGCTGAGTTTTATGTCAGAGAATGTTTTGCCTATGTTTTCACCTAAATGTCCACTGACAGATGACTGGATAAAGAAGTTGTAGTATATTTATACAATGGAATACTACCCAGCCATAAAAAAGAATAAAATAATGCCACTTGCAGTAACATGGATGAACCTGGAGATCATTAGTCTTAAGTGAAGTAAACTAGAAAAATAAAAAAAATACCATATGATATCACTCATATGTGGAATCTAGAGAAAAAGACAAATGAACACAAATGAACTTATTTATAAGACAGAAACAGACTCACAGACATAGAAAACAAACTTATGGTTACCAGGGGATAAAGAGGGTAGGAAGGAATAAATTGGGAGTTCATGATTTGCAGATACTAACTACTATATATAAAATAGATAAACAAGTTTCTACTGTGTAACATAGGGAACTATATTCAATATCTTGTAGTAACCTATAATGAAAAAGAATATGGAAAGGAATATATGCATGTACATGTATGACTGAAACACGATGCTGTACACCAGAAACAGACACAATATTGTAAACTGACTATACTTCAATAAAAAAAATCTTCAAACAAAGAAAGACAGACAGGGTGTTCCAAGCCAGGGCAGGGATGTCTAATCAAAGGGCAAGGCAGTGTAAATCAGCAGGAGGCAGAGCTATGCTACTCACAGTACAGTTCAAAGCCTAGTCCCAGTCCCCAAACTTTACTGCCAGTGCTCACCAAGATGAGCCTAGAAATTAATAAGCACTTAGAAACTTTATAGCACTCTGACAGAGTAACTTTATGTTTCATGAGTCTGATAATAAAGATGAAGCTTTGTATATCTTTATTTTATGTCTTTATAATTTCATTCTCCTAATGATTTTTATTGTATTATGCTAAAGTATCACTACAGGATGGGTTAGAAGCTAAAAAAAAATTTCAAACAGTGTATCTCTCAGCACAGCTCCTTGAGAAGCACTGGTTGGGGAGAGTGACAATACATCTGACTCAAGGGTCCATGGTGCGGAGTAGAGGTAAGAGAAGACAAAGCTGGGTAAATGAGGTGAGGCAAGATAACAAAGGCTTTGAAACCCAAGCACATGGAGGAATTTACGCTGGAGACAATAAGTTTTGGAAAGTCATCCTAGGTTCATCAATAAGGAAATGACATGAAGAAAGCAGTTATTGACTCACAGACAGAAAACAAACTTATAGTTACCAGGGAGGGAAGGTGGTGGCAAGGGATAAATTGAGAGTTTGGGATTTGCAGATACAAACTACTATATATAAAAGAGATAAATAACAAGGTCCTACTGTATAGCACAGGCAACTATAGTCAATATCTTCATAATAGCCCATAATGAAAAAGAATATGAAAAGGAATATATGTATGTATAACTGAATCAGTATTCTGTACCCCAGAAACTAACACAACATTGCAAATCAACTATATCTCAATTTAAAAAAATCCAGAATAAGCCATTATTTTGTAGAGCAGAGTCCACTGGTTGGGTTTCATTGGATAGGAGCTCAAACTCTGGGGAAATAAAGGGATTAGAGTAGATAGGATATCTGGTGAGGAAGATGAACTGGATTGCCCCCTAGCCTGGGGTGGTGGACAACAGCACTGTAGAACAAGTGGCACAGTTTAGTAGGCTAGCTATCTGGGGGGTGAAAAAGGTGAACTTCAAGGTTTCTTGCTGGAGGCCAGAAACAGAGGGATCTCACTTTTCTAAAAGGAAAAGCCGAGCCTTGACCAAGGATGACAGGCAAAGACAGGCTAATAAAGAATGTGGAGGACCCAAAACACTTACTTGGAGGATGGAGAGCTTTTTCTGGGGAGTAGGGGAAGGCAAGGAGTATAACCGTGGGAAGCAAGAGGTCTAGAAAAGTAACACTTTAAACACTGATACTATGGAGCTGTATCTCATCCAATCTGCATAATCCATAATCTATATAGTTTCTACCCTGAGATTCTTCTGCAATGGAGTTAGTGTATGTTAAAATGGCCACCCTTTGAGGAAGGGCCTTTCTGGAAAGGTCTAAATATCAATACTTCCCTAGGCCTCCTTCTCACAGGCACAGGGAACAGAATATTACCTGAGATTTAGAAGTCTAATTAAGATGCCCTCTGCTTGGGGACTTTCAGGAAGAATGTTTTACAACACCTTGAAAACAGCCTCATGTAAAGTTTACACCACCACTGGTCTGTTAACATTCAGCCTGTGGTACGTAAGTACCTCCAAGGATATCTTATAAAGGGTAGTGATTTTTCCCCCCTTGCCATACTTGTACATGCTAGGCATTGATTCTAATGGATGGATTTAATTAATAGATTGTTTTTATATAAGTATATTGCTGTTTTTCCAAAAGCATATACAAACTGCTTCCAGAATCTGGTTGCGAGAAGGTCTTACCAGATAAGATACCATCTATCTTGTACAACAAATGCATTATTTATCCCACCCACCAAGGGAAAAAGGGTAGGATGAACCACAAACAACCTTGGACAAGTTTAAAAGATAAGAAAGGATTATGGGGCTACAGTCTCCGAAGAGTCCAAACTTCCTGAAACTTCAATAACAGGCAATGTCAATCAAATATTCGCAAGACATAGGGTGGTGTGGGGGCACCAATGAGGATGAGAATATGTCATTTCAAAAATGTGTTGGCAATATAAACTGGTTCTCTTATCGGTACTCAAGCTTTTGACCTATTCTACACCCGTGTTAACAGAGTGTGTCTTGCATTTTTTTCTTATCTTCTGGTTTGGAAGATTATCAAGTCCAGTAGCTTCATTTGCAGTCTCTTTTTTTTCTTCTAATGTTGGTACTGGGGATTCAACCCAGGACCTCAGGCATGCTAAGCACACGCTTTCACCATTGAGCTATATTCCCAACCCCCAGCACACAGAATGGGTACAAGTATCTATTTCTTAGACCAGCGTTTTCTAAACTCTGAATTATGGAACACTTGGTTATATGAGATATTACTGCGTTCCTCAAAAAAAATTTTTTTAATATAATTGTTTTTTTTTTTTTTACATTTGATCTTAGCCAAAAGGCTGAGAAGCGATATACAGTTTTTAAAAAAATTTTTGGAAAAATACACAAATGTATTAAAAGTTCTGAGAAGTCTTGCAATAAAGAAACACTATTAAAATTTCATTTACCTCATCATTTTGGAAATAACCAGAAAACCTTTCCCTCCTCCCTTAGAATGCTTATGAATCTCATGGAAAACACTGTTTTGTATAGGAAGTGCTACCTTGCCTAAGCAAAATCAATATTAAAATCAAAACTAAATGAAGGATGTCACTAGAAGGGAATAAAAAGGATTCGTGTGATTTTTTTTGGAAAAACGTATAATTACTATCACTGTATCTTCGCTAAACTTCTATTACGCAAACCAAAAATGAAAGGTTTCAGATGCATTTGAATGAGGTGAAAAGTGTGGTGGAGATAATTTTATTTAAAAAGAGCAGATATTTTAAAAGCCATTTATACTGCGTATTGGAATTCACTTCATATTTTTAAAGTATATTTACTTTCCCAGCTGTACTTTCCATACTTTTCAACTTTATTCCTAGCTGACACTGGGGGAGAACATTTTCCAAAACAACAGACAGGCAGCAGGAGGAAGGCAGGTGGGATGTAAATTTAGCCACAAACTGTCCATTCATAAATAGACTTGACTGAGGATATATTTTTAAAGCTTATAAATATATATTTATGATATTAATATTACATATATATTTATATAATTTTATTTTTAAGTGTTCAGATACATAGAAAGCAAGCTAGAAGGCAATACAGTCACTTTGCTTTCAGAAAAAAAACTGCTGTATTCTGCTATATTTTAAGACAGTTTATTAGATCTGCTAGAGCAGAGAAGATAGATTTTTAATATTTTCTCCAATAACTGCCTTTTTCCAAAATTAAAAATGAGAAAAGATGGAAAATTAAACCATGAATACAAAGGGAAACAATCATTCTTGAAGGTTTGCCACAAATGAAGGAGCTAAACATAAAGATTAAAAAAAAAACCCAAGGATTTTTAAAATTTAAACAAACAAACCCTTACATACATTTGACTAAGAGAAAAGCAACTTATTTTTCTGTCCTTAGGGGAAAAATGCCACAGATGTTTTAAAAACATAATATTAATTTTTAATAATAGAGAAAATGAATACCTAAAGCTGTACAAGAAGCCAGACGTCTCGGCAGATGGCAAAACAACAGATCCTTTGAAATGAAACACTATTTTTTTTCATATCTCAAAGAATAACTGGTATTATTAATAAAAAATAATCAAGAGAGGAAGCAATTACAATGACTTTTTTCTCTTCATCTATAAAATGGAAATAATAACAGTATTTATTTCTTGGGTTGAGGAGGGGATAACATGTAAAACTCTTAACTCCACACCTAATAAAGCTTGTAAGCACAATGCTTAGCTCAATACATATTTATTATTTTAAATTATATTTTTATTTATGTAAACTAAAACAAAAAGAGTTCACTCATTTTTCCCAGTTCACACCTCCTGCCCTGAGCAATCATCAATCTGTTCTCTGTATCTATAGGCTTGGTATTTTTTTTATGTGTGTATATATATATACACACACACACATATATATATATATATATATATATATATATATATATATATATACACACACACACACACATATATATGTATATACACACACACATATACATACACATACATATATATATCATATATGTGTGTATATATAATTTATATATATAATTCATATATATACATATCAGACCTCACATATAAGAAGGATCATATGGTATTTGTCTTTCTCTGACTTATTTCACTTAGCATAATGCCCTCAAGGTCCATTCATGTTGTTGCAAATGGCAAGATCTCCTTTTATGGCTGAATAATATTCCACTGTACATATATACTACATTTTCTGTATCCATTTTTCCACTTATGGACACTGAGGTTGATTCTATATCTTCACTATTGTAAATAATGCTGCAGTGAACATGGTGGTGCATTTATCTTTTCAAGTTAGTGTTTTCATTTTCTTCAAATAGATACCCAGAAGTGGAAGTGCTGGATCATATGGTAGTTCTGTTTTTAATTTTTGGAGGACCCTCCATATTGTTTTCCCTAGTGGCTGCACTAATTTACATTCCCACCAACAGTGTACAAGGGCTCCCCTTCCTCTGTGTCCTCTGCAACACTTGTAATTCTTGTTATTCCTAGTCTTTTTGATAATAGCCACTCTAACAGGTGTGAGGTGAAATCTCATTGTGGTTTTTTCACACCTCCCTGATGACTAATGATGTAGAGTATCTTTACTGAATTTGTTTATTAGTTCTAACAGTTTTTTAATATATAATTTTGGTTTGGTTTTTACGACTTAATTATTATTTGGGCTTTTTTTTGGTCAGGGGAGGTAATTAGGTTTGTTTATTTATTTATTGTAATGGAGGCAATGGGGATTGAGCCCAGGACCTCGTGCGTGCTAAGCATGTGCTCCACCACTGAGCTCTACCCTGTCCCCCTAACAGTTTTCTGATGGAGACTTCAGGGCTTTCTATATATAATATCATGTCATCTGCAAATAGTGACAGTTTTATGTCTTCCTTTCCAATATGGATGCCTTTTATTTCTTTGTCTCGCCTAATTGCTCTGGTGAGGATTTCCAATACAGGCATACCTTGGAGATATTGTGGGCTCAGTTCCAGACCACTACAATGCAGCGAATATCACAATAAAGAAAGTCATATCAACTTTTTGGTTTCCCAGTGCATATGAAAGTTACATTTACACTGTACTGTAATCTATTAAGTATGGAACAACATTATGTCTAAAAAAAGTACATACCTTAATTTTAAAAATACTTTATTGTTAAAAAATGCTCACCATCATCTGAGCCTTCAGCAAGTCATAATCTTTTTGCTGGTGGAGGGTCTTGCCTCAGTGTTGGTGGCTGCTGAGTGATCAGGGTGGTGGTTGCTGAAGGCTGGAATGGCTGTCACAATTTCTTACAATAATGGGGGAGGGTATAGCTCAAGAGGCAGAGCACATGCTCTATATCTCCTTCACTTCTGAATGATAACTTTGCCAGGTAGTACTGGAAGATTTTTCTTTCAGTAGTTTGAATATATCATGCCACTCCACCCTTACCTTCAAAGTTCCTGCTGAAAAATCTGCAGATAGTTTTATGGGGAAGTTCCCCTGTATGTAACAAGTTGTTTTTCTGTTGCTTTTAATATTCTTTCTCTTTAACTTTTGACATTTTAATTATGTGTCTTAGTGTGGAGCTCTCTGGGTTCCTCTTATTTGGAATCTCTGGGCTTCCTAGATATGGATGTGTGTTTCCTTCTCTAGGTTAGGGAAGATTTCAGCCGTTATTTAAAAAGCAAAACAAGCCAAAGTAGAAAGTTTTAACAAAACTAAAAGTAAATATGCAAAGTCACAAGGATAGGGTAAAAACTGCAGCAATTAAGATAATATAAGAAAAACAAATATAATAAGATGGATGGCCTAACAAGTACATAAGAAAGACTACCATTCTATGGCAAATAACCATTAGGTTATTAGAAATGAAAGAATCACTGGGCACAGCTATAAGAAATTGAGGCAATACTATAAATTAAGGAAGTAAGACTATCTTTGAACCATCCCTCAAATCCACTAGAGTATGAATTTAAAAAGAAAAAAGTTCACTGCTAAGTGTTAAATACAATTATAATGCTAAATTTTATGCAGTAAACACAATAAAAATAATTTTAGATTGGATTACACAAATTTGACCCTAACTGATTATTTTTTAAAAATACACATTTAAAATGGCTACTCCTGCAATGGCACAGAAACAGACTCTCAGACATAGAAAAAAACCTTGTGGTTATCAAACGGGAGAAGGAAGTGGTATGAGACAAACTATGGATATGCGATTAGCTGATACAAACTACTGTGTATAAAATAGATAAGCAACAAGGATATACTATAGATCAAAGGGAATTATATCCATTATCTTATAATAACCTATAATGGAATATAAACTGCAAAAATACTGAATCACTATGCTGTATACCTAAAACTAACATAGTATTATAAATCAACTATACTTCAACTTAAAAAAAAATGCTACACCTTTTAGCTTTGCTAGTACAAATTAAAAGACTGGACTTTAGTCACAGAATCTGAAAAAAAGCAAATTTTAAATAAAAACAGAGATTACAAAATAATAAACAAAGGTACCAGATAATGATGTTTAAAATATCCAGGAAATAAAATAAAATCTAATCATTTTTCACAAAAGAAAAACTGATAAATTTAACATGACAGAGACAAACACAATTCTAGTTGGAGAACTATTTGAATATGAGGAATCAAATTAGCAGCAAAAACAACAATGAAAGAATTCAGTGTATCTAAACAAAATAATACAATATAATCATTCAGTTTATCATAATATTCAAGTGGAAAATGTTGGGAATTTTTTTTCACAAAAATTTATCATATATTCAGATACAAAAACATTCTCAATAAATAGAAATGGCAAGATTTTTACACAGCACAAGGCAGTAAGATAAGAAATGAGATAAAAGAACACAAACCACATGGAAACTGTAAAGTATATCTTTCTTAAATGACAACTAAATCAAGAAAGTAAGGAAATATTTAAAATATAAATATGAATCAAAACATATCTATACCTCTACATGCCTCTCTTAAGAAAAGGACAGCTTGAAGACATGGAAACAACCTAAATGTCCATCAACCAATGACTGGATAAAGAAATTGTGGTATATTTACACAATGGAATACTACTCAGCCATAAAAAGAGTAAAATAATGCCATTTGCAGCAACATGGTTGGATCTAGAGATTGTCATTCTAAGTGAAGTAAGCCAGAAAGAGAAAGAAAAATACCGTATCATAAAACAAAGAAAAATACCATATGATATCACTTATATGTGGAATCTTTAAAAAAAAAAAGAGACAAACTTATTTATAAAACAGAAACAGACTCACAGACATAGAAAACAAACTTGTGGTTATGGGAGTGGGGGGGTGGGGAAGGGATAAAATGGGAGTTTGAGATTTTCAGATATTAACTAATACATATACAATATATAAACAACAAGTTCCTACTGTATAGCACAGGGAACTATATTCAATATCTTGTAGTAACTTATGGTGAAAAAGAATATGAAAATGAATATACGTATGTTCGTGTATGACTGAAGCATTATGCTGTACACCAGAAATTGACACAACATTGTAAACTGACCGTACTTCAATTTAAAAGATATATATACAAAAAAAAAAGAAAAAGAAAAAGGCAGTTTGGAAAAAACTAATAAAGTTGATAAACTGCTAATACAATTCAACAAAAGAGAAAAGTATACAAATTATTGACTTTGGAGATAAATATTTAATGAAAAGATGATTTGAATTATAAGTCCCATATGCAAATTTTTTAAGAAAGAAAAGGAATAATTTTCTAAAAATGAACAAAGAAAAAAGCCCAAGTATCCAAAGTGAAATAAGGAATATAAATAGACCAAAGAAATAAGTGATATTATCAACAAACTTCAAAGGAAACACAGAAATAGTACTTAAATGTTAAAATTAAATGAATAGTAATCCTATTACACAAATGGTTCCTTAAAGTATTCTATTAAATTTATTTTCATGAGGTGAACATCAGCCTGATTACTAAACCCAACTTATGGCTAAACTCAGAAAAGGAAAATTATAGATTGGTCTTATCTGTGAACATAGATGCAAAATTTTCAATGAAATTTTAGCAAACAATACACCAGTACTTTAAAAGAACTGATCTTTATGGTCATTCAGGTTTTCACCTGAGGTTGTGAAACTGATTTTAATTAAGACCAGTGATTCACGAGGAAAATAGTAAAAATAAAATTGAGTGAATAAATGTGGTTTTAAAAATCTGAAAATTCAACATTCATTTCTGATTTTTAAAGTAGAAGGATTTTCTTTTAATTATAAATGAGATGCCTGAAAGAAGTTAACACTATTCTTAAAGCAGACATATTAAAGGAGTACATCTAAAAAAAGAAGAAAAACCACACAAAAATGTCTAGTCACCATTCCTAATTAATCACATTAGAAAATTTGACCATTGTAACCACGTAAGAAAAATGAGTGAGTAATATAAGGAGGTAAGATTAAAACAGCACTATTTGCACACTACATAATTCTATAACCTAAATGAGCAAGATATTCAAGAAACAAAAGTAATGAGTTCCACAAAGCGGCAAATTATAAGATAAAATCTCAAAAATCTATTCAATTCCCACTCCAATAATAATAGATAATAAACATCTACCAGAAAGAGAAAAAAAAAAAACATACGCTATCACTCGTATATGGAATCTTAAAAAAAAAAAGACAAGTAAATTTCTTTATAAAACAGAAACAAACTCACAGACATAGAAAACAAACTTATGGTTACCAGGGGGAAGGGATAAACTGGGAGTTCGAGATTTGCAGATACTAACTGGTATATATAAAATAGATAACAAGTTTATACTGTATAGCACAAGGAACTATATTCAATATCTCGTGGTAGCTTACGGTGAAAAATATCAAAACTAATATGTGTATATTCATGTATGACTGAAGCATTGTGCTGTACACCAGAAATTGATACAACATTGTAAACTGACTACACTTCAATTTAAAAAAAAAGTAAACATCTACCAAACAGAACTAGAAGTACAGAAATCTGTTTTACCACAGCAACAACCACTGAAAGAAAATTAACCTGAGAGTTACCCTAACTGGGCACATATATGTTATGGGGACTAAGTATGGTAAAAATGACAACAGTTTAATACAATGCAGAAACATTTCGACCTTCATTTCCACCTAGACATTTGCCGAATCCTGTCAATTTTCCTTCAATAATGTGACAACATGATGTACAAAAAGCTTGTCATCTAACTATAAAGTTAATGCCCAAGTTCCTCAGAACAAGAGGTTAGAGACAGTTGCTATAAAAGTAATGAATGAAATGAACCACAAGTCAATGATTATTTAGTACCATATTCACTCACTGTGTTAGTAAAATAATAAAGACAAAGCCAAATAACTGTGGGCCACTGGGATAATGAAGACACACTCAAGACACCATTGACTATACTACCGCATAAACCAACAGTCTGACCCAGTACTCCCAGTTCAGGAACAGGTTCATATCCTCTACCCTGAATTAGATCTCTTCCCTCCCAGATAAAAAGGGTGCTTTGTACAAAAGGTGTTTGCCACAGCTGCATTCATAACATTTTTTTTAATCACAGAGATATGATTAAACCAACTCAAATATAGCATTTATTTTCCTCATTCATTGATTTTTCATTTCAAGGGATACACACATGAACAAAACATGTAGTCTCTGATCTCAAGGAACTTGAGTGGTATTATTTAATTTAACCATTGAAATAAATGTTTATATCATGCTATAAGATACCTGTAAATGTACAAAATGATGTCAGCTGAAAAGGACTACGAACAACAAAAATGAAAAACTGCATAACTAATGGTAAAAGAAACATGGAAACATTTTCTCTCTACACACACAAATAGAAACAAAGGCGGGAGACAAGAATTTCTAAGACATGGACTATAATATAAACAGCTGGTGTTAAATCTGTAGGATAGTTCTCCACACAGGCATACAAACTTGCACTGCAACTTCTATAATGTTTTCAAAGGCATTCAAAGTTTGGCATTATCTAGCTGTTTCTATTTCTACTTTTTAGAGGGGGACCAGCCTTTACATGTATGTAACTCAGTACATCCCTCTTTTTCCTTCTCCTCTGTTTCTCTTCCAACTGCCAATAACATAAAACCCAAGTACTTCTTGTAAATTACTTGCTGTATTTATTGACTAGGGGGTTTTATGTTCCCTTTTCTAATTTTAAAACCAGATGAATGGAATGTGTTAAATTTCTTTACTTTTTAAAAGTTGCTTTTTTAAACTTGTGATGCTTAATTGAATTCTTTCAGTAGGTCAGTGGCCCTTAATGGAAAAAATAAAATAAAAGTTCCCCCATCCTGTTTTATATGATGCTACTTATTGGAATGTAAAAAATAAATCCTGAACGTTGACATTACAAGCTTCCCACCAGGGGGCAGGGGGAGCCTCTACATTTAAAGGGATATTATGGGGTTTTTTTTCATAAATTTTATTTTATTATTTTTTTATGGAAGTACTGAGGATTGAACCCAGGACCTCGTGCATGCTAAGTATGTGCTCTACCACTGAGCAACACCCTCCTTTCTGTTTCATCTTGAAACCTCCAACTTCTTTTGTTTCTAAGTATCATCTGCATTGAAAACAATGTTTCATCTCTGTTGCCACTCTGAAAAACAGCTCAAAATTAGGGGATCAAAAACAGAGAAATGAGCGTGGGCAATAATGGCAGTCAAAGGGAAGAATGGAACAGCCACTAAAGCCAAGGTATTCCCCCAGGTCCCCTCACATGCGGGGCCACCAGCTCTAGTTAGGAGCGTCACAAAGCCTTCAGACTCAGAGGCAAAGAACACAGGACCCAAGGGCTTCGATGAATTTCCTTAATGATGCCACCGAGAGTTTGGTGAATTTAATTTTGAAACGGTTTATCATATTGGTTTCAGCTTCATATTTAGTTTGAACACAATTAACAGTAGTCCAAAAACATTCTTCTCGGTGTTCTGTGTTACCCTCTCAAAAGCTCAACAGCTGCTGCTCTCTGGCTGCTAGTAATAGAAAGGAATGAATTTAGTAATGTTTGGATTTAATTCCTGAATCTTGAAAGACTGAACTTCTGTACTTAAAAACAACACTTAAAAATAAGTAAATAAATAGAATAAAAATCTGCCAAGACTGAGACATTAAGGCTGAGGCATGGAAAAATAAAATAAAATACCCATGGTGTCTTTCCATGTAATTTCAAGATGCAGTTTTTTGTTTGCTTTATCATTATCTTTTCCTCAGGGTGTAGTATATGGTTTGAGTCTCCAGATTAAAAAGTAGGGAAAGATTTTTTTTTAAGTAGAGAAAGATACGTATAAGGCTCAGAGACAGAGGAATGCATTTACTATGAAATCTGAAATTAGAATGGGATTCAAGCAACTTCAACTATGTGGGAGAATGGATGGCAGAAAAAGAATTCACACAATGTCTTTGGATTATAGTGTGAGAAATGATGGTTCATTGGGGAAAGGAACTTTCAATAAATGCTTTTGGGAAAACGATCAAAATTCATTCCAGATGAGTCAAGGATTCAAACTTTTTTTTAAATTATGAGACTGTAAGAAAATGGAAAGGTACATTTATACTCAATATGTGAAAGAATTTTATTAATACGAAAGCAAAAGAAGAAATTATCACCTATAGGTGATGAAAATGACTGAATAAAAATAAAGCTTTTCATATACTAAAAAAAAAGTACAAAGTTTAAAAGGGAAGCAATACAGACAAAAGCAGCCATGACTTTGATGGGAAAAGAACTTAATGCAAAAAATAATAAAGATCTGATACAACCTGACAGTTAATACTATTTTCCTTTGGGTAAGTGGCTAAAAAATCTAAAAGTATTACATCACCAAGAAAGGAACACTGAAAACTGTTTAACTTCATAATAAAATTCAGTGCTACAGCCACATTTTACTCTCCTGACACACGATACTAGTTTTTAAGGATACAGTACTAGATAGGCTCCAGGTGAATTATTTAAAGCAACAAATAGGAGAAAAATCTGTAGTTTTCACAGTCACTGGCATTTTAAATACTGACCATTTATATGCACCACTAGGATGGTTTTGTAACTTTCAGTGCATGTTTTTACCATTTCAGTTCCTTTCAGATTTTTTTTAAATTTCAGATTTGTATTCATTTATCTGTGTGGCAATCTTTCATAAATATTTCTCCATTTTATTTCAGCCATTAAGTGAAACTGCATTTGGAAATTTGGTTGAAAATATTTCCAGTCACAAGCTTATGGATTGATAAATAATTTTTGTATACTTTCTGGTCATTTTACAACATTTAAAACATACTTTAAAAAAGGGATTTGGGACTATTTTAATTCTTTTGTTTCACTAAAGCCCATATTATAAAGAGAAACAAAGCTTTCAACAGTGTTGAAGGACTGGCCAGACTTATTATTCTAAAAGTGGCATTAGACCTTAAATATTATTTTATGATAGAAATGTTAGCTAACACTACTGTGGCAATCATATTGCAATATATAAATGTATCAAACCAACATGTTGTACACTTTAAACAATGTTATATGTCAATTATATCAATAAAAAATGTTATTTTAACTCTGTAATATAAAACTAAAGGAGACACAGAGACATGTCATTAATTCAGCATCCCAATAATAAGAATATTTATATCTTTAATTCTAAAGACATTGGACAGTACTAGACTTTTAACATGACTAATTAGTATTTATAAAAGTAAAGTTGCCTCAATATAATAGAATTACAGGGTGGGGGAAGGTAGAGAAAGCAGAGCTAAAGAGGTAAAGCAAGCAGAGAAGCTAAAAAGTCACCTGAATGCTTACCTAATAATGGAGGAAATTTTTATTTTGGGGGGAGGTAATTAGGTTTATTTATTTACTTATTTTAATGGAGGTACTGGGGATTGAACCCAGAACCTTGCACATGCTCTACCACTGAGCTATACACTTCCCCCTTCCTTAATGGAGAAAATTTTTTAAATTCATGAAGACAAGCCAAACAAGTAAAAAAAAAAAAATTTTATATGCCAAACAAGTAAATAGGTATGACTGGCTGAAAGTGAACTATATTTTGTTGAGTCTGAGGAATGGACCAAAAAAATTCAAGGAAGATAAAAAGCTTCGAACTCCCTGTGGAATGCAGAAATGAAAAATACAAGAAAACTGTGGACAAATTCATTCTTTCATATAAATCACCTGCTTCCCAAATGTTTTAAAATCAGTCAGTGGTTAAATAAACTCTGATATATTAGCGAGGGACTAAAATCTAGCCATCAAACATGATAAATGTGTGGCTCGTGGTGTAGGGTGTGAAGAGAAGTGGGCTGTAGACAAGACAGTAAAATAAAAGAAAGATAGAACATAAACATCTGTCTTTCAGAAAAAATGACAAGGACACAGAGATTAGAGTTGTATAAACAGTACCCTGAGAGGAAGATACTGCCCTGTTTTAATGTCTATCAGTATACAGTAAAAAAAAAAAAAAATCGTAGTATCTTCAATCTATTTTTGCTAGTTTCAGGGGATGAAATTCCCACATCCTCTTCAAAGTTGGCCCCCTAGCCTATATTTCAATTATCTTCCTCACCTTTGTGGGGTCCTGCGCTTCAACTGTCTTTAAGGGACCCCTATACCTCCAGTGACACATGTGGTCCACTCCTCCCGTTTAAAACAGAACCAAAGGGGGAGGGTATAGCTCAGTGGTAGAGCACATGCTTAGCAAGCATGAGGTCCTGTGATCAGTCCCCAGTATCTCTATTAAATAAATAAAATTATATATATATATATATATATATAATATATATATATTATATATATCTATAAAATAAATAAAATTATATATATATACATAAAACATTACCTCCTCCTCCTCCAACAAAAATAAATTAAAAGATAATTTTTTAAAAAGTCATGTCTCTTTGAAAATAAAATAAAACAACTACAAACACTCCTTTAATCCGCTGTTGCCTCCAGTAATATACACATGCAAGCGCGCGCACGCGCGCGCACACACACACACGCAGCCCGATCCATAGACACTCTGTTCCTACCTTTATCTTCCACGTGGGTTGGAAAAAAATGTCTACCCTTTGGGGAGAGTCTACAGGCCAAACCTACCCAACCACAACTTTATCCTGTCTCCTGGTCTTCAACGAAAAATAACTGATTTTTTTTAAAAAGTAGTTAAGGGATTAGCTTACCCAAGGTCACACTGTTGGTTGGCAAGAGGGAAAATCTGAGCCCAGAAAGCTTGACGACAGTTGCCCATGGCCACAAAAGACCCTTTTTTGCACCCTGTCCCTCTTCCAGGTGATTGAGATCAGCTACTTATGGGCAACTGGAGAGGAGCAGCTGTCACCATCACAGCTGAACTGGCTCGAGGATGGCTGGCCTGGCCCTGCCTACCACCTGCTCCACACTCTTAAAATCAGCCTTTGTACAGCCTGGCTTCTGGGAAAGAAGAGGTACTAGCAGCAAACGGGGATGGGGGAAGATGGTGCTTTTTTTTTTAAAGTCTCTCTCTCTCCCTAGGTCCTCTTTGGGGGAAGTCTAGACACGCGTGTTTTAAAAAATCCCCTTATAGTCCTGATATACAGCCTTGGGTACTGACTTTAGTCCAGTAAGGGGAGGTATGAAGATATCTCAGATACATCTAGGAAACTGATCACTACAGCAGCTCTGTTACTGTGGAAATTACAGTAGACTTGCAGAAGAACATCCCAGGGGTTCGAATTCTAGCCCTGACACTTACTTGCTGTCTGACTGTAGACACATCATTTTAGTTCATTGGGCCTTGATTTCCTCATCCTATAAACTGGGGATACCACCATTAATTTCCCTGGCTTATGAAGTGAGTGCTTTAAGATTCGCTACACTGTAACTGACACACATGAAGTTTCTTTTTAACTTCATGAAGTTTCTTTTTAAGAGAATTTTTTAAAAGCCTTCTATGCAAAATAACTGCTTTTAAAAATTATATGTAATGTTAGGGAGCATTTCCTTCACACACTCAGCTTGTTAGGGAAACCAATCCCTAACCCTAGCACCTATTTTAACTCTCCCTCCTCCAACATAGATGATGCTCTAAAATTCTTTTCTCCCTCCACTCCCACTCAATAAAAAGCTTCTTTAGAAAACTAGCCAATCCAAATAGCTCTCAGTATCTACTATTTACGATACAAGATTTTTCCCCTAAAGGAGACCTTTCCTCTCTCGTTATCTTATCTATATCCTTGGCTTCCTTAATGAGGCTTGAGAAAAATTTCTGTTCTGAAGTTGGCATTTTTATTGTTTTCTTCCCAGAGAACCAAAATGAGCCTAAGGCACCTGCCTTGCTTTTCCGAGGATCTCAAATAACACCAAACCATCCTGCCCCCAAGCAGAACAAACTGACCATGGGATCTCATTTACCTTTGCTGCCTACCACTCTGGCAGAGCCTTTGAAAACACTTTTTTATTTATTGTGACAGCAACCACTCCACTGTAATCATAGTTCTGTACATAGACAAAGCCTGAAAGAAAACACAAAAAGAGTAAGAGCTGCTGTGTTCGAGGAAACAGAGTCCTGGCCAAGTTATTTCCAGAAGTCTAACATTAAATGTAAATTTTTGCAAGCAGTTCTTCTGCATAGATGACTGTGAACTAAAAGCTTTCAGGTACCCCCCTACTCCAACCCATCACTTCTTTAATGGCATTATCCTCGTCTCCCTTCATTTTGGGAGTCTTAACTATTAGTAGCAGTCTTGCCTCCCTTTGCCTGTTCTCATATTTAGGAACATTTCAGGAATATCTGATACCAAATGAGCACTTCACTCTGGAAACCATCACTTCCTGTGGATTGTTCTAAAGATATCCCTTAACTACTCCCACCCTGGCGTTTCTTGGGGTTCTGGCTCTAACTCTGTTACCAACAAGCTTTTTGACTTTAGGAGTGGTTCCCCAACTTCTGTCTGCATCAGATCCCCCTGGAGGGCTTGTTCAAACAGAGTGGGGACCCCATCCCTGGAGTTTCTCCTTCAGTAGCTTTGGGGTGGAACCCTAGGATTTGCTTTTCTGACGGTTCCCAGACAGACGTTGCCACTGCCAGTGGGGGTGGGTCACACTCTGAGAACCACTGCTTTAGGTAAAAGAGAACTGAACTTGGTTAGACCAGGGCTTCTCAACCTCAGCACCACTGACATTCTGGGTGGGATAAGTCTTTGTTGTGGGGCTGGGGGTTGTCTTGTGTCCTGTAGGGTGTTTAGCAGCATCCTTGGCCTCTACTAGATGCCAGTAGCCACCTGCCCTCTGCCCCCAGTCAACTATCACAACCAAAAATGTCTCAAGACATTGTCAAAAGTTTGGTGGGGGGGAGGGGCAAAATCCCCCCAGGTTAAGAACCAGAGTTAGACTGACGACCAAGCACCTTTTTTTTCCCCCAAGCTCTTTTTTTATGAAGTGGTGAAGATTTCTCCTCTCCTCTTGTTCATTTTTCTCAAGATGCGGTCATTGGCATTTAATTCATCCATGCATCCATCCTACTATTTGTCAAGCACTAGTGGGGGCCACTCAGGTTGATGAACAGGTCCCAGCTCTGAGAGCACTTACAATTAAGAGAAGGGACAGTGGGATCAGTAGGCCCAGGAAGCTGTGGGGACATGGAACAGGGGGGTCATGGCAGGCTTTCTGAAAGATGATGATAAAGGTGGCCAGGAGTTGGATGGACAAAGGGGATGGGGGAGGAGGACTCCAGGCAGAGGGCATGCCACATTCAAAGGTACCAAGGCAACAAAGCATGAGAGTCAGGGAACTACCAGTTGTTCCATGTAGCTGCAGGCAATCATCTTTTTATCCCCGTGCAGGAAGGGGGAAAGGAGGGGCAAACAATATTATCAACTCTAATCTTTTTATTTCCTATAGCCATTTCCAGTAATTCTTTGTCCTTCCCCCTATTTGTACCTTAAGCTATAGACATTTTAAACTTCTTTCTACTAACCCCAGAGCCTCTACAGAATCACTCTCTCCAGGCACCTGAATTAAATCCTTCTCTTCACTTGTATCTTGACACCCATTACACTGGATTATAATTGCCTTTGTCTGCCTGCCCTACTAAGCCCACAAGTTCCATCAGGGCAGAGGCCATGGTTATCTCTTTCTTCGATGTTATCTCCAGCATCCCGAACTATGCCGGGCACAGACAACCTGCTCAAATGTCACCTGAATGAATGATGCTCTCAAATTCCTTATGTCCCAAACTGAACACTCACCAACACCTTCCTTCCCCAAACCAGGTTCTACTTCTCTATTCATCTACCATCCCTTCCCCCTCCCACATAGCCCATTCACACAGTCTCATCAAAATCTTGGCATAATCCCTCACTTCTCCTTTTCCTCACTCCATACAACCATTTTAAAGTCTTCAGTGTGAAGCAAGATCTGTCCTCTGAACCTCAATAAATACTCCATCTGGGAGTCAGTCTATAGAAAGAGCATGAGCTTTGGAATCAAAGAAAGGTGGGCTCTACTACTCAGTCATAAAAACGAATGAAATAATGCCATTTGCAGCAACATGGTTGGACCTAGAGATCATTATTCTAAGTGAAGTAAGCCAGAAAGGGAAAAGAAAAATACCACATGATATCACTCATACGTGGAATCTAACAAAAAGAAAAAAAGAGGACAGTAATGAACTCATCTACAAAACAAAAACAGACTCGCAGACATAGTAAACAAGCTTATGGTTATGGGGCGGGGAGGGGAGGGAAGGGAAAGGGAGAAATTTGGGAGTTTGAGATTTGCAAAATGTTAGCCACTATATATAAAAATAGATTAAAAAAACAAATTTTTTCTGTAAAGCATATAGAACTATATTCAACATCTTATAATAATCTTCAATGAAAAAGAATACAAAAACAAATATACGTATATATATGCATGACTGGGACACTGCTATACACCAGAAATCGACATATTGTCACTGATTATACTTCAATTAAAAAAAAGGGAGAAGTGGGTTCATCTCACTTCTGTCTCTGAATCACTAGGTGATTTGAACAAGCTACAATCTCAGAGCCTTAGTTTCCTCATCTTTAAATGGGTTAACAGCACAAACCGTATATAGATTGTTACGAAGCTAAATGTGAAGTACTTAGCACTTCAATGTTAATTAATAAATGTTTCCTTTCTCTTCAGAGCAACCCTGGCAGGAATAAGAAGGCAGGAAGATACATAAAGAGCTACATAGCAAGGTCAATAAAATGACAAAGAGTGAGAGGGATAACATGGGAAGCCAAAAAAGAAATACAAATTTAATTCCCTGAAATAACCACATACACTTTTGCATTGTTTTCTTCCCTCAAAATTTAACACATAACGTTTATGCTAATCAAGGAACACACTAATATTCAAGAGAAATGAAAACATACATCTACCAAGAAACTTCCCCACAAATGTTCACAGCAGCATTATTCATAACAGGAAGCAAGTGGAAAGAATTCAAATGTCCATGAACTGGTGAATGGATAAACTGGTATCGCCATACAATGAAACATTATTAGGCAATAAAAAGGAATGAAGTACACTTCCATGGATAAACCTTGAAAACATTATGCTAAGGGAAAGAAGCCAGATACAAAAGATCGAATATTGTATGATTCCATTTATAGGTGATGTCCAGAAAAGGTCAATCTATAGAGACAGAAAGTAGACTAGTGATTGCCTAGGATTGGAAGGGGTGGTGACCACTAATGTGCAGAGTTTCTTTTTGGTAGGACATGAATGTTTTGAAATTAGTATGAATATTCTTAAAACCACAGAATCATACACTTTATTTTTTTAACTTTGCCCTTTTATTTTATTTAAATTTTGGGGGTAATTAGTTTATTTATTTTATATGTGTGTGTGTGTGTATATATATGTATGTGTATGTGTGTGTGTGTGTGTGTGTGTGTATATATATATATATATATACACACACACACACATATACATATATACATAGGGTTTTTTTTAATGGCAGTACTGGGGATTGAGCCCAGGACCTCATGCATGCTAGGCATGCACTCTACCACTGAGCTATACCCTCCCCCTTTGAATCATACACATTAAATGGGTGAGTTGATGGTATGTGAATTACGTCTCAGTAAAGCTGTTAAAAAAGATACAGAGAATAGAACAACAGCGAGGGAAGTGGCAAACAAAAATTTTTTTTTCTAATCATTTCCTTCCTATATTCTAGTAGATTATCTCGTATATCCCACTGGGAAGACTGCCACCTTTAAAGAGAAAGTGTCTGCGTATAGAGAAAGTCTCTCTGGCACTGGTCATGACAAGGATTCATGGGCATTGCCAGAGAGGTTGATAAGGGGACAGGGAAAGCCGGGCCTGAGTAGAAGTCAAGTGCCCTAGAGCAGTGCTTCTCAGGCTTGAAGGGACATGTATCAGCTGGGGATTGGTTTTCACAGGGTTGGTGTAGATCTAAAATGAAAGGATGGATTAAAACGTATAGTAATTGGCCAAGCACCATATAAATGTTGCTGTTAGTCAAGTCAAACATTTCTGAGTACTTGTGGGGCTCATTCTGAGAGAAGGAAGGGAAATAGTGGTAAGGTTTCCTTTTCCCTACTTTGCTTAAGGAAACGACAGCCACTTAACCTTATGGAGTCACAATCTCTTCAAATCTATACATTGGCAGCATCTGGCACAAGTTTTAGAATTATAGGATCTTAAATTGCTTTCAAATTCCTAACTAGAAAAGTCACATGGAGACAGCTGAGAGCTTATTCAGCAAAGTCACTTGGTGTGGAAAGATCTGAACTCTGGGGTCAGAAATCCAGGGGTTGAGGCCCAGGTCTAACACTTGCTAAGCTTTATATCTTTAGTGAAATCCTCAGTGTTTCTTCATATTTGATATGGGTGGGGAAACACATCTTGCCTGTGTCACAGGCTGGCAGTCGGATCAGCTGAGCTGATAGTGAAAGCATTGTGTCAAACTCTGGATGGGTTGCTTCACAGATCTTTTCATTGCATGTGTCTATCAGTAGAAAAACATTCAAACATGGACTCCCATGACCCACCTACACTGCTAGTGGGAATGCAGTTTGGTGCAGCCACTGTGGAAAACAGTATGGAGATTCCTCAAAAGACTAGGAATAGACTTACCATACGACGCAGGAATCCCGCTCCTGGGCATATATCCAGAAGGAACCCTACTTCAAAAAGACACCTGCACCCCAATGTTCATAGCAGCACTATTTACAATAGCCAAGACATGGAAACAGCCTAAATGTCCATCGACAGATGACTGGATGAAGAAGAAGTGGTATATTTATACAGTGGAATACTATTCAGCCATAAAAACTAACAATATAATGCCATTTGCAGCAACATGGATGTTCCTGGAGAATGTTATTCTAAGTGAAGTAAGCCAGAAAGAGAAAGAAAAATACCATATGAGATCACTCATATGTGGAATCTAAAAAAAAAAAAAAAAAGAACATAAATACAAAACAGAAATAGACTCACAGACATAGAATACAAACTTGTGGTTGACAAAAGGGGGGGTGGTGGGAAGGGACAGACTGAGATTTCAAAATTTGTAGGTACTGACAGGCATATGCAGAATAGATAAACAAGATTATACTGTATAGCACAGGGAAATATATACAAGATCTTGTGGTAGCTCAAAGCCAAAAAGAATGTGACAATGAATATATGCACGTTCATGTATAACTGAAAAATTGTGCTCTACACTGGAATTTGACACAACATTGTAAAGTGACTATAACTCAATAAAAAAAATGTTAAAAAAAAATGGGCTCCCATGTCTTTTTTTCTTTTTGGTGGGGGAGGGGGTAATTAGATTTGTTTATTTATTTATTATTATTTTTTAATGTCAGCACTGGGGATTGAACCCAGGACCTCATACAGGCTAAGCATACACTCTACCACTGAGCTATACTCTCTTCATGTCTCAATATTATGTACAACAGAAAATGCATACAAAAACAGAGGGAGGAAGCAGGAGATAAAAATACAGGATTCTATACAGGTAGATGAGATCAATAATCAATACAGAGTTTACTGAAACTGGTAACCATCTTATAGTTACGGAACAGAATATCCCTACTCCTCAGAAACACACACTCAATTATTTAGAGGTAAAGAGCCATGATGTATGTACTTTACCCTCAAGTGGTACAGAAAATATGTGTACACACACACAGGCATACCAGAGCATGCAGATGAAGTAAAATGTTAATAGTAGTTGAATCTGGGTAAAGGCTGTAAGGGTGGTCTTTGTATTTTTTTTTTTTTTGCAAACTTTCAGTAAGTTTGAAATTATTTCCAAATAAATTAGAAATTCTAATAATTGGTTGGGACTTATAAAATGGCAGGGGAAAGAGCTTGGCCCACTATATCCCCAGCAAAGCAACAGTTTACCTGGTAAGATTATTTTTAGAAGCAATCTTTTTTTTTTTTTTATGATGGAGGTACTGGGGATTGAACCAAGGACCCTGCACGTGCTAATCACGCGCCCTACCACTGGGCTATACCCACCCCCTCTAAAAGCAATCATTTTGAGTCTCTGGAAATTGTCCTAAGGGCATGCAGCAAATGTAGAAACATACATTGAAGAAAACCCATTAAATCTCAGCAAGAACAGAGAGAATGGATGGCATCTGAGCTATGATTTAAAGCTCTGCATGACAGAGGCTCTATCCTGGGTAGCCAAGAAGATGGGGGCGCAGACCCCTCCCAGCTGCCAGTCTAGGGCTACAGTTTCACCCCAGGAAGGGGAGGTTGCTGGTGTTCCTTATCCCCCTGACTGTGTTGTAGAAGTATCCTGATCAGGTGCAGCCAAGAAGACCAAGTCTCCCTTCTCTCACCCAGCTTACAGCTGAAGGGTAGAAACTCTACTCCACGTGCAACATGACAAGAACACTGAGCCTGGATCATCCTCACTCCAGCTCACTCCTAGGGCAGAGGCTGCAACACTCTTTTGTGATAAAACCATCAATAAACTAGGAATAGATGAGAACTTCCTCAACTTGATTAAATCCAACTATGAAAAGCCCAGAGCTAACATCAGAATTAATGGTGAAAGACTGAATGCTTTCCCCTTAAAATCAGGAAAAAGATGAGATGTACAATGTCACATCTTCTCTACAACATGGTACTGAAAGTTCGAGCCAGGGCAACTACGCCAGAAAAAGAAAGAAGCATCCAGACTGGAAAATAAGAAGTAACACTATCTGCAAATATAGATGACACAATCATATATAGAGAAAATCCCAAGAAAGTCACTAAAAAAACTATTAGAACTAATAAATGAGTTCAGCAAAGCTGCAGGACAAAAAATCAATAGCATTTTCATCCACTATCAATGAACAATCTAGGGGGAGGGTATAGCTCAGTGGTAGAGTGTGTGCTTAGTATGTATGAGGTCCTGCGTTCAATCCCCAGTACCTCCATTAAAAAATTTTTTAATGAACAATCTGAAATGAAATTAAGAAAACAACTGCATTTATAGGATCATCCAAAATAATAAGACACTTAGAATAAAGTTAACAAAAGAAATACCAAATGTGTACTCTGAAAACTCTAAAATATTCTTAAAAGAAATTAAACGAGACCTAAATAAATGGAAAGACATCCCATGACAGACAATAACAAGTGTTGGCAAGAATGTGAAGCAATTGGAACCCTCATCCATTGCTGCTAGGAATGCAGAACACTGCAGCTGCTTTAGGGGGAAAAAATGATTTGGCAGTTTCTCAAAATATTAAACACAGAATTACGATATGACAGCAATTCCACTCCTTGGTACATAGCCAAGAGAAATGAAAATACAGAGTCACCGAAAACTTGTACACTAATGTTCATAGTCGCATTATTCATAATAGCCAAGAAATAGAAAACAACTCCAAAAATCTATCAGCTGATGAACAAAATGTGGAATATCCACACAATGGAATCTTATTCAGCCAAAAAATGAATGAAGTACTGTTACCTGCTACAACATGGATGAACCTTGAAAACATTATGCTGAATGAAAGGAGCCAGTCACAAAAGACCACATACTGTAAGATTTTATTTAAAGGAAATTTCCAGAATAGGCAAATCTACAGAGATAGGAAATAGACTGATGGTGGCCTAGGGCTGGAGTGGAGATTGAAGGGCAAGATACTGACTGCTAATGGACACAGGATGTCTTTCAGGGTGATGAAAATATTCTATAATTAGATTGTGGTGATGGTTGCACAACTCTAAATGTAATAAAAACCATTAAATTGTCATACATTAAATAGGTGGATTGTATGGTATTAGGTAAGTTACGTCAAAATAAGTCCTTTAAATTGTAAACAGTCTATCTAAACAAATCAATTAAAGGCAAAAATCTACAGACTGAATTTAGAAAGCAAGAATCTATGTACTACATGCTGCCTATTAAAAACCCTACTTTAAATAAAATGATGCAAATAAAAGAGGCAATTTAAGGCTACAATGAAATACCACTATGCACCTACTAGAATGGCTAAAATTAAAAACGCTAACCAGATCAAGTATTGGGACAGATGTGGAGCAACTGAAACTCACTGACTCTACAATTTTACATTCCCATCAGCAACAACTTTGTATAACAGGTTGGCAGTTTCTTCAAAGTTAAACATACACTTACCATATGACTCAATGTCAGCTATTTACTCAAGAGAAATGAAAGCATAATGTCCTAGAAAGATCTGCTCACAAATGTTCACAGCAGCACTAGTCATAGTAGCTAAAAAACAAAAATAACTCCAGTGTCCAGCAGCAGGGGAATGGATAAATGCATTGTGGTATGTCCATACAATAGGATAATAAAAGAAATGAACTACTGGTACATACAACATGGATGACTCACAAAATAATTATGCTGAACAAAAGGAGCGAAACAAAAGAGACTACATACTGTATGATTCCCTTTACATAAAACTTTAGAAAATGCAAATTAACACATAGCGATAGGAAGTAGTTTAGGAGGGCAGTGTAGTTCCCCACTGGTTGAGAAGGAAGAAATTAACAAAGGGCTGGGAAGAAACTTTTGGAGGTAATGGATATTTTCATTATCTTGATTGTGGCAATGGTTTCACAGACGGATTTCAAAACTTATCACAAAACTTATCACACTGTACACGTTAAATATGTGCCGTTTATTGTGTGTCATTATGTCTCAATAAAGTTGATAAAAATAGATAAAAATCACATGTTCTCAAGGCCAACAGGATCTCACAAATCAATAAACCAACCCCAGGCAGATCCTTCAGCCCCTTTGTTACTTTGATGCTCCTGGGTTTTTTGTTGTTGTTGTTGTTTGTTTGTTTGCTTGCTTCTTTAATTTTGTTTAAAGTCTTTATTGGTTATTTAAATTTTATACACTATATTATTGCATTTTTTTATGGAAGTACTGGGATTGAACCCAGGACCTCGTGCATGCTAAGCATACGCTCAACCAATAGCTATACCCTCTCTTCAATACTCCTGGTTTTAAGCTGAGGATTATGACCCCTCAGTGTTCACCTTCTAAGTGGAATGAGCAACCCAAGACAACAACACAAGACAGAGCTATTTCCATCCTGCTGCTGGGCGTCCTGGAAGCACATATGTGTTGTTGCATGTGACACAATTTTTAGACATTGTACATATTGATATAGTTCAATAAAGTTTTTTTCCTGGGACTTTGGCAACTCAGTCACTAATAGACTGAGACAGGATAAAGTCATCCCACATCAGGTCTCTAAGAATCTGCTGTTGAGGAAACAATGGAAGAGAGGGCTTGTGGAAATGAACAATGTGATGGCTAAAAGAATGAGCCTTGGAGACAAGTGCCCTGCACACAGTAAATGCTCAAAAAACTAGCAAAAAATAATTTAATAAAAATAGCAGAATTTAAAATTAAATACCATTAATTCCAAATTTGCCATAATCTAGATTACAGCTGGGTAGAAAGATATCTTCATATAGGGACAAGGGAGTTTAAATAAAAGCATCAATTGCATGAGCAGGATTTCAGGGGGCATGAGAAATCCACTCAAGCAAATTAAACTTACAGGTCCTTCAGAAGGAATCTATTTACAGTTTAATACAGGTAGCACAGACTGCCTGTATTTCAAATCCTAACATCATGCCTTCATATCTTGTAACCTTGGGCAAGATACCAAACCTCTACATGACTCCATTTCTTCACCTATAAAATGGAGGTGAAAATAGTATCTATCTCACAGGGTTGTTGGTGGATTCATGAGTTAATCTTTGTAAAGTGCTTAGAACAAAGCCTGGCACTAAATTGCTACTTGTTCATTAAAGCTGTGATTGGCAAAAGTTTGTTTCAATCTGTACTTTTTGCTCAAATACAGTAATTTTACTTACAACTGGATGGAATTAATGAAGTATTTTTTCAGAAGTAAACACTCACCTACTCCTCCTAAGTTCTTTCAAAAGAGCATATCTTACATGCACCCCAGTGTTCATAGCAGCACTATATACAATAGCCAAGGCATGGAAGCAACCTAAATGTCCATTGACAGGTGACTGGATAAAGCAGCTGTGGTACATCTGTATGATGGAATACTACTCAGCCATAAAAAGGATAAAATACTGCCATTTATAGCAACATGAATGGACCTGGAGACTGTCATTCTAAGGGAAGTAACCCAGAAAAAGATAGAAAAATACCATATGGTATCAATTATATATGGAATCTAAAAAGAAAAAGAAAAAAAGAGGACACTAATGAACTCACCTACAAAACAGAAACAGACTCACAGAGATAGTAAACAACCTTATGGTTACCAGGGGAAAGGGGGTGGGAAGGGATAAATTTGGGAGTTTGAGATCCGCAAATGTTAACCACGATACATAAAAATAGATAAAAAAAAAACCAAACTTCTTCTATATAGCACAGGGAACTACATTCAATATCTTGTAATAACCTTTAATGAAAAAGAATACACTTCAGGATGACACCTGCACCCCAATGTTCATAGCAGCACTATTTACAATAGCCAAAACATGGAAGCAGCCTAAATGTCCATCAACAGGTGACTGGATAAAGAAGTGGTGGTATATTTATACAATGGAATACTACTCAGCCATAAAAACCGACAACATAATGCCATTTGCAGCAACATGGATGCTCCTGGAGAATGTCATTCTAAGTGAAGTAAGCCAGAAAGAGAAAGAAAAGTACCATATGAGATCACTCATATGTGGAATCTAAAAAACAAAAACAAACAAACAAAAACAAAGCGTAAATACAGGACAGAAATAGACTCACAGACAGAGAATACAGACTTGTGGTTACCAGGAGGGTGGAGGGTGGGAAGGGATAGACTGGGATTTCAAAATTGTAGAATAGATAAACAAGATTACACTGTATAGCACAGGGAAATATACACAAAATGTTATGATAACTCACAGAGAAAAAAATGTGACAATGAGTGTGTATATGTCCATGAATGACTGAAAAATTGTGCTGAACACTGGAATTTGACACAACATTGTAAAATGATTATAAATCAATAAAAAATGTTAAAAAAAAAAGAAAAAATACAAAAACAAATATATGTATATATATGCATGACTGGGACATTATGTTGTACACCAGAAATTGATACACTGTAACTGACTATACCTCAGTTTAAAAAAAAGAACGTATCTTGTTTGCTGCTCTAATTTTAACACCAAAAAAAGTTCAATTCTTTAAAACATCATTTGACATTTTCTGGCACATAGTCGGTGGTCAGTAAATGGTCGCTGAACAAACATTCTTCTGGATCAAAGCAAATTTACCGTACTTAATATTACTGTTTCTACAGTCAGAGTTAAAAATGCAACATGCATCCCACCTAAGTAGGAAATAATCCCAAAAAGGTAGTGTTATCACCTAACCAGTTAACCAACTTCAATGAAGTTGCCCAAGATAAGAAAGGTGCTAGTTCATTGCAAAAGTAGAATTAAGGCTTTGGTTTCAGCCAAAATGATGATGCATTGCAGGCATTCCTTAGCACTTTTTGGCGATTACAAGAAAAAAGACAGACTTAATGGCCCACAAACAGGAAGAACATGGACTATATCCTAAACTTCCTCACTGGGAAACAGCGGTCTTCAAAGTAACTGACATGAAACTCACCTGTCACCCCTCTTTTGAGGGGAATAGTGACCTAGTTTGTAATGCTTGTCCTGAGATACCTTTTAAAAAGAGAAATTAAATTCACTTTTATCTAATGTAAGGTCAGAATCAAGCAGAAAGAAAGATTTCCTTGCTTTGAGTGCCCCAGGTGAGCAGAAGTTGTAAGCATCCTCTCCGCAGATAGTAGTAAGTAAAGTGTCCTTAAAAGAATCAGCCAGGTGGTTACCACTTTGTCCTGGGGTCTGTCAGACATTTCTGTCTCCTCCTTTCTTTCAGTCGGTTTACAACATTGGTTAATTTCTGGTGTACAGCATAATGATTCAGTTATACATATATTTATGTGTATATATACATATATATATTCCTTTTCATATTTTTTCATTATGGGCTATTACAAGGTATTGAATATAGTTCCCTGTGCTATACAGTAGGATAGGACCTTGTTTATCTATTTTATACATGATAGTATCTGCAAATCCCAAACTCCCAGTTTATCCCTACACTCCTCCCTCTTTCTCCCTTGGTAACCACAAGTTTGTTTTCTATGTCTGTGAGTCTGTTTCTGTTTTGTAAGTAAGTTCATTTGTGCCCTTTTTTTAGATTCCACATATAAGTGATATCATATGGTATTTTTCTTTCCCTTTCTGGCTTATTTCAGTCATTATACAAGGGAATACTACTCAGCCATAAAAATAATAAAATAATGCTGTTTGCAGCAACATGGATGGACCTCCACCTTTCTAGACTACTTTTATGTTACTGTGATGGCCACCTGTTCCAATAGTCTCTTCTTCAAGCCTCATCAGCCTCTCCTCAATCCTCAAACCACATACTTCACTGAGAAGAAAGATTGACAAATATGGGCTTTCTTGTTATTTGCCTCTCCAGTCTCAAGGGGAGGGCTACTGCTCCAACATGACTTGTTCCTTCCGGCTTCCATCCTTTTACACAAACCATTCAGCTGTTCCTGGAATCACTTGCTCTTGCCCCTCTACTCCACCCTAAGTCAAACACTTCCTTAAAAATATTGTTTTGTTTTGCTTTTTTTGGGGGGGGGTGGAGGGAAGATAACTAGGTTTACTTATTTATTTAATGGCAGTACTAAGGATTGAACCCAGGACCTCATGCATGTGAAGCACATGCTCTACCACTGAGCTATTTCCCTCCCTAGCTAAAAATATTTTTATTTTTAAAATAATTTTGGGGAGTAACTAGGTTTGTTTGTTTGTTTAATGGAGGTACTGAGGATTGAGCCCAGGACCTTGTGCATGCTAAGCAAACACTCTACCACTGAGCTATACCCTCCTCCCTATTTTATGTTTTTATACAATGCATGTTCCTCACTTTTTTCACCACTCACCTCCTTCTGGAGTCACCGGCTGGCTGTTCATTAAGTCTGCATTCCTTTTACCACCATGTATGGTACTGACTCAGGTATGTCAAGTCCCTAATCTCATTCTACTCCTGGGTTTTCAGCTCATACTATCACCTCAAGGCTAAGATGGCACCATATCAATCTGTTATCAACACTATACGTGGGTTGAGCCAGGAAGTGGGTGGGGACCTTCATGCTCAAGACAAGAAATATGGAACTGGGCCAGGCTTGAACTTAATGAAAGAGGCCAAGTTCTCATTTGGGGAAAGCTCAAGGTGACCATGATATTTAAGGCGTTGTCGCCTAGGGACTACCAAGGACAAGTCTGTTATCTAACCAAGTCAGATTCATACACTCATTATAAGGAAGGGCGCTCCAGAGGAACCATGGGACACTGCTTACCAAGAAGGAGGAGGGGAACATCTTTGGGGGATGTTTCTGAATGATTATGAGGTGGGCCTGAGGAAAGTGGGGATTGGTTCTGGACTGCTTATTATTTCTGAGGTGGGATTAGGAGAAACGGGGATAAACTAGGGATTGGATGCTCTTCTGAGGCAAAGGCAGCTCAGCAATTGTTAAGCCCCAGTGATAGATGGAAAGAGCAGAGTGGGTCTGGGGCATTATTAACAAGAAAGCAGCATTCACTGAGAGAGGGTACCTGTATGCTTTTTTATAGCTGCTACCTGAGTCAGGGAGCAACAATGTTTCCTGTTAACTTTGCAGTCTTCTTTAGCAGTGTCTGTCCTCCCAGCCCAATGAACAGCAAGAGCTGACTTTTTTTTTTTTTTTTTCAGTCCCAGCTAATTCTCCCATCCTGGACGTCTTTGACTCTTTCAATGAGATGGATATGGTGAGATGCATGCATTGCACCTTCCAGTTGATTTTCAGTCCTGCAGATGTTTAGATCTGAGAACAAATTATACAACCAAGAAGAAGCTGGACTATATCTACTGACTTTGAATGTTTAGGTAGGAAACTGAAGACTTTAAGCTTTTTACCTCTTCTTCCTTTTGAAGGTCATGACTTTTGATTAGAAGGGAGGATATGGGAAGTGAATATATTGCTACTTAGATTATGTCAAAGAATAGGATGTGGTTTTCTGGACAATCGTTTAAGATCTCAGGATGATGAACTTCTGGCAAGGGATGGAGGAAATTGCACACAGACTGGGAAGAAATGATTTTGCTGGGGATTCATGAACATGACAAATATGGTTGGAAAATGTTAAGGAAAGGAAAAAATACCACCAAAAATGTGACATAGAAACAAAAACCAGGAGTAGGTATAATTAAGTGGTAGAGCACTGTGCTTAGCATGCATAAGATCCTGGGTTCAATCCCCAGTAACTTCACTAAGAAAGAAATAGATAGATAGGTAGATAGATATATATATATTGATAGATAGATAGATAGATAGATAGATAGATAGATAGATAGATAGTAAGTAAAATGCCAACCAAAAAAAAAAAAACAGACAGAGAGAGCGCTAGTGAGATGGCATCTGGCACTAGATCATAGAAGGCAGTAGAGTATAATAGTTAAGGAGAGGTTTGGAGCCAGGCTGACCAGGGTGCTGACTCTTCCTTACCATGTAATCTTGGTTAAAACCCTTACCTCTCTGAACCCTCATTAGCCCATCCATAAAATGGGTATTAGAATATTTACTTCACTAGGCTCACATGAAAACTAAAGGCTATAATGCATTCAAATATGTATCACAGTGTGTGGCCCAGAGTAAGCACCCAAAAGGCAGCCACTATCATCATCATTGTTATCATCACTGTCATTTGCAGTAAAAAGGTGGTATGGTACTTTCTTATGTAATTTAACAAGCCAGATGGTGGAAACATAGTGAATAACGGTTGAGAATAAAAGAAAAGAGAAAGAAATGATGTTATTATGTCATGTTACAAACATCTCTGGAATACAAGAAAGGTATAGTATTGAATTATATCCCCTCTTCCTCATACTTCTTTTCCCCTCTAAACAAGCAGGGGCAATCTTGTGTATACAAACACACACACACACACACACACACACACACACACACACACACACCCCTTTCCCCTTTCCTCCTCTGTTTTCTGTATCTCAGGACATCCAATCCACCCAATCTGAATTTCAAAGTCAATGCTGACCTATGAGAGGTCAGTTTTTAGTAGCAGGAAGGGTGCACAAGCCAGATTTATGAGTTGAAGGCTGAAAAATGAAGAAATACAGATGGCTCTTTCAAGAAATTTTCAGATAAAATGGAAGGCAAAAGATTTCCTATGAGTCTATAGGGAATGTAGATTTGGGGGAAGGTGAAAGAGTTTCTTGGATATGTCTACAGATAGAAGAAAGAGCTCTTTGAGAAAAATACTAAAGATACTAGAGAGAAGGAAGAGATTAATGGAACACAGAATATCTTTTTTTTTTTTTAATGGAGGTACTCGGGATTGAACCCAGGACCTCATGCATGCTAAGCATGTGCTCTACCACTGAAGACAGAATATCATTCAGGAGGCATCAGGGGATAGGTAAAAAGAAAGACAGGTCAGCCTTGGGAAAGATGATACAAAAAGAATGAAGATAAAAGTAGCCATGGAAATAAATGTTACAAGGGAAAGACAGTTTGTGACCAGTGGGCTCTCTCCTCTCCGGGAAGTATGTAACTAGATTATCTGCTGGGGCTGGCATTGGGGGAGTTGGGGATAGGGAAGGCTAAATTAGGGCACTGGAGGGGTGTGGTAAAACAAGGGAACAGATGCTGTGGGAAATTAGAAAAGGAACCAACTAGGAATGTGTAAAAAAGGATTAGCCAGCAGCCGTTGAGGATCCAGCTGTGGTCAGAAATCACAGTTTGGTCATGGATATAATCCACATGGGGAGATGACTGTCCTGAGTACTGCTCAGCAGCCTGGGAACAGAACAGAAGCAAACAGATGCTAAAGTCCATCGAGGATTGTGGATTGGCAGGGCAGGTGCAGGGCAATGAGGGGGACGTGAGGGAATTGAGGAGACTGGTGGGAATTGGTATCAAATGGCTGGCAGGGTTTAGTGGCAGTGGGAAATGGCTGGGTGAGTGGGAAAGACTGTAGAAGCAGGAGAGGACTGAAGTCAGGAAGAAAAGAGACAAGGGAATTTGAGTGTCAATGAGGTCAGAGAGGCTGGGCAAGAGGAAGGGAATGCGGGAGGTGGAAGGCGAGAGGTACTAGTCCAAAAACTGATTTCAGAGTTTGAAACCTCAGAAGTAGAATTGTTCCAGCTGGTGACGAGGCCCCTTTAAAGTGTAGCCATTGGGTGAAGTTACTGAAGCAGCATGAAAACAAACGGCATAGTATTGGAGGTCAAAGAAGTGTTATGCTGGAGATTTGATGATGCATCCATGTGGCCACTGACATGGTCTAGGATGATGACAGGGGTCAGGATTCCATAAGACACTAAGCTACATGCCAGTGGCCTCAAAAATGGTAAGCAGGTAACCCATGGATCAGTCTATGCCAATGAGGACAGTTGTATATGATGCAATGGCACACACACTAAAGAATAAGGAAAAAGGAAGGTGTTGAACAATATCCTGGAGCAGAAGCGAGCTTTGAGATTGAGGAACTGTAAGAGAGTGAGCAGCTTCCATTAAAGAGGGTAGTGGAAAAAAAAATACTGTCATCAAGGCGAAGAGTTCTGGCAAAATGGTTGTGAATATAGGGACATTTCTTGACCAAAGTAAGGATTTCTGGAGGCCACAAGAGATCTGAGAAGGGAGTGTCAGCCTGGGAGCAATATGCCTATGAAAGGAAAAGGGCTGTACTGAACTTATAAGGGGACAATTTCATCCTCTAGGATGCTGAGGAAGCAGCGGGAGGAACTAGACTTCTGTGTAAGTTTGACCAAGAAAGAAGAACTGACTGGTAAAAAGTAGAAGTGAAAGAAACTTTAGGAAATACGGCCATGTCATCTTAAGTTTCCCACCTTACTGGTGGGTAATGACCAAGGACAAAAAAGTGTGATAGGTACCAAGATATTCCCCCAGATATCGGGAACAAAAATTTTTACAAGAGACCACAGTGACACTTAAGCAGACTACTATTTAAGAGGAGTAAAAGATTTTAGGGAAAAAGTTCTCATAATAGCATCAATCTCCCGTGATCTTGAAGGAAAAAAAAAGGAGAAATGACTAAAGAACACAAAGTAGCGACACAGGAAACATGCTGGCAGGCTACAGGAACTAATGTAGCTACAGCAAGCACAGATTTTTCAAGGTAAGATCACTACCCCTAAATAGAAGATATATGTGAACAGGTGACAAAGACAGTGAGGGAGTAAAAACACCAGAAGGCTGACTTGGTTCCTATTTCTAGTCCATCTTCAATGATCAAGATAATTTTCACATTGGAAACGGTGGCACAAATACAAATAATGGTTTGACAAAGCCCAACAGATACTGAAATATTGAGACTAGCCAGCAGTTTAAAATGAGTTTGGGTCTCTGGGCCCACATCAAGGACACCCTGTGGTACTGAGAGACCCAACATTTCTGATTGAGAAGCCACTGCTGGTCACCTCCAAAAGTTCACGGCCAACTACAGAAATGAAGGATGACTATTGTTGGACAACTAACAGCCTAATTTTCAAAGGTCAGATTATTTCTAAAACAGCTCAGAAAGCAAAGACCGTTGATTTTGATGAAAAAAAAAACCAGTCTACAGGAGGATATTAAACTGATGTTTATGAGCAATGATCACATAGTGAGACTGGTAGATTGAGGTAATGCCATCGACTGTTTTTGAGTTTCAGTAAGTCATTAAAGACATTTTACCCCATGGACTACATTCACATGAGAAAGTGAGGTGCACCCTGCCCTATTATACAGGTAGATTTGATTTATGACCGATTGACTAACTTTACTCAAAAAGAATGCAAATGGAATGCTATTCGGCAACAAAAAGGAACAAACTATGGATAAATGCAACAACTTGGATTAACCACAGGGAAATCATGCTGAGTGAAAAAAAGAGCCAATCTCAAAAGGATACACATTGCAGGATTCTATTTATGTGATATTTGTGAAACACCGTAATTATAGAGATGGAGAATAGTTGCCAGGGTGTAGGCGCAGGGAGGGGGAAGGGATGTAGTTATAAAGGGGCAGAAAAGGGAGTCTTGTATTCATGACAGAGTTAAATATCTTGATCATGATGGTGGTTAACAAAGCCACACATATGATAAAATTTCATAGTGCTATACACACACACCATCCGAATTAAGCTCTCTGCATTGTACCAATGTCATTTCTTGGTTTTGATATTGTGCTATAGTTGTGTAAGATATTAGCTTTGGGAGAAGATGGGGGGAGGGTGCATAGGACTTTATACATTTCTTTGCAACATCCTCTGAATCTATTATTATCTCAAAATCAGAAGTTTTTTTTTAAAGAATACTACTTAATAGATCAATGTCAACCTCACAAAAGGAGATCTAGCTACTCATCTCGGGGTTCTGTACCTGGCACTACTGAGATGCCTTTTTTTTTTCTAAAGGAGGTACTGGGGATTGAATCCAAGATCTTGTACATGCCAAGATGTGCTCCACCACTTGAGCTATACCCTCCCACACCTCGAGATACCATTTTTAACCCAACAAGTTAAGGAAGACAGAGAAAGCATGTTCATCAAGCTTATGAATGATATTAAACACAGAAACACAGCTAATCTGTTTCCAAATAGAACTAGAATCCAAAAATATCAACAGGCTGGACCAGGACTGAAATACAATATAAAGGTAGAAGCCACCGTATTGTATCCCCAGCACACAGCACAGTGCCTGGTGCAAAGAAAAGGGCTCAAAAAAAATAAATAAATAAATAAATGGTGAAAAAATAAGTGAAGGCAAGTTTAAAAATATGCAACAGATTTAATGGAAGTTCATCTGAAAAGGCCCTTTAGCCAAAAGAATGATATTCCTGCAAGCTGACACAATTTTCCACTTCAGAACAAAGTATCTATTTGTTAAGGGAGGATAGAGGTAATTATTATATTATCACTGTGCTCTGCATTAATCTGACTACATACATAGGACCAAGTCAAATCCTAGGGGCCATGTTTTAAAGGAGACATGAATCAACTAGAGTACACCCCAAGTAAGGCAACTAAGATGGTTAAGGGTCTAGAAATCGTGTTATATGGAGAATACTAGAAGAAACACAAGATATTTAGTCTGGAAAAGATAAGATGTGGCAGGTACAATGGACAGGTTAGACAATACTATACTGTACACCATGATACAATGACATTATTAAATACTCCTTTGGAGGGAGCATGGCACTTTACAATTTACAATGTACTTTCATACAGCGTCCTTACCCATCCAGCATCTTAAAGGCTGGCAAGTAGAAAAAGGCTTAGATTTTTTTTTCTTTCTGTGCAGCATAATGGTTAGAGATTATAAAGAGACAGATTTCAGTTTAAAATAAAGAAGGATTTTCAAATATTTCAATCTTCATGACAACAGAATACCAATAACGGTAAGAGCAACAAGAAAGTGCCAGTAGAGGCAGGGGCAGGAGGGTATAGCTCAGTGGTAGATCACGTACACGAGGTCCTGGGTTCAATCTCCAGTACTGCCATTAAATAAACAAACAAAACAAACAAACTGAATTACCCCCTCCCCAAAAAATAAAACAAACAAAAAAAGAACGAGCTAGTAGAATAAGCACTATAAGTTTGTCATCTAATTTAATCATCACCAACAGTCCTGTGAGGTAGGTACCATTATCCCCATGTCACAGGTGAGAGAACTAATAGATACAGGGGTTAAATCATCTGCCCAAAACTAGAACCACAACTAGTCAGCTGTCAAATACAATTCAAATTCAGGCAGCCCCACTCCAGAACCACCACTTGCAGGGTAACTGAAACGATCACCCACTGCAGGGTGAGCGGACTGCTAGCCTGAGTCAGAGGCTGGACTAGATCGTATGTGAGACAGTAGGATTCTAGGAATCTTGGATGTCAGGCTAGTTTGGACTGGAAACACAAATGGCTCTAGTGCAAAAAAAAAAAAAGTAACACTTTGGGGGGTGCTAATTAAATGTATTTAGTTTTTACTTAATGGAGGTACTGGGGATTGAACCCAGGACGTCGTGCATGCTAAGCACGCACTCTACCACTTGAGCTATAACCTCCCCCCCAAAATATTTTAGTGTAGAGTTGACTAGGAAGGTAAGGGACACTGCTGTCAAAATCTTTCTTACACATATATCTTTAGTCTAGAAATGGCTGTTTATATTATTTCCTTATACCTCTGCTCTCCTTTGCTTTCTTGCAGAGTATTTTGACCACATTTCTGCAATTTCGGTCTTATCCTAGATTTATGACTGAGAAAAATAGCATAGTTCACGTGCATTGCAACTAAAAGAGGTATGCTATTATGTGTTATGTCCATATTGCCCCTAAACTGAAAACAAATAAAACAAAGCAAAACAAATGAACAAAAATACTAGCTCTAAGGCCCTAAAGCAGGTTGTCTGAGAGTAAAGGCAACAGCAATCAAGTCCAAAGAGCTAAGACAGACCTTGGAGGTAGTGATACAGTTCTCTATACATTCGGATCAGTTTTGGCTTCACCAAAATTTGCAGTCTGAAGATCTAACATATCAGTGTCATCATAACTGAATCACAAAAGTACCTGTGAGCTATTTCCTATTTCAATCCCTGTCCCTGTCAACTGATGCAACGTATATTAAAATTGTAGAGCTCACTACGCTTGGATAGTTTTAATTAACACATTTTCTCTGCTTGAATGTAAATTGAGAGTTCTACCACTGGGGAAATAGAGTAGGGTTCTCCTTCATTAAAGATTAAAAAAAGAACTAAACCTGCCCTATTGAAAGTCAGTTTAATAGTTGCTAGGTTGAACTGCCTTTGGAGTATGCAGTATGTGATTAAAAGTAGAGACAGAAGATAAAATACTGAGTCAAATCTAGATGAATTTCTGAAAAAATAAATTAGAGGAAAATAAACCAAGGTCATCATAATAAGCAATCTGTGTTCAGAAGTAGCCAAATTATCTCAAACTTCTATTAACAGTTATGCTTATGGTATCTCAAGGGAATTGGAGGGTGGGGTGACAATAGCTCATCAGAAGCCTTAAAAAAAAATCCAACTCTGTAAAATAAAAGGGTTTTGTTGCATTTCTACAGATATCTGTGTTCCCAGCCGCTGGGTTTTAGCTGGAACATAAGGAACAGAGGCTGCAACTACGGGCGGTAGCGTTTGGACTGCTTTATAAAAACATCCTATGGTGAGGATGATGTCTGCCCAGACCACAAGGGGTAGAACCTGGAAAATGCAGCTAGCTGGGTGAAATTATATAGAAATCTTCCTGGGGAGGATACTCCTACTTAATTAATCAAAGACCTAGCCTACAGAACCTAGGAAAGGCCAGTTAGTACCCGACCCCAGAATCAATCCAGTCCAGGTGTGTCCACTTCAAAGGAATGAGCACTAGTCTGTCAGTGATGAGAAACAGCTCTGCCACTAGCCCGCCCAGCGACTCTGGCTAAATTACAACCTACGGCTCAGTTTCTCCATGTATAAAGCAACATCTGGGGGAGGGGAGTTTGTTTTTGACCTCATATCTTTTTTAAAATTTTTTATTTATTTATGTATTTTTAATGGAAGTACTGGGGATTGAACCCAGGAACTCATGCCTGCTAAGCACGCACTCTACCACTGAGCTATAACCACCACCCCTCCAATCTTGTATCTTATCCCAAAGAAAATGCCGGGTGGATTCAAGATTTAAGTGTAATTAAAATCATAAATATTACTGTGAGAAACAGGTCCATCCCTGATATTTGTAAGGCCAGAGGCAGTAATACAAACGTAGGCTCACAACCCCCCTCATCTTAATCCCCCTTCCCCTGAGCCCCTCCTTTCCTTGGGCATATCTGTGTGGACTACACACATTTCTCCCACCAAACAACCACCCCTTAGACCTAGGAGAGCTCACATCTATGGCAGAGTCCCCCTGTTAGGAGGAGAGAACCCAAAAGAGGTCCTTGCAAGCCCGGGAAGCAGATTGACCAGGAAATTCTCAGCTTCCAAGTACCCGGAGGCTGGTCTGGAAGGAACAGGCAGCAGTTCTGGGAGGGCATCTCTCCTTGGCCCTTAGATGCCCTGTGGTGAGAGACATGTAAATTATAAACCACAAAGGAAAAGGCTGATACATTTGACTCCAAAAAAAGGAAAACTCAAGGACATTAAAAACAAACCGATTCTATGCTTTGTTTGTTTGTTTTTTAAACAAAGCATAAATACAAAACAGAAATAGACTCACAGACGTAGAATACAAACTTGTGACTGCCAAGGGGGCGGGGGGTGGGAAGGGATAGACTGGGATTTCAAAATTGTAGAATAGATAAACAAGATTATCCTGTATGGCACAGGGAAATATACACAAAATGTTATGATAACTCACAGAGAAAAAAATGTGACAATGAGTGTGTATATGTCCATGTATAACTGAAAAATTGTGCTCTACACTGGAATTTGACACAACGTTGTAAAATGATTATAAATCAATTAAAAATGTTAAAAAACAATTCTAAAACAAGTATCAAGACTGAGAATAAATATGTGCAATGCTATGACAAAGAGTTACTCTCCTTAATAATCAAATAACTCTTAAATCAGTGGGAAAGTGATGACCTGATAATGAATTATCAACAATATAAGCACACAAAGAAAGCACAACCTCGCTCATAATGAAAGTTATATACTACAACAAAAAGCCCTTTCTGACTTATCAAATTAATATTTTCCAAATGATAATATACAGGACTGTAAGAGTTCAAGAGTGTAAACTGATCAACCTTTACCCTCCTATGTATCCAATTCTACTTTTTATAATTTATACCAAAGAAATAGTTAAGGATGTGACAAAGATTTGACTCAGGATGTTCACCGCAACACTGATAGTGACAGAGAACAACTGGTGGGGGAGGTTATAGCTCAGTGGTAGAGTGCATGCTAAGCATGCATGAGGTCCTGGGTTCAAACCCCAGTACCTCTATTAAATATTTTTTAAAAGATATGAAAAATATAAAATATATGCACAGGCACGAGGTATGTGCTTAAGCAACACTGGCTGCCTGGCTAATCCAGGAGATCAGAAATCAAAAGCCTTAGATAAGTAAGCTGTTCCTTGAGTGGAAGTTTCTACATCTATGCAGGAAACGAGTGGGTCAAGGAAGACACAGAACACAAATGGGTCCTTAACGAATCCCCACGTCAAAGTACCGGACCTCTCTCCATCTTGTGCCACACAGAGCCTCCATTTGGTGAGCAGCAAACCATGGCAGCTCAATGAACTGTCACCAATTTCTGCATGTCATTTTGAGGACACAGGGGACATCTATTAAAACCCTATCTATCTTTCTCCAACCAGTTCAAATATCACCTCCTCCCCAAGCCTTTCCTCCTCCTTACCACAGTTGCACATTACTTCTTGTCCTCTTAAGATTCTAAGCCCTTTGTTTCTACCACTCATTCCCTACAACTTTATGGAGAGTCACGTGTGTACATATTCTTTTACTAGATAAGAAGCTCCTTGGTGGCAAGGTCTAAGTTATTGATATTTTTCTTTAACTTTTTTTATTGAAGTATAGTCAGTTTACAATGTGTTAATTTCTGGTGTACAGCACATTCTTTTTCACCATAAGCTACTACAAGATATTGAATATAGTTCCCTGTGCTATACAGTATAAACTTGTTTATCTATTTTATAAATAACAACCAGTATCTGCAAATCTTGGACTCCCAATTTATCCCTTCCCACCCCTTTCCCCCTTGGTAATCAAAAGTTTGTTTTCTATGTCTATGAGTCTGTTTCTGTTTTATAAATAAGTTCATTTGTCTTTTTTTTTGATTCCATATATAAGTGATATTATATGGTATTTTTCTCTTTCTGGCTTACTTCACTAAGAATGACATTCTCCAGGGCCATCCATGTTGTTGCAAATGGCATTATTTTCATTATTTTTATGGCTGAGTAGTATTCCATTGTATAAATATACCACAGCTTCTTTATCCAGACATCCTTTGGTGGACATTTAGGTTGTTTCCATGTCTTGGCTATTGTAAATAGTACTGCTATGCAAGTTATTGATTTTTATCTGAGCCACAGCATCAACACAGTGTCTTCCACAGTTCTTCATTAGATGTGTACAGGACTAAAACTTTAGAAATTACATAAGTTGAAAAGCATCTTCCCTCTCCACCCCGTAATAATGCAACCATCAGAGAATAGCCCTAATGCCCACCTTAGAGACTTACTGGTGACAACAGCAAACTTTTAGCCCAACGTACTTAAATATGTTTGCCTTCCTCAGCTTTTAGTTTCATGTACATAATACGGTGAGGTATCAACCACCCCCAGGAGGTAGCTTGATAAAACTCTCTAGAGCAGTGCCATCTAACCTAAATTTAAAAATGCCAACCATATATGCAACTTTAAATTTTCTAGAAGCCACATTAAGAAAGTAAAAAGGAACAGGATGAAATTAATTATAATAATAGATTTTATTTAACGCAATATATCTAAAGCATTATCACTTCAACATGTAATCAGTATTTTAAAAATTACTGAAATACTTTATATTCTTTTTTTATCATATACATTCTTTGAAATCCAGTGGGTATTTTCTATTTACAGCATATCTCAATCCATACCAGGCACTACTTATTAGCTATGAAAACTAGTTATTTAAGCTCTCTTTACCTCAGTTTCCTCAATTTTAAAATAGGAATAGCAGTATTCACCTTATAGCTGTACTGAAGTTTAACAATATGTGTAAAGGGCTTAGAACAGTATCTGGAAAAATTGTAAGGGCTTAATAAATATTAACTACCTTTATCATTAACATCCTCCATTTACTGTATGAAGGAACTGAGCATCTGAAGGAACCAAGTATATTTCCCAAGTTCATAAAGCAAATCATTGCTGGTTCTATTCTCTTTTAAATACTCGTTCTATTAAACCATACAGGGCAGCTGGGAGCAATGGAAAATCATATTTTTTACCCATTTAAAATTCCAAAGTGCTAGCCAAATGGAGTTTGGGAGTCAGTCCAAAAGGCAACATTCTGCAAAATGGTAGCTTAGAGAAATGCCATCCAGCTGTGTTATACTAATGGTCCTTTCACCCTACCACTCCCTTTAAGTTCCGTCCCCCATTTGTGTAATATGGCATCCAGGTTCATTGGTGACAAAAGCCTAACTCCTTTTTTACTCTGCATTATTTTGGGTTATTCTGTTGCTTTTTTTTAAGATGCTAGTGAGGCTTAATATTCTTGTATACATTTGCAAAACACCTGGCACCTAAGACTTTCCACTCTGACATACTTGATTGTGCTCTTCAGGAAAAGCAGCAACATAGAAGCAATGACAGAACTGAATGAACAATGGCCTAGAAATTAAGAGACCCGATTTCAGGCCCAGGGCTTATGATTACATCACTAGGTGACCTTGGGCAACATGCTTCAACACCTGAGCTATATCTCAGTTTAAGATAAGGTCACCTGCAGTATTTAGGTCTAAGAATTAAAATGCAGTATGCCAGAGCAATAACTCAAGATAAAATTACATCAGGTCTTAGCATTCTTTTTTTTTTTTTTTCGTCTCTAAGTGTTCTGGCAATAAGTTCCCCCTGAAAAAAAAAAAGAGTAATTACAAAGTTTGGGGCTAATTTCCTTTAATATCTATATTAATTAGAATACCCAGAAAAGCAAATAAGGTTCAACTACGTGATACTTATGCTGCTATCACTGAAATCCAAACAACTGTCATAACATCTAAGGTTAACAATTATAAGACATCAGCATAAACACAAAGGGGCACCAATGCCGCCTCCATGGCTTCCTCCCAACCCCAAATTCCCTGGTTTTTCAACTTCACTGTTGACATCTTGGGCCAGGTCATTCTTTTCTGTGGGAAGCTGACCTGGGCATTATAGGATATTAGCAATTTCCCTGATGCCCACTAGATGCCAGTAACACCCCCCCCCCACAGTTGTGACAACCAAAAATACCTCCAGATATTGACAGATGTCCCCAAGAGGAGCAAAACTGCCCCCCGCTGAGAACCACTATTATGGACCATCTAACGATGGTGACCCTCAATTTCTTTGGACTTAGGCTTATATAGAGACCTGCAATTTTCAGTGTGTCATTTGCTTATGACACAGACTCATTAATACAACACGGAGCAATCAATTTCCATTGGCAATCTGGATTCTCAAGAGGCAGAACCTTTCCAGTTAAGTTGGATTTAATATACCTATAGTGGAAAATACTTTTGGAAAGTGACCCATCACACTGCAGAGCTTATCTATACATCTTTTTTCAGAGCCAAAACAATGTTTTCACACAAACAGCGATTCCAGTAGCTAATATTTTAGATAAAGATATTTAAGTTTTATATTTAAGTTTTAGAACCCATGATATTTTTCTTTAATGTTAGCACCCTGGCTTTAATTTCCTGATCATAGTTTGTAATACGCTACCCATCTGTCACTTTACACTCCTCCAACAAATCCCCATGCTTTTTTGGATTCACCTAACCGCTCACATGTTCTGGTTCCCAATGACTGGGCCATATCTCAGTCACTCAACTTTCCATCTAAAGTTTTGACAGAGTGTTATTCTAGTTCCTCAGATCTGTGCATGTAGGCAAACCGGGGAGGAGTACTAATGAGAGCTTAGCAGCCATAAAATAATAGGATCAACCAAACTTACAGCTGATATCTTTAATGCTATGAGGACACAAAAATAAATACATATTAGACATGAAAGAACCACAGAACAGAAACAACCACAGAAAGAATCACATCAACCACATCCTCAAAGTCATTCAGCTGTATTGTCTGATAGGCCGAAAGCACAGCATTCAAGTTCAGGGTGTTCTGTTCACAGCTATAGATAAAGAAGTAGAGTTGAGAGCTAAGTTGATGGGTTTGGGGACTCAACACCTGGAAGTAAGGACAGCAAATGATAATGGTGGTTACCTCGGAGCAGAAGGCTGAACGGGAACTTTCACTTTTTACTCAAGATGCTTCTAGATGATTTTTTTTAAGATAAACATGTCATCATGTATAACTTTTATAATGAAAAACCAAAAGAGGTAAAGGCAGAAGAGAAGATGAAATCTCACAGGGAGAGAATATAAAGAGAGAAAAGGCAAAAAACTCAGTGCTCACAAATAATGGACATAATTAGTGGGCAGAAGGAAGCAAAAGCAACAGCAAGAGATCCAGGCAGAAAGAGAACCGGGAAAGTACAACTCTGTGGCCAAGGGAGGGAAGTTTCAAAAAGGAACTGAACTGTCAACAGAATCAAAAAGGGAAAAGGGGAGAGAAATAAGATGGCAGAACAAAAGTTAGATCTAAAAGAGGCTTCTTAAAAATCATCACCTTCTCCCTACATTATGCCCCTCAATCTTTGAGAAAATTGAGACCCAGAAAGGTTAGGTGGCTGCCTAGACAAATATTAGCATCTGGAGAGCACAGCAAAGGGAGACCATAGGTGTTTATAGATAGTCTAGCAAATGGGTTCACTTGGAAGGAAGGAAGATCCCAGAAGAAAAGGGGCATCGGTAAATAAAGAGTACCTGGAATAGACAGGAAGAGATGGGACTGAAGACGGAAGCAAACAAAAATAATACAACTTTTCCTTGGAAGCTGGATATCCTGTTTCCTTTTTCACTTGGATTGTTAGATTTAGGAGGTCAGAGGACTCACATAAAGTACCTAGGTTTCCCCAAAACTTCACTCTTAGCTCCTTTCCCCTCTCAAACTCTGCATATACTCTAGGCTCCACTTACCATCTTTACATGAAGGGCTCCCAAATCTCTATTTCACCCCAACCCCTCTCTTAAGCACCCAGATCCACAGGAGATGAATCTCTACTTGGTTATCTACAGGCATCCAAACTGAAATCTCATCTCCACAACTCTGCTCCTGCTCCAGTGCTCTTTGTCTTGGTGTAAGGCCCCATGTGATGAAGAATTTTAGGGAAATTATTGAACATCACCTCTCTTTGTATCTTTGTAATAAGCAAGGAAAAGAAAAACACATTCACTAGATGACAAAGTTGGAGTCACAGCTGTTAGAGCAGCCTTACCCACTGAGTGCCCATTAATGGCTTCATGGTAAGTTGCAAAGTCTTCCATTAGCCTCGTTCAGCTCTATGCCAACTGTAGCAGACACTTGTAGGTACCTCCAATAACAGCCACCTCCAGATGTTCATGCCCTTGCCTTGAGCATGGGTGAGATCTGTGACTAACTTCTAGCCAACAGAATACAGTGAAGATGACGGGATGTCACTCCCATGATTACCTATGATTCCTTCTTGCTATGGAGGCAGAGAGACTTTATCCTTTGCCAGCCTTCAGGAAGTAAGCTGCTCTGATGTGATGTGCCTACGGAGAGGGCCACATGGCAAGGAACTACAGGTGGCCCCGAGGAGCTGAGGACTTCAATCCTACAACCATGAAGAACTAAATAAAACAGCCATGTAGGCTTGGAAGAAGACCCCAAGGCCTCAAATGAGACTTGTGGTCCCAGCCCACACTGATGGCAACCTGAGAGACAGCAAAGGACCCAGCCAAGCCATGACAGACTCATGACCCACAGAAACTGTGAGATAATAAATGGGTATTGTTTTGAGCCACTAAGTTTGCGGTAATTTATTATGCAGCAATAGAAACGAACACACCAAGCAATAATTTATTAATTACTTGAATACAGATATTTATGAACTATGTATGATAATAATGCTAAAGCTAACAAGGTGAACAAGAAATAAAAATTAACTATATTAATGTTTAAGTAAAAGGCTGAACAGAAAGTTTTTTTGTAAATATAAATAATTAAAAAGAGAGAGACAGACAGAGACAGAGACATACCTGAAGGAAGAAGTAGGCCTTGGGCTCATTTTGAACTCACAGTAACATGTAGCTGCCACCCAATACTATGTGAGGCCATACTAATAAAGTATAATGCACAAAACAAAAGGAGAGGCAGTCCTACTGTACCATATGAGCTGGCCAAATCAAATTGATCAATATTTCCCGAGTGTCTCTAAGGCATTAGGAGCAATAAAGGGACATGCATGTTCCTGTCCCTCAAGTATTTTCCACTCTAATGGGGAGCTAAGATAACCATTTTAAAAAGTTAAATCATAATAAAGAATTTTAAAAGTAGGTGAAGACAATGATAGAAAAGATACTATAAAGCGGGCATTAGAATTCATCTGGTAGTTAGTTATAGGCAATAACAGAAGCAGGAGTTCAGAAGAGGGAGACAATATATTGTTATCAATATTATGATTATTGTTTTGCTGATATAATAGAAACATGAGTGTATTCAACACTGGGATTCAATTTCACATTACTGAGCACAAGTACTCAAATTATGAAAATGGGGAGGTTAAAAAACCATTCAGACAAGCTGTGCTATTTCAGGGGCTTTCTAGTGACAGAGAACACTACATTTTACAGATGAATAAATACTGGCAAAGAAGGGTTAAATAATTTGTTGATGGATTAAAAGCCAGGAAGGCAATTGTACTGAGAAGCAGGTTTTTCTCTTAGTCTAGGATGCTACTAAAAACTCACATTACCTTTCTACATTACAATGGCTATTTTTGGTTAATATGTTTTCACTAAAATAATTTGAAGTCCTGAGTTGTCCTTTACTCTTCTTCTCTCTCCAAAGTTGACCAGGAGTCAAGCTTTATCATTTCTTCCTTTGTGAAGTCTCTCACATTTATCCCTTCGTAATTTAATTCCCCAAAGTTTAACATCTTATCTCCAGGATCTCATACTGTTCTACCTGAATCTCTTTCAGCAATCTCCTAACTAATCTCTAATTCCAGTATCTCCTTCCAATCTGTCTTGCAGAGTTCTAACCATGACATTCTCTGCTCAAAGCCCTTCAACAGCCCCCCTCCCATCCCACTGCCTGCACATCTCTTAGTCTGGGAGCCAGAATTGGATCCAAGTCCTGGCTCTACCACTTCCTAGCTATGTGACTTAGATTCTCATTTTTCTCATTTGTTAAATGAGGATGATACCAACTTGTCTCATATATATGCCCTGGTTTTCCTGGGTCAGTCCCTGTGTATGCCTACCCCTTTTGATTAGCATGCCACTTCTCTCTCAAAAGTGTCCTGGTTTTGAAAATAAATCATGGAGTCCACAAAAGGTTGTTATGAGGATTTAATGAGACAGTGCACATAATTCTAACAGACCTGGCATGATGCTGTCTTTTCTCATACTCTCAAACATACCTTGTACTGTGATGCCTGGAATCACATCTCCAACACTGACAACTATAGAAAAACCTACCCTGTACTACAAGGTCTAACTCAGATGCCATCTCCTCACCTTTGCCCAACTCCTCTGCTCATCTAAACCTCTTGTATCATGTGTATCTAACACTAGCTTAGATCATGGTTACATATGCACATGTTTTCGCTTCCTCAGAGATCAGCTGTGGGGAGGACAGTGTCCACTTCTGGTTCCTCTTAGTCCCACTTGTGACACCGAGCAGTGTTCTTCACATAAAAGATACTAAATTACTTACTTCAATTCAGGAAGAATTCAGGATTTGGGCCACAGAATTGAATTTCACTTATCCGTTGACTGTTTAATTCAAGCCTTCTGCTTTCTTACCCCCTTAACATAATTTCACTTGCTCATTAGTACCATGGTAAGGGTTCTAGAACTAGGCTGCCTTGGATCTAGGCTCTATCCGTTACCAGTTTAAAATGCATGTAAAGCACTTGGGAAAAGAACACATTAAGTAATGGATAAGTGATAACTATTCTTATTTGTTCTCTTCTCTTCCTTGAGCTCAGTCAAATCAGAATTCTTTACTATGGAGTGAGGCCTCTCAGCAACATTCTCTGCACAGGGCAGTCAACTGCCGGCTCTCAGCAGATAACAAAGTCTAGCCCCCTTGTCGCTCAGGGGCTTCTCTGTCTTTCCAAGATGTCTGTTTCTTCTCCCACTTTCCCCTTCCTTTATGCCTATAGTCCACACTGGGGCCATTTCTAACAGCTTCTCTGATCACCAGATGAGACTCTCATCTCTGATCAAAGATGAGACTCTTCCTGTCTGGTTCTCTATGCATCACTTTCAGGTACAGGTTCAGGTTCAACCTCAAACCATGCTCCAGGCAGCTCCTCAGGCTCTATGGTTTCCACAACCATAAAAATGTCTCAAAAGTTGCACTCTTACCGATTCCAGTCTTTCTATACCCATCTACAGCCTGAAATGACAGCCTTTCTCCTCTCTTATGATTGTTTCCATCACTCCAGCCTCTGCCACCTGCCCAATTAGACATGCACACAATTATACATCCGAGGGTAAAACTTCTCTTGCACATTAATCCCTTTTTAAGTTTTCTACCACCCATCTCCTGGCTAAAATTCCACATATTAGAGAACCAGGGTCAGTTAAGGCTAGCCAGTGACTCTCGTCTCTACACACACACAACTGAGTGAAGGAAATATTTATTATAGCAAATCAAGAGGACATTCAACTGGACATTCCTTTTACTTTTTGTATCTCAGGCAAAAACCTTGTTTTAGGTGGAAGGGGCAACATAGGTAGGGGTAGGGGTTAAGATACAAACTATTAGGTATAAAATAAGCTACAAGGATATACTGTACAATACAGGGAATATAGCAAACATTTAAAATAACTATAAATAGAGTACAACTTTAAAAATAGTGACTACATTGGACACCTGTAACATATAATATTGTACATCAATTATACTTCAATTAAAAAATAACTAAAAGCCAATTTTTTTAAATGGCAACCATTTGCAACACGGATGGACCCTGAGGGCATTATGCTAAGTGAAATAAGTCGGAGAAAGACAAATATTGTATGTTCACAATAGATACATATATTAAATAATTACATTGCACACCTAAAAGTAACAAAAGGTTATATGTCAAATATATATATTTCAATAAAAAAATTTTTTTAAACTTAAACAAAACAAACCCAAAAAGCCTCTTTTGGTGGAGAAGAGTGGGCTACAACACGCTTGAAGCACTTGAGAATTTAAGTTAATCAAAACTTTTTTTTTTAACACAAATAGAAGCAAAGTGTATCTTCTCTGCTTCAAACATAAGACCATAACTGCATTCCTCCTCGGGTCCTTCAGCAAAAAGCTCAAGAAATTGTAGCCTAGCATTCACTTACAATATTTAAACAAGTTGAACAAGAACAACTATTTATCCAGACACTGAGATACTTACTTGTTTAATTGTGGCCCAGAATACAATTACTATGCTACGGGTATTAAAATACCCACAGATCAAAACTAATGACATAATTAAAACTGCTTCATCCAAAAAAAAAAAAAAACCTAATAAAATCATGATTTTTACCTAATTTTATCTCACTTTCTTAACATTAAGTTTTAACAAAGCCACATACCTCCCACCCTAACCCCCACATCATGATGATTCCCTGGGTAGCTTTCAGAGGCCTTTGATTTGCCCAGGCTCTGCTTCCTGTGCTTCAGACCTGACCTCTCACCCCGGCCACTATTATACCTTTTATATATAGTATAGTAGTGTCAAGAAAAGAATCAAGTCAGGTATGGGTTTCAGTTAAGAATTTATTATTTAAAGGCATTACAGCTTGTAAACTAGTCAAGCAGTATTGAAAAGTGTCAAGTGAAAATGAAAATCCCCTAGCCACCCTTAATCTCCAAGGTAACAACTGCTAATTGTTTCATGTGCATCCTTCCAGAGAACATCTACGCATATGTAAGTATATGTACTTACAAACTCATCTTTCTCTACCCTATTCTGCTCTTCTTTCTGCTGCAACATAAGAGATCATACAATACCATTCTGCACCATTTTTCTCATTACACAGAGAGCCGCCTCACTCTTTTTAACGAAATACGTTCCATAGTGCGTAAACCCCATTCTCTCCATCTCTCCAACCAGTCTCTCATGATGGACGTCACAATTATCGATAGGGAAAAAATGGCAACAACGAGGCAACGAACCTCCCTGTAACAACTTGACTTCTATGCAGTTCCTTTTTAGACAAGATTCACTGGGACAAAAGGTATATGGACTTCACGTTTTGATAAGGACTTCCAAGCTTCCCTCCAAATGGGCTCTAACAATTTATACTCCCACCAACACTGCACAGAGAGTGGGTTTTTTAATCAGTCATCTGGTCTGAAGTTCCTGCAGCTCAAATAGGGAACTAGACATTTAACAGAAAAACAGCAGCACACTGATGACTTTGTCACATCTTTTACTTTAACACAGGCTAGAAAACCATGTGCCACAGTTGGTGGCAGTCACCCCGTGCTGTGATTAGCCTTGCCCCCATCCAAATGCAAATTTAGAGGGTGCTAATCCTCACAATTCATCCAGCTCTTTAAGTCAGGAATTCCTTAGGTTCAGAGATTTTATTGAGTGAATTCAGCACAGAAGAGAAACTTATACTGCTCCTGGCAACACAATTATCTCTAACACCAGGAGTGCGACATAATGCTGTGATAGAAGGTGGTTTCCACTCACTCATAATGTGTTAAAAGCATTGGCAATGGAGGTGCACTTTGAATATGTTACGAAATCAGTACAGCAGCCTGTTCTTGGGCAGGGGATGACCTGGTTGAGAGATTTTGCTAGTTTAAGACAATCAGGTTTATTTTTCCCCCCGGCGATCATCAACATCTGCACAGAATCTAGTGAATCACACATCCAATAACACTTATTTCACATTTTGCAAAGCACTTTGGCATATTTTACCTTATTTAATCTTCATGGCAATTCTGGTAGGAAGGCCAGGCAGGTATCACTCATTAAACAAAGACTCAATGAACACAGAGTATGTGCCGGGTACTCTCTGCTAGACAGTTGGTTTGTCAAGATGAATGAGACACCCCCTGTCATTCACTGTTACCCTGCCCAATCTATCCACAAAGCCTCCACACAGCACTCAGGATACTTGGTTACATGGCCTACAAAACCCCGTGTGATCTGCCCCCTGACCACCCTTCCAATTTCACCCCCGTGCCCCTTTCTACTGCATTCACTATGGTACAGCTGTACAGGACCAAGCTGGAGGAGATTCCAGGTTCTTTCCACCTCAGGGATTTCCACCTTCTTTCCTCCACCTGGGGGATGCTCTACCCCTAACTCCTACTTATCTTTCAATCTCCATTGAACCTGTCACTTCTTCTCAGACCCTTCCTCCCAATAAATTATGTTTCATTTCTTATTCCTTTTCATAGGACTTGACAGCACTCACGATACTCCGTAATGAAATCTCTGTGTATTTCTTTGCATTCCAACTCCCCCACACAACTGCAAGGCTTAGGAGGACAAGAATCAGGGCTTTTACGGCCACTACTATGCCCGCAGCACCTGCCCTCTGCAGTGCCTGCTGCACAGAAAACGTGAAAACCAAAGTACTGAACAAATACAGCCAATGCCTTCAAGAGAGATAGTCTGATGGGGAAATACACAAAGAAGGAAAAGGCGAATTTTGCCAGAATTTTATGGGCAAGGTTGCAGGAAAGACCACAGAGAAGAGACGACTTCTGAGATGATGGCTGGAAGGTCAGTAGACATTTGCCAGGAAGGCGACCTACTGAAATGCTCTAGGCCCCTAAGGGTGGAACACATGTGGGAAAAAGCGAGGACTGTAATGCCTCCCAGACTTTGGGCTTTGATATCTCGGTGGATGATGGTTAAATTATTCAATATGGCAAATGGAAGAGGAAGAGGTTCTATCATATTTATTACCTGGATACATAACACAAGGGAAAAAAGCCCTTGGCAGTGTTGGGCATTTGGATGGTGGCCATTCCTCTGCCCACCTGCCTCTCACCACTCTCAGGCTAAACAGGAAAGATCATGATTTCAACCTGGGAATATTCAATGTTGAGTCATAGGTGGCCACACATCAGGCCAGGCCAAGGGAGGCCAGGGGAAGGACCAGAAGACTTAGGATAGAGAAGGCTAGGGGTTCCTCTAGATCAGAGCACTTTTTTTGGCCAGAAGATGTCGATGATGTCATTTAGTGTGCTTACCTTTTTGGGGGGGGGGCAGAAGAGGAAAGGTTGGGGGGGGAGGAAAAAAGAAAAAGAAAAATTCAGTGCCCAAACTAACTCACATGCCTGGTATTATCTCTTTCATTGCCACTCGACAGACCCTGTCCTGGATTTGGTTCTATGTTACAATTCCTGTGTTGCTCTTCACGGAAGTAGTCAGGGCAGAAATCCTAAATAAATACAATAAAATGCTACCTCATCCCTGAATGGTACCGGGTTGAAAAGCATGAAAATATGTCATTACTAACGGGGTTACCTCATCCTATGAACTCCACAACAGCTTCTCGGCTCTGACCACAGGTCTATAAATACCTCCGTGTTAACAGAAGGGTAGGAAGAAGTAGAAGAATCTGGCATTTGTTGCCACTCGTAGTGAAACTTTCTAGTGCCCCCTCCCCCTGCCCTGCCACACACAGCACAGCATTTCATCAAACAGGAAGCTTTGAATCATAATTCTGGTGAAAACATGAGAACCTATAGTTTATTTCAAAACTGCTAACAGAAGGACGGGAATTAAAAAAAAAAACAACACACATCCTGGAAGCCTCAATGACAAAACAATTCTTCTGGGGAAAAAAAAAATCCTGATCTTTTCAAAGCCACAGTAAAGGAGGGGAAGCGATAGTAGGGAAAGACTAACACTGAGCAGAAAATTATAAAATAGCCAAGCTTGGCATGGGGGGTGGAGGGGGGAGGCATGAGGGGGCGTGTAAGGCAGCAGGGCTAAACAGACAGACAGATAGACTGGCACTGATGATCAGGGACCCAGGGTCTAACCCTGGCTCTGGGTACCATGTGACAGCCCCAGAATGAGTCTCCCTGGGCCTCAGTTTCTTCCTTCATAAGATGAGATGTTGGAAACATCACCTCCACAGATCCTTTCCAGTGTCAAAACATCCCTTTAAGAGCACACTGATTTTTTTTTTCCTGTTGAAATTATAATACCATCAGAAAAGCTACAACAGGCTAGGCAGTTTGGTGATTCGCAAGAAGCCGATGAGTAGGTATGATTATTATTATTTTTATGGGTAGGGGATTTCCTCTTGGAGAAATGAAAATGTTTTGGAACTAGATAGTAGCTATGGTTGCACAACACTGTGAATGTATGAAATGTCACTAAATTGTACACTTTAAGATAGCTAAAGTGGTGATTTTTAGGTTATGTGTATTTTACCACAATAAAAAAAGAAAATTTGCCCAAGACAAAAAAAATGAGCATTTATCTTTGGGATGCAATTTGTTTCCCTTAATTTAAAAATGTGGGGGTCCTACACTGTTGGTAGGAATGTAAATTGGTACAGCCAATATAGAAAACAGTCTGGAGGTTCCTTTAAAAACTAAAAACAGAATTACAGCAATCCCACTCCCAGACATATACTTGGAAAAGATGACAACTCTAATTCAAATAGATACACGCACCCCAATGTTCATAGAAGCACTATTTACAATAGCTAAGACATGGAAGCAACATTAATGTCCATCAACAGATGACTGGATAAAGAAGATACAGTACACACACACACACACACACACACACACAGTGGAATATTACTCAGCCATAAAAAAGACTGAGATAACACCATTTGCAGCAACATAGATGGACCTAGAGATTATCACACTAAGTGAAGTAAGTCAGACAAAGACAAATATCTTAGGATATAACTTATATGCAGAATCTAAAAACTAATACAAATCAACTTATTTACAAAACAGAAATAGACTCACAGACGTAGAAAACAAACTTATTGTTACCAAAGGGGAAAGGGGAGGGGAAGGAATATATTAGGAGTATGGGATGAACAGATACCCACTACTATGTATAAAACAGATAAACAACAAGGATCTACTGTATAGCACAGGGAACTACATTCAATATCTTGTAATAACCTATAATGGAAAACAATCTGAAGCTGTACACCTGAAACTAACACAATACTGTAAACCAACTATAGTTAAATTAGAAAAAATAAAATTTTAAAATGTAAGGGAACTCAATTACAGATGAATTCCAGCTTTAAAAAACAGAGGGATGATAAAATCAGAAAAATTATTTTTCAACAATTCATTGCCAATTAATGCTAAAACTGTTACATGAATGGTTTGGGAAACAGGATATTCACAAGGTCTGAAAGTACCATGCCATAGATTTTTTAATTTAATTATCTATGAAAAACAGAACCTCAGCAATGGAGACACATGGCAGACACCACCTTAATAAGTGATTACCAATAATGGGATAAACTGACATGACATGTCTTCAACCAAAATGTGATGCAGTGGGACATACACAACATCACCTATGTAATTTTCTTGCCAATAATACATAACTGGAATCTAATCTCAAGAAAACAATCACACAAAGCCACACTGAGGAGTGTTCTAAGTGACAACTGTCCTGGACTCTTCAAAACCATCTATGTATTGAAATGAAACAAATAAACAAAGGAAAATGAACTGTACTTGACAACAGGGGAGAAAAGGGAAAGATAATCAAATTAAATACTTGTTCGTTGATTGGATACTAAATGTCCCCTCAAAAGATGCTATAAAAGATATTTCAGGATAGTGGAGAAAATGAAATTTAATTACAGGCTATATACTAGATAAAATTATTGAACAGATGATAATTCCTTGAGTGTAAACGCTATTCTTGTTATGTAGAACATTCTTGCTCCCGTTTTTTTTTTTTAATTAAAATTTTATTTTGAGGTTAAAAACTTCATTTGGAGATTCTCGTGCAGTTGTAAGAAATAGTAGAGAGAGATGCCATATACTCTTTTAGGTATGTTTTTTTTGGGGGGGTGGTTTTTGGGGGGGTAGATAATTAGGTTTATTTATTTATTTATTTGTTTATTTATTTTTAGAGGCAGTACTAGGCATTGAACCCTGTGCACGCTGAGCATGCGCTCTACCACTTGAACCATATATCCGTTCCCCACCCCAGGTATGATGATGATTAACCCCATTTTATAGAAGAGGGTGAGGCCCAAAGAGATGAAATAACTTGCCCTTAGCTAGCAGAGATAGAGCCAGGATATGAACCCAGGGAGTCTTCCTCCAGGGACTGCCCTTGACCACTCCATGAATCAATTGAGGCTTTTGGAGTTTAGGTAACTATGGTTGCCAAATGGCAGAGCTGGGTTCAGATCCAAGTGTATTGGATTCCAAGGCTCATGTTCCTTCCACACTGCATGCTTGGGAAGGAATGGCTGGCTCCTAGAGACAATTTTCCTGAAAGACAGTTTTTGGTTACCCCCTTGATGTTTTTCACCATAATCCACCCCGCACCTGTTCTGCCCCGCTAAGGAGAGATGAAGAGCTCATTTCTTGCACCTGCTGCAGATGAGGCACTGTGCCAGATAGAGAAAGAAAAAAAGTGGGTACAGCTCAGTGGTAGAGCACTTGACTGCAGATAGAGAAAAACAGAGGGGAATCAGGGCTCTGCTGTGTAATTTCCCCCTTTTTGTACATCTCCCTGTCTCCAATCTCACTCCCTAAAGAGTTTTTGGAGTCAATAAGAGAGATAGACAAAAAGTACAAGAGTACTTGAGGAAGTATTAATAGCAAAAAAAAACTGCTCTAACCAAACCCCCCAGGGGTTTGGTTGGTTGTTTATTTTTTTTTAATTTGGGGGTAGAGGAGGGCACAGAGTGGCTGAGACAGTCATCCAGAAGCCCACATAATTCACTTCTTGTTGGAGGCACTGTTATTTTCTATTCATTTCCAAATTAAGTTGTTTTCTCATTTTAAAAGTAATATGTATTTAATATATAAAATTTGGAAAATAAAAGTATAAAAAAGGAAAAAAATAAATGCACCCTACTACTGGGGATAGCCACTTTAACAACTTTGGATAATTCCCAACCATTCTGTATTTATCGTCACATCCCTGGGTGTTCATGTAACATGTCAACACAGAGAGATATATATAAATCCCCACTTAAATTGAAAAGACAGAAATGGGATAATTTCATACTCTGCCATTATATCATGAAGATTTTCCTCAGCATTGGTCTTGATTTTTAATAGCCAGATATTTTACTCTGTGGACCTGCTGTAATTTGTTTACATTCCCTACTATGGAAATTATGCCTTCAATTTTTCACGATTTATAAAAGACTTTAGTATATAAAGCTGTCTACATCTATCGGATACTTCCTTCAGAAATTATACTTTTAAAAATTAACAACGTATGTATGACTGAAACATGATGCTGCACACCAGATATTGACACACTGTAAAATGATTATACTTCAATAAAAAGAGAATGCAAAAAATTTTTTTAAATTAACAAGGAACTCATGTTACGTACAGAAAAACTGGAAGACACAAATAAGCAAAAATCAAGTCAACTGTAATTTCTCATTTTAATACTTTTGTGTCTATCACTGAGACTTTTTTAATAATACTTTTGTGTCTGTCACTCACTTTTTTATATGAAACATACATGGACACAACACATAGATTAAGATGGGATCATACTATTAATAATAAAAGTAACAGTTACTAAGACTAGTTATCATGTACTGAGTACTTACCACATGCCAGGCACTGTGATTTTATTATTTAATCCTTGCAACCACTTTATGTATTAGCTCAGCAGTTCCCAAACTTGTCTGCATATCGGAGTCACCTGGGAGGCTTCAAAATTCCTGAGCACTGCATCCCATCCCCAGAGATAACGGATTTAATCCACCTGGGTGAGCCCTGGGCTTGGGTGGGCTTCAGCGATCCCCAGGTGATCCTGATGAGCATCCAAGGTAGGAACTGTTAGGTTCGCTGCTATTTTATCCCTTTTTTAACTGATGTGGAAGTTAAGGAACACTCAGGTAGGTAACTTCCCACAACCATGTGGCTGATAAAGCTGGGATTTCCATCCAGCTCTATGCCTAGAGCCGACACTTTAAACTGTTAATAATTTGAGACCTGCTTTTCCCCACTCCCCACCATTTAACACCATATCATGAACCTATTTCTATGTTAATAAGTATGACTCCACATTATCATCTTTAATAACTATAGAATTCCATTGTATTGATTCATCAGAATGCAAGGGTTATCAATTTTCCCCACTAGAGAAAATGCTACAACGTATATCCTTATTGATACATCTTTGTGCACAACCTTCATTATTTCCTTAGGATGAACTCCAAGAAAAGGAATGACTGGGTCAAAAGGTGAAGACGTTTTTAAAAGCTTTTGATAAATCTGGCCAAATTGACATTCCCACTAGGCATGTATGTGAATGCCTGCTTCCTCATGTCTCTGCCAAAGCTGTGTTCTCTCATTTCTTTTTAATTACTGCAAATTATGTTTGAAAAAATGGTACACCATTTACTTCTCCCTTTCTTTGCTACTAAGAGGGAACATTTTTTCACATTTATTGGCCATTTGGATTTTTTTATGTATTTTTCTCCTCTCATCCTTGGCACATATTTCTAGTAAAATATTTGTATTTTTCTTATTGTACTGTAAGTCTTTATAGATTAATTAAAAGCCAGTAAATAAATGCATGGAAATTCTAGAGCTGAAAATTCAATATCTTATATTAAGAATTTATTGGATATGCAAAATAGAAGCAAAATAGTAAGATTGTGAACAAAAAAAAAAAAGTTCACTATAAATACCCAAACTGAAGACAATTGGGAAATTAGTGAAGAAGAGTCTTTTAGCAATTTATTTCTAGTTTTCTCATTAACTTTATTCATGACTTCGTGTAGAAATTTTTAATTTTCATACAGTTGATGACATTACTATTCTACCTTTTATATTATGCATACAAATATCTTCCCTATTATTATATAATTATAGAGACTATAATTATAAAAATATAAAGGTTATATAAATATTCCCTATACAAGTATTATAAAGATAATTATAAAAATACAAAGATTATAGAAATATCCTATATTTTCTGAGTTCCTTTATCATTTCTCTTTTTTTTTAACTTTTAATTCTTTAATGCAGCAGTTCCCAAACAGGATTACACATCAGAATTACTTACAGAAGTTCTTTAAATGCTCATGTCTTAAGATTGAATCTCAATTTGCAAGGATGGGACCTGAGCAGGAATATTTTTTTTTTGACCATATAGGTCCTTTTTTAAAAATTTTAATGTCTTTATTTTTTAATTTTTTATTTGCATTATTTTCATTGGAGTATAGTTAGTTTACAATGTTGTGTCAATCTCTGGTGTACAGCATACTGTTTCAGTCATACATATACACATATATTCATTTTCATATTCTTTACAATTATAGGTAGGAATATTTTTAAAAGCAATTCCAATGCCCCTCTCTCCTTTCTTAAGAAACACTATTTTACACCTTCGAAATTTATGTTGATGTCCTTTTTCCCCAATTACTCCAGCACATTTGTTAAGCAAGGCATTTCTTCAAGTTGAAATGCTGCCTTTATCCTTGTTGGTAAGTTCTGTGAGAGCAGAGACCACAGCCGATTTTCCTGACCATTGATTGCATCTCTAGCCCTCAGCACAGTGCCTTGTGCACAACTGATGCTTGATATTAATTGAAGAAATAAATGACACCTGACAGCACAATCTCCACCCTCATCCCACTCCACACTGGCTAGTACTCTCGTCAATATTTTCTTGACTATCAGTCCAATCAAATTGATGTTATTAATGATGGCCTTGAGTTATTCAGTCATGCTCAACACACTCTGTTTAAAGTGGCCAGGAAATGTATTAGAGGACTCCATCCAACGAAGCCAAAATAATAATGTTGGCCAATTTTCAGAAGAATGTGACTTCTGATCAGATTCTCCATGGAGGAACTAGACAGCACTGACCCGAGAGATTAACGACACTTGGCTTCCTCTAGCTCTTCGAGTTCCTCTACCAGCTCCAGAGACTGACTCAGAGCTTCCCTGAGCTGGGGACAGACCCAGACATTCCCTCTTCCACGAGTCCACGGAAAGAAAAACTGGAATAGGGAATCAGGAGACCTGGGTTTCAGTCCTGTCACCACAATCATCCTGTTTGACTGTGAGCCTGTCGCTTAACATCTAGGGGTTGGGCTAGACGTTTTCTAAGGATCTCTTCAGATCTGAACCTCTACCTAAAGACCCAAACAGACTACTACAGGGCAGGCCTTCCAAGGACAACCTGAAACTCCCTCCACAGAAGAGGGTCCCAGTCCTATTCCGGGCTATAGCAAATAATGGTGATAGAAGTAGTAACAGTAATAGAATAGGAGTAATAGTAACAGCCATTGCTAAATTTTACTGAGCACTTATTATATGCTAGACAATATTCTAAACCTTTTACTAATAATAGTGGCACACATACTTACATGCCACTTACTATGTTCCCAGCATTTTGCTTAATATTAATTTAATCAATCACCACAACCTTATAAGGTGAGTTCTACTGGTACCTCTATTTTACAAAGGAGAAAACCGAGAGACAGAGAAGGCCTTGCCCAAGATCTCACAACTACCAAGTAATGAAACCAATGGAGTTGAGCTCAGACCCATACTTTTAACTCCTCTACCATACCACCACCCAAACTATCATTGCAACTATGCTCGTCACTTCAGAGGTTGCACAAAACAGAGAGTGAGTTGCAGTTACTTATATGGAATACTCCCTTCTTCACTAATGCAAGAAAAATTGTTTTCCTCCGAAGTAATTTTAAGCAGATCAGACTTCAGGGCCTAAGACGGCAAAAATATATTACTTATTAAGAAATTATGACATTCGTGTTAAGAATTGTGATCCATTAAAATGTCTCATTAACAAATAAATCATTAACCACTTAATGACATTGCCATTAAGCAGAAAGAAAACACACCAGCTCTTTACGCCTCATTAGGAACAAAACTTTAGAGCCCCACGAGCCCAAACTCCAATTCCAGACTCTCCGAACTGTCTTTTCAACATCAACCTGACGGCTCGCAGGTGTCTCAAACAGAACAGGTCAAACCAAATGCAGGACACTGACTTCCCACCATGCCCACGCCCTTCTCACCACCCTGTAAGTTGGCCATCTCATTGGCGCCATCCCCAGGCACCCAAACTGGGTGTCAACCCAAGCTCGGTTCCTCTGGCATCCAGTCACAGACCGTTTCTAGAATTCATCCCATTCTATCTCTGCCCCTGCTGCTGGCTCAGACTCTCACCATCTCTCCCCTAAACCACTATGCCGGACACATCCCATTTGGCTCTGGGCTTTCACTCTCCCCGGCTCCAACCCCACCTCGACGCTGCCGCCAAAGTAATCTTTCGCAAACAAAATCTGATTATGTGACTTCTCTGTTTAGAATCTTTGTCTTCGGGATCAAGTGGAAAATCCTTCCTGGAATATACAAGGTTCTTTATTATCCAGCCTCTGACTACCTTCCCGGCTTCATCTGAGGTCGTGGCCCACACATCTCACACGAGGCCAACCGAGCAACTGGGAAGTTCCCAAACAGTGCTCCTCTGTCTGCCCAGAATGCAATTCTCTCATTCGCCCCTCCGGCAAACTCCCACTCATCTTGTTCAGCCCAGCTCAAAATTCAGAGTTCATCACACTTTTCTCTGGGTTACTATCGCATTTTATACCTCTCCCTATGATAACACATATTCAACCTGACGTCATTATTTGTTTATATGCTTGTCTCTCCCATAAGACAAGGAACTCTCTAGGTGTCTGCATCTTATGCATCTCTGTATTTTACTTCTTTTTTTTTCCTTTCTTTTTTTTAAATCAGTACTTTTGGGAGGGGGTGATTAGGTTTATTTATTTATTATGGAGGTACTGGGGATTGAACCCAGGACCTCATGCACGCTAAGCATGCACACTACCACTGAGCTACCCTCCCCCTGTATTTTACTTCTTGAATGAAAGGATGTCTCAGGACTTAAACAAGAATATCCAAACTGCCCCTGATAAATGCCCACTGTGTGAGTCAAAGCAGGTGTAACAGGCCGAATCTCATTTCAACGAGTATCTTTAAATTGACAACCGTCGCATATCAAAAATACTTGTGACAGCTGTAACCACCAGGAGACAGTTTTCAAAGATACATCGGACCACCAACAAACCTACCTGTTGACTATTTATAGATATTCGTGCTCCTGTCATTCTCCTCCATCTAAGAGGTCCTTCACCTTTTGCGGGTCACAGATCAATGTGGGCAGTGTTTGTCCACCATTTCTTAAGTCCATACTCCCTTTCGATAAACATAAAAATGCCCCCCACCCCTGGAGATTTTGATACTCTCCCAAAGGGTGCAATTTGCAACCCCACCAGAAATACAAAGTAACTTTATATGTGGTAAGATTTCACAGGTTCACAAAGAGATATAATCCATTAGGCAAGTTGAGCTTGGCTCTCAGGTTGCTGCACAGTATGAAAAGAGGCATTTTCCTTCTATTACCAAAAATAAACACTGTAACATTAGATACCCTTTAAAATCTTTTTTGGGAAGAGGAAGCCAGGGAGGTGCTGACATCTGTCTACCCCACCTCTGAGAACATTATGATGGAAATTTGCCAGAAACAAATAAAAACCAGAAATATGGGGGTGGGGGTGGAGGTTGGGTATATCTTGGTGGTAGAGTACATGCTTAGCATGCACAAGGTCCTGGGTTCAATCCCCAATACTGCCATTAAAAAAAAAAACAGAAATATGAAAAAAATGTCCTCCGTTTCCTCACACATAAACCCCACAAGCTCATGTTCAAATGAAGAGAGTTCTGTTACAATGCTTCTGGCACTACATTTTCCTGCTACTCTGCCCCTCCCCCCACACACACCCCTCCACCCCTTCTTTAAAATGATCTTAACTTTTAGCTAGCAGCAACTCCTTTTAAACTAACACGCTTGGTCCCAGCAAAGACAAAGGGTTAAATTAAAGAACCAGCTAGCTGGCTGCCTGCCACTGGCTTGGGGGTTGGGTTGGGATGGAGGATAGAGGAGGAGGAAAAAGCAGTGGGAGAAATAAGTGCTAACTTCTTACCCTGCCACATGGCCATCTTGCTGCTCTTCTCTTCCACGCTGGGATCTCA